>NC_090372.1:106748542-107058066 GCF_036365525.1 Heterodontus francisci | reverse complement strand
TCAGATTAGCGCGAAGCAAAACTGGTAACAGGAAGTAGAAAAGTAGTAAGCAAAATTAGGTACAGATGAAGCAAAGGCAAGCATTAAATAGGATCAGAATGCAGAAGAATATTAAAAAGACAAAGTTCAGGGCAGTCTATCTGAATGCATGCAGCATTTGCAACAAGGTAGATGATTTGAAGGCACAAATAGAGGAAAATGGGTATGATTTAATTGCCATTACATAGATGTGGTTACAAGGTGACCAAGACTGGGAACTGAATATTCAAGGATATTCGTCATTTAGGAAGGATAGGCAAAAGCAAAAAGGAGGTGGGGTAGTGCTCTTAATAAGGGATGAGATCAGTACATTAGTGATAGAAGATCTCGGGTCAAAGAATCAAGATGTAGAATCAATCAGAAACAGCAAGGAGCATTGGTGGGAATTGTTTATAGGCCACCAAACAGTAGTGGTAATGTTGGGCATGATATAACTCAGGGAATTAGAGGTGCATGTAACATGGGTAATATAGTAATAATGGGCAACTTCAATTTACATATAGACTGGGTAAACCTAATTAGCACTAATACTGTGGAGGTGGAGTTCCTGAAGTGTGTATGGGATGGGTTTCTGGAGCAGAACATTGAAGCACCAACTAGGATTGGGCTATTTTAGATTTAGTATTATGCAATGAGAAAGGGATAATTAATAACCTTGCTGTAAATGAGTCTTTGGGAAATACCATAATATGACAGAATTTTACATTAAATTTGAAAGTGATATAGTTCATTCTGAAACTAGGGTCTTAAATCTGAATAAAGGAAACAATGAAGTTATGAAGGGCAAGTCGGCTATGGTGGATTGGGAAAATTCAAAAAATATTTGACAGACAGTTAATAGCTGGTATTTAAAGACGTATTACATGATTTACAGCAAATATGCATTCCTCTAATACACAAAAACCCAACAGGAAAGATGAATCAATCATGGCAAACAAAATAAATTAAAGATTGCATTAGATCAAAGGAAGTGGCTTATAAGGTTACCAGAAAAAGTGGTAAGCTCGAGGATTGGGAGCAATTTAGAATCCAGCAAAGGATGACCAAGAAACTGATAAAGAAAGGGCAAGAGAATATGAATGCATGCTAGCAAGAAACATAAAGGTGGACTGCAAAAGCTTCTTTAGGTATGTGAAAAGGAAAAGATTAGCTAGGACAAATGTTGGTCCATTATAGGCAGAGACAGGAGAATCTATAATGGAGAATAAGGAAATGGGGGAGAAACTAAACAATTAATTTGTGTCTGTCTTCACAGAGGAAAATACAGAAAATCTCCCAGAAGTACCAGGGAACCAAGGGACTTGTGAAAATGAGGAACTGAAAGAAATTAATATGAATAAAGAGGTAGTACTCGAAAAATTAACTGGATTGAAGGTTGATAAATCCCCTGGACCAGATGAGCTACACCCCAAAGTGTTGAAGGAGGTAACTATAGGTGGTTGGTGGCTATCTTTTCAAAATTTTACAGATTCTGGAAAGGGTCTTGAAGACCGGAAAGTTGCAAGTGTAATCCCACTATTTAAGAAAGAAGGAAGAGAGAAATGGGAAACAACAGACGTATTAGTTTGAGATCAGTAGTCGAGAAAATGTCAGAATCTATTAAAGTATGTGATAACTAGACACTTAGAAAATAATATGATTGGGCAGCCTCACAGCTCCAGCGAGCCGGGTTCAATTCCGGGTACTGCCTGTGTGGAGTTTGCAAGTTCTCCCTGTGTCTGCGTGGGTTTCCTCCGGGTGCTCCGGTTTCCTCCCACATGCCAAAGACTTGCTGGTTGATAGGTTAATTGGCCATTATAAATTGCCTCTAGTATAGGTAGGTGGTAGGTAAATATAGGGACAGGTGGGGATGTGGTAGGAATATGGAATTGGTGTAGGATTATTATAAGTGGGTGGTTGATGGTCGGCACAGACTTGGTGGGCCGAAGGGCCTGTTTCAGTGCTGTATCTCTAAACTAAACTAAACCCTGTTGGAGTTTTTTGAGCATGTTACTTGTAGCATAGCTAAAGGAGAACCAGTGGATGTGTTGTATTTGGATTGTGACAGCCATGTGGAGTGACGTGGGTGGTTTCCCACTGTTCAACTCCCCACCTGATTACAAGTGTATTTATATTAAGAGTTTAGCCCCTTTGTGTTTTATTTTTCAAATAGACAGCGACAGGTTTTCTTGTAGGTTTTTAAAAACAGAACGTCAATTGTTTATTGATCAATATGCCTTATCCCAAAATTGTCACAACCTCATTCACTCACTGTCACACACACAAACACACACACACACACACACACACACACACACACACACACACACAAGAAACAACAGAGTATGGAAAGAGGAAGGTGGGTTTTTGTGGGGGAGAAGGTTTATGATAAATCTGTTGAATTCTCTTCAGACTCAAAGTCCAGATAGTAAAACTGTCACTTCTCGCCTCCTGTTAGGAGACATTCTGGTTTCTTCCCCATGGTAATCACACAATGGCCCAGGATGTGGCTACTTCACAACTCCTTTGTTTTAGAAGAAGACATTCAATTCTGGAATGTTTCTATGATAGTTGTGAGATAGGTTTCATTATCACATTTTGGCTTTGAAGATTTGTTCTTTGTCTTTGACAGACTATTTGAATATACAAAAGGTTAATCCCTTTCTCTTTGTGGCCATTTTGGACCATTGTTCATTGTTAAAAATAAAGGTTCATTTTTTTAAAGACAGGCAGTTTTTTCATAACTCTTCAGAGTTACTCTGTGGATGCTGTATCATCACACCTCCAATGTGCATGACAGGGTTTTTCAGAAGGCTTTTGATGAGATCCTACACAGGTGGTTAGTAAAAAAAAAAATTAGAGCATATGGGATTTGTGGTGGGGGGGTGGTGGGTGGTGGTAATATACTGATATGGATTGAGAATTGGTTGACAGACAGAAAATAGAGTGTAGGAATAAACGGTCATTCTTAGGATGACAGGCTGTTATTAGTGGGGTACCGCAAGGATCAGTGCTGGGTCACAACTGTTCACAATCGATATAAATGATTTGGATGTGGGGACCTAATGTAATATTTCCAAATTCGCTGATGCCACAAATCTTGATGGAATGTAAGTTGTGTGGAGGATGCAAGGAGGCTTCAAGGGGACTTGGACAGGCAAAGTGAATGGGCAAGAACGTGGCAGATGGAATTTAATGGGAATGAGTGTGAAGTTATCCACTTTGGTAGAAAAAGTAGAAAGACAGAGTATTTCTTAAATGGTGAAAGGTTGGGAAGTGTTGATGTCCAGAGGGATCTGGGTCTCCTTGTTCACGAGTCACTAAAAGCTAGTATGCAGGTGCAGCAAGCAATTAAGAAGGCAAATGGTATGTTTGCCTTCATTGCAAGGGGATTGAGCGCAAGAGTAAAGATGTCTTGCTGCAGTTGTATGGAGCCTTGGTGAGACTGCACCCGGAGTAGTGTGTATTATTTTGGTCTCCTTAGCTAAGGAAGGATATACTTGCCATTGAGGAAGTACAACGGATGTTCACCAGACTAAGCCCTGGGATGGCGGGATTGTCTTATGAGGAGAGATTGAGGAAACTGGGCCTGTATTCTCTAGAATTTGGAAGAATGAGAGGTGATCCCATTGAAACTTACAAAATTCTTTCAGTGCATGACAGGGTGGATGTAGATAGGATGTTTTTCCTGGTTGGTGAGTCTTGAACCAGGGGACATAGTCTCAAAATAAGGGGTAGGCCATTTAAAACTGAGATGCGGAGGAATTTCTTCACTCAGAGGGTGGTGAATCTTTGGAGTTCTCTACCGCAGAGGGCTGTGGAAGCTCAATCATTGAGCATGTTCAAGACAGAAATCAAATGACATCAAGGGATATGGGGATAGTGCGAGAAAGTGGCATTGAGGTAGGTGATCAGCCATCATCTAATTGAATGGCAGAGAAGGCTCGACAGGCTGAATGGCCTACTGCTCCTATGTTCCTTTGTTCCTATTTTTGCATTCCTGTTAAACAGACACACATGCCACAATATTGCACTTCTCAAAACTCTGCCTTCCTGGCTTTTGTTAAGTAGATCATAAAAATGATGAATAAAAGGAGGAAAATATAGCCCAAAGTGAGAAGGGCCTCCTTTAGAGGCTAACAATGAAGTTATCTATACTGCAGCCTGCTGCATACTGATGATAATGCAAAGTGATGGGCTGGACCATCCACAGCCCCAGGGTGGCTCTGTCTGATGCTGAGTTCTCAAACAAAGCTGATTACTTTCCAAAAATTAGAACAGGAAATGGGGTAGGTAATCCATGTAAAAGCAGTGGCTTTACAAGCTGTGGCATTTGCATTTGGTTAGTAATATGCTGCTGGTAAATATACTCTTGAAAATCTGTTGGATTTATGAACAAAACTATACCATATTTATCAACTTGTTTTTTTGTGCAGAAAACATACAGTGATAAAATGTTAGCTGAGCAATGTTGAATACTATTTTCTGCCTTGCCATTAAGAAGTTAAGCACTTTAAAATAGAATCATAGAGTCGTACAGCATAGAAACAGGCCCTTCGGCCCACTGCGTCCATGCCGACCATAATGCCCATCTATACTAATCCCACCTGCCTGCATTAATTCCATGTCACTCTGTGCCTTGCTCATTCAAGTACCTGTCCAGATGGCTCTGAAATGTTGCCACTGTTCCTGCCTCCACCGCCTCCTCTGGCAGCTCATTCCAGATACTCACTATTCTTTTTGTGAAAAATTTATCCCTTTGATCCCCTTTAAACCTCCTCCCTCTCACCTTAAATCTATTCTCTCTAGTTTTAGTCACCCCTACCATGGGAAACAGACTCTGGCTATCTAACCTATCTATGCCTCTCATAATTTTATATACCTCTATCATGTCCCCTCTCAGCCTCCTTTGCTCCAGGGAAAACAGACCCAGCCTATCTAATCTCTCTTTATAACTCAAGTCCTCCAAACCAGGCAACATCCTTGTGAATCTTTTCTGCACCCTCTCTAGCTTAATCACATCTTTCCTGTAGTGCGGCGACCAGAACTGCACACAGTACTCCAAGTGCGGCCTAACCAACGTTATGTACAACTGTAACATGATGTCCCAACTTTTGTACTCAGTGTCTCGGCCGATGAAGGCAAGCATGCCATACGCCTTCTTCACCACCCTGTCTACCTGTGTTGCCACTTTCAGAGAGCTATATACTTGCACCCCAAGGTTTCTCTACTCAACAACACTCCCCAGGGCCCTGCCATTCACTGTATATGTCCTGCCCTGTTTTAACTTCCCAAGATGCATCACTTTGCACTTGTCTGCGTTAAATTCCATTTGCCAATCCCTTGCCCACATTCCCAGTTTATCTCTATCCTGTTGTAACCTTAGACAACCTTCTTCACTGTCCGCTATACCACCAATTTTGGTGTCATCTGCAAACTTACTAATCGTGCCCCCTACATTCACATCCAAGTCATTAATATATATGACAAACAACGGAGGGCCCAGCACCGATCCTTGCGGCACACCACTGGTCACTGGCCTCCAATCTGAAAAACAACCCTCCACTACCACCCTATGCCTCCTATCACCAAGCTAATTTTGTATCCAATTGGCTAGCTCACCCTGGATCCCATGTGTTCGAACCTTCTTGACCAGTCTACCATGCAGGACCTTGTCAAAGGCCTTGCTAAAGTCCATGTAGACAACGTCCATCGCCCTGCCCTCGTCAATCCTCTTGGTCAGCGCCTCGAAAAACTCAATCAAATTCGTGAGACATGATTTCCCACGCACAAAGCCATGCTGACTATCCCTAAGCCTTTCCAAATGCATATAAATCCTGTCTCTCAGAATCTCTTCCAATACCTTTCCCACTACTGATATAAGGCTCACTGGCCTGTAGTTCCCTGGCTTATCCCTGCTGCTCTTCTTAAATAAAGGCACAACATGAGCTATCCTCCAGTCTTCCAGTACCTCACCCGTGGCTAACGATGATACAGAAATTTCTGCCAGGGCCCCAGCAATCTCCTCCCTTGCTTCCCATAGCATCCTCAGATACACCTGGTCAAGCCCTGGGGATTTATCCACCTGAATGTGCTTCAAAACCTCCAACACCTCCTCCTTTGTAATGTTGAAATGCTCCAGGATATCGCTGTTCCCTCCCTTGAACTCGCAAGTTTCCATGACCTTCTCCACAATAAATACAGATGAGAAGTATTCATTTAAGACCTTGCCCATTTCCCGTGGCTCCACACATAGATTACCACACTGATCCTTAAGGGGATCTACTCTCTCCCTAGCTACCCTTTTACTCTTAATATACTTATAGAATCTTTTAGGATTCTCCTTTATCTTATCTGCCAGGGAAATCTCATGGCCTCTTTTTGCCCTCCTAATTTCCTTCTTAAGTGTACTCCTACATCCCCTATACTCCTCGAGGGACTCATTTGATCCCAGCTGCCTATACCTGACATATGCCTCCTTCTTTGTCCTGACCAGACCCTCAATATCCCTCGTCAACCAAGGTTCCCTAAACTTGCCAGCCTTGCCCTTCCATCTAACGGGAACATGCCGGCCTGAACTCTTCCTATCTCACTTTTAAAAGCCTCCCACTTGCCAGACATCCCTTTAGCTGTAAATAGTCTCTCCCATTCAACTTTTGAGAGTTCCTGTCTGATGCCATCGAAATTAGCCTTCCCCCAATTTAGGACTTCAACCTGAGGACCAGTCCTATCCTTTTCCATCACTATCTTGAAGCTAATAGAGTTATGGTCACTGGTCCCAAAGTGCTCCCCCACTGACACATCAACCACCTGCCCAGCCTCATTTCCTAAGAGGAGGTCGAGTGTAGCTCCTCCTCTAGTAGGGCCGTCCACATACTGCTTTGGAAAACTATCCTGGACACACTTAACAAATTCTTCCCCATCTGATCCCTTGGCACTAAGGTAGTTCCAGTCAATATTAGGGAAGTTAAAATCACCTATTACAACCCTATAATTCCTACACCTATCTGTGATTTCCCTACATATATGCTCCTCCAATTCCCTCTGACTATTGGGGGGCCTATAGTATAATCCCATCAAAGTGACCACCCCTTTCTTATTTCTAAGTTCTACCCATATGGCCTTGCTGGACGTTCCCCCTGGGATATCCTCTCTAAGTACTGCCGTGATGTCCTCCCTAATCAATAGTGCAACTCCCCCTCCTCTCTTACCTCCACCTCTGTCGCGCCGGAAGCATCGGTACCCCGGAAAATTGAGCTGCCCGTCCTGCCCATCCCTCAACCACGTTTCCGTAATAGCTATAATATCACAATCCCATGTACCGATCCATGCTCTGAGTTCATCTGCCTTACCTGTAAGGCTTCTTGCATTAAAGTAAATGCAGAGTAGCCTACCAGACCTTCTATGCTCCCTGTCCTGCCCCTGCTCGCCTGCCTACTGGACTTGCTTGCTTTAACCTCTACATTTGCCTCAACTATCTCATCGGAGAGACTACCACTTTGGGTCCCACCCCCCTGCCAGACTAGTTTAAACCCTCCCGAGTAGTACTAGCAAACCTCTGCAATGTTCTGGACTACTTTGTGCTAACTAATCTAGATGTTCAGATTCAATCCATTTCTGGGCTTTAAAGGGACAATACTTCTTTCTTGGTCTGTGTCTGAAGAATAGTATTTGAAAGGTATCAAAGTGAATAAATTCCTGAGAACTACAGGATGTACTTTTATTTTTGAAGGGGGAAAAGTTAATACCAGAATTTACATAGTGTCTTGTGATTTTGTTGATCTGCATCAAGATTCTTTTGATACTGCTTGATTGGATGGCACATTTCCCCTTATTTCTGCCCTTTTTCCCATATGTGTTGTTTAAATTCAATTCACACCCTTCCCTAATGACTGAGTCAAGATCAAGAAGAAGGACAAGAACTTGCATTTATATTGTACCTTTTATGATTGCAGGACTTCCCAACATGCTTCACAGACCATGAAATACGTCTAAATTGCAGTAAAACTTGCCATGTCATGAATTACTGCACTAACCTAGGTTGTGCAGCTATCATAATATGGGCATTTCTTCTTTAGTCCAGTGCTGTTTACTCCTGTTGTCCAGATGTTACCGAAACAGGGTTGATTTTTAAACACACTGTGTTTTTAGCTCCCCTTTGGTGAATCCTTGTTCACTAACTTCCAATTATAAGGCAAATAAACTAGCCAAACAGGTTTTCTTGGGTTTAAAGAAAAAAGGTGGAACTTTTTTAAACTTAAACTCTAATTTGGTTAATGCCTACGGATATGCAACACGCCCATGCTGGCATGCATACCCGATACACACATGCAGATAGCAACAGAAAAGAGCAGAAGAAATAAAATGGAAAAGTTTGAGGCAATATCTGAAGATGTTTTGGTTACTGTTCTTTGAGCTCGCTATAAAGTCCATGATTGTAGGTAGGTCTTGCTTTTCGTTGGGGCCCAGTATTCTTCTTAAACCTTGTTCGATGTAGGAGACTTTTCTCTCTTGAAGTTTGTGTCCTCAGTGGGTCCAGAGGCTTGAGAGAAAGAGATGGGAGTAGACAGGCAAGGTCTTCTCACTCCCACAGCAAACTGTCTTTCTGAGTTCAAAAACTCTGTTACTAGTTCAAAAAACCCTGGGCCAGCCAGTGAGATAGTTGAGGCAAATGTGACCAGCTGGTTTGACCAGTCCTGGCTTTTGTGGATTGTATCACCTTAGCAGTCTCTGGAATCCTCTTCCTTACACCTTCAATGTTTGGTAATCAAAATCTATTGTGGGTTGAATGTGTCAGGGAATGGTCATTTTGTCTCCACAAGCATTGTTAGTATGCAAATGTTTTTCAGCTAAGTGTCTGGCAGCCCTTGTAACAGACCTTCTCTTCTTCCCAGCAACAATTTAAAATCAATATTCATATGACAAAATTAATATGCCTCATTCTTGGCAGGGTGGGGTCTGCATGACAGCTGACAAATAAATATTACTGGCCTCCATGAAACCAACAGGAATGGAGTCCCAATTTGGTGATTCTCCACAGATATCAAAACTGTGGCTTTCCTGTTGGCCTTCTAAATACTCTGATTGGATTCATCATGAGTGTGCTTGAATTGTGCTGGAAAATCGTATATGAATGTGAACACATATAATGCACTGGGCAAGCTCATTTTATCTTTCCAGGCCTAGAAGTCTAATTTTTAACAAATCTCATTTTTGTTTAAATTAAGGAGGAATCATCTACATTAGTCTCTTCTTCCATTTTCCAATAAGCTCTTTGGAGGCCAGTTTGGAGAATGGAGAAGCAGTCTTCTCTGTATAGAGAAGTCCGGATCTCAGTTTACCAAATTACCCTCTAATAGGCCTCCAGAACAACATAGGTGCAGGACAATAGCACACAGAAATCTGTTACTCTCTCAAAATCTGTATTTAATTATAAAAGTGCCTTAAATGTCACTCTGTTGCTGTATATATTTTTCCTCTAGCCTATTTAAAAGTAAAATATGCTTCTTACTGAGTCTAGCCATTATCTTCAGTTGTGCAGCAATGACATGAAAGGGACATAAATTTTCAGTTCACCTGATTAACATCTCATTTCAATATAAATGAATTTTAGCATAGTCGATCAGCATGACATGCTGACCAAGTAATGATGATGCCAATGATGTTTATAATCAGTAGGACCAAAAAGTTTGTAAAAATAGCAATACACAAACCTCAGAGCTGAGCTAGTAATATTTAGTCGTAGAAAAAATAGGCTTGATTTTGTAAAATACCAGAACTAAATCCTAAATTATGTGATATTCAGTGTTTTGTGATTTCCTTGGTAGTGAAATATCTTCCAAGAATTGTGCTTTATACATCTATATATATATATATATATGGTGACTTATTTGCTAAAATCAGTCACGAGGAATTTCACCCTTCCCCTCCCTTGAGTATGTTTTCCACTGCTACAGCCCATGGAGGTTGCAGTGACGAGGGATCGAAATGGAGGAACAAATGTGCTAGAAGCGTCAGGTGATTTCCAAGTTTTGTGCTCTGTGAAAACAATTTTCATTAGTAATTTTTAAAAAATGTCAATTAAGGGTTTATTTGGTGTCTTCCTGTTGAGAACATTTAGTATAGGTGAGCATGCTGGGTTTTATACTGCAATATGTGCTGTACTGAAACACCATAGGGCAGATTGAAACAAAGACCTCATACTATATGTATGCACCCTACTGTACTCAATTTACCTTTATATGTTGGCCCAGAAATTGCTTCAACAATAATGGTGAGTTCACGGTGCCTGCTATTACTAGTGTGTAAAAACCCCAGTAAGAGTTATGCGATCAGTTCCAATTTGCCGGAAATTGCAGGACAGTTTGGTTTGCTCCACTGTTGGTCTCAACAAAACAAAAAAAAAATGATCATATCACTGGGATCCTCTCCCCTGTGCATCATGAAATTGCTGAATTTGCTCCATTAGTAAGAGTTAATCTCTCGGCAGTCATTTAAGGCAGGTAATTCATGTCATGAGGGCCTTGTTAATGTAATTTATGGTCCTGTCATGTTATTCAAACCTGGAGGCCCAGACAGTTAAGTGTGAAATTATTGAGTTTCTTTCTGTACCCTTAAATTGAATGAGTTAAGGAAATGAGCCATTGATCCAACATTCATGAGGTCTCTGATATGCTCTTGATGTCGCTGCGCTGTTGTCATTCACATTTTGAGCAATTTATGACACGAAAATAATACAGTTGGAGGGGTGAGGTAAAAAGTCCAATTCATGGCACTTGTCGTGTGATGCACCACTCCTGCAGTTTCCGGGCTGTTGTAATTCACTGGAGACTAATGACTGTGAAATGCTATTATCTACCTCTGGGGAAGGTCCTCTACCGCTAGCTGTAAACAACATTAATGCACGAGAATCAGTTCAGAATCTAGCCCCAATGTGAACAGCAATCCCTCCTGCAGTCTTGTCCCAAATGAGCTGAACTGTTGCACACTGCTTGATTTTTCACGCAAGCTTCGATATGTGTAGTGTAGCCATCAGTGCCTGCAGTGTCAGCATCCATGTGAGACTTACAGATTGTCATTCACTGAAGTGGCTACTTCATATATTACTGTGGCTGGCACTTGCTGTGCTTCAGCCCTTGGCCTAAAGAAGCCGTCTTCCTTCATTTTACCCATGTTGTTCAGGCTGCTTAAGATGTTGGATAAAAATTCACTCAGAACTTCTAAAGCTTGCTACATAGAGTTATTCATTTAGTCACGTGGTCCAGTGTCCTCTACTCAAATGGATCTGGAAATAGACCAAGTTGCATGTCCGGGGAATAATTTGAGTGGCTGGGCCTCTGCTCAGCATCTCCTCGCCTCAGACTCATCGTGACAAAGCCCCATGTCCTATTATCGTCATTAATAGAATCCTGTTGTATTTTGGTATTCTATGCTTGGGTGAATCTGTGCCCCAAAACTATAGGGACTGAAACTATTACATCTACTTGCTCCTGCATGGTGTTAACAATCAATCTTGTGAACAGTAAAGAAAGCACATGGGACAATGAAGAATGTTGGTATTAGTGATCAGGCATTGATGCTTGTTCCATTTTTACTTTATCACATACTCAGCATATGACATCGATTGTAGAGTAGCAGGTCTCCTACTTGGGAGTGGGGAAGAGGTCTGAAATCTGCTCTTAGAAAGGTCTTCGAAACAATATTGTCTTTTTTTCCCCCCAATTTTCTCCTTTTTCTCACTTTCCTCTTTTAAACCTGTCCGGTCTGGGTCCATGGTATTCAACACCTTGCTTAAGTAGCCACTATTAGTGTGGAGGCCCAATGAGTGTTGGCTGAACATCTGAAGAACGGACTTCAAAACCATCTGATCCTGTCCTCACCTGACCTCTACACGTACACACTTTCTAAAAGTGGCTACGTGATAGTCATATGTCCTCTGATAGTAAACAAACATATTTATACATATTAATGCTATTTCTGTTTTAAAGGTAAGCAATGTATTCATTTTGTGTTTTCCCTACTCTTTTTTTTAATTCTTTCATAGTATGTGGGTGTCGCTGGCAAGGCCAGCATTTGTTGCCATCCCCAGTTGCCCTTGACAACTGAGTGGCTTGCGAAGTCATTTCAGAGGGCAGTTAAGAGTCAACCACATTGCTGTGGGACTGGAGCCACATGTAGGCCAAACCAGGTAAGGATGGCAGAATTTCCTTCCCTAAAGGACATTAGCGAACCAGATGGGTTTTTACAACAATCGATGATAGCTTCATGGCACCATTACTAGGACTAGTTTTCAATTACAGATTTTTATTAATTAATTGAATTTAAATTCCACCAATTGCATTAGCCTGGGCCTTTTGATTACTAATCAAGTGACATTACCACTATGCCACCATCTCCCAATTAAATATTTCACTATATAGCACTCTAGCTGGAGTGAGCCTGGCTAAATTTGTCTTTCCTTTCCTGCCCAGGGGTGCTGAAGCCAAATGTTATGCCATCCTGGCTGAGATCAGCTATCTAAGCAAAGACTGGGTATTGAACCTTGGGCCTTCTAGTCTTGTGTTGCATGTACAAACTGAGCCATTGGAGATATGGCAAGCAGATGGGGATATCATTTATATCCAATGTATCTTCACAGTCATATATCCTTTGATAGAAAAAATATACATAAATATACTTGACTATAAAAAAAAGCAGTGTTTTTTTCTATTCATTAATATTTCACTAGTACTTGCATCAGAGTCTGAAGGTTAGAGGTTCAAGTTCTCTCCAGTACATCAATAAATAATCTAGGCTGACACTCCAGTGCAGTACTGAAGGATTGCTGCATTGAAAGGTACAGTTCTTTGTATGAGACATTAAACTGAAGTCCCTTTTGCTTGCTTCTATGGTTTGGTGGGCATTAAAGATCCAGTGGCACTCTTTGAAGAAGCAAAGGGAATTCTTCACTTAATTTCTCTCAAGTAGTTAAATAGATTAAATGTTCACTCATCCAATTGCTGTTCATGGGAGTTTGCTTTGCACACATTAGATGCCATCTTTGCCTACATTATCATCATTCCATTTCAAAGTAACACATATGTGAAGTGCTCTAGAACATTCCTGGGAGAAATGATAAGCCCTGTATATGCAAGTCATTCATTCTGTGTATCAAAACAAAATTGTGAAGGGCGCAGTACATGACTTGCAATAAGAACTGAGATGGTACCATTTTTTCTGGTTTTGTGTTAATGAGAACTACTATGTTTCAGAAGTTGCTCTCTATATCAACTAATCCAAATGTGTTGTTCAAATCATTTCTTATATAAAATCTTGCTAACCTTGTCACTAACAAACCATAAATCCCAGTAAGAGGAATGCACAATGTACTGCAAGTATCCATATGATGTCCAGAATGAGAACTAGAAAATATATTTGTACACACCAGGATCATTTCCACTTAAAACAGGAAACTGCAATACAATAAATTTGTGATGCTGCTGCAGCAGGCAGTTCAAGTTTTGCATAATATAATTCATAGTATGGCGGCTGTCTTTAGTAGGAATAAAGAATTAATAATGCTATTCTGTAAACAAATCAATTACTAGTAAATTTAAAAAGACCCATTGGTGCATTATTTAAAGGGAAATTTTGAATAATACCAAAATCCATATTGTGTTGAACGTAATAGAGGTTGGTTAATTCCGAGTCCTACAATTTTTTTTAAAATGCTCTACATTAATAGGCAGCTATTGTAATTCCTTTTGAAAGCACTTTCCCACCATCCATTGAGTCATTGTGACATCACAGTGATTGTTCATAGAATAGTTACAGTAGTGAAGGAGGCCATTCGGCCTGTCGTGTCCCCCACCTTTTCCCCGTAGTCCTGCAAATTTTTTTCTCTTCAGATATTATCCAGTTCTCTTTTGAAGGTCTCAATTGAATCTGCCTCCACCACAGTCTCAGGCAGTGCATTCCAGATCCCAACCACTCTGCATTTAAAAAACAAAGTTTGTCCTCATTCACTGTTGGTATTTTTGCCAGTCACCTTAAATCGATGTCCTCTGGTCCTGGATCCTTCTGCCAATGGGAACAGTTTCTCCCTATCTGTTGTTAACATTCAAATCCAATGTGAGCCTGGTACAGATTGTATTAGCATTTGTCACGTACATTTCCATTCCCTCTGCCATTAGTACAATACTTTTAATAGCTACATGATGTAGATTGTGTTCATAGCAATTTTGTCTTCTGCGAGTTTGGGTTTCCAAATAGACAATCTATGTGACCACTGATTGTTCATACAATGCGGTTAAATCTACAGCACCAGGAGCTCCAGCACATCACAGAACTGTTTCTACTTGAAATGCCTTCAATATAAAAGGGGTTTAAACTGAACATGTGCATGGCTGGTGCAATGAGCCACACACCTCTGTTCTAGTTCAGAGTGCCAAGTTAGTACAAAGACAGGTGTGTCTAAGGCAGTGCTTTTATGTACCAACACCACATAGGTGAGGCAGCATTACACCTCAGCCTCATAAAATACTAGTACATGCACTTTGAACTGTTGCTTTAGAATGCCGTACGTCATTAACTGTTCAATTAATGAAGGGATAAGCTACTCAAATATCTGCTGGCATATGTTAAGATTTAGGTTTAAAGAGAACTGCTGATTAGGTTAAGTATTTTCAAAAAATTCCAGGTCAGTGAATGTTTCATGCTTTGGAGGGGGTTAACATCGGAGTGCCTGTTCTCGATCACTTTTTAAAAAAAGAAAACTAGTCCTAAATTTAGAATTGGTGTGATTAAATAAATTAATGTAAGCATCTTGAGTTAACTTAATGTGTTATTGTATTATATTCCGAAAATTTTACACAGATGATTTAAGCAATGCATTGCTGGCAGAAATTAAACCCTTAAGCTTTTTCTGAAAATATCTCACTAAACCAGTTTACCTTTTTATAAGGATGCAGTTTAGTGCAAAATGTGTGTGGTTCCTTCTACCAGGTACTACATTTTCCATTTAAACCATTTTATATTCAAGGCATTTCAAGAAGAAATGGCTGAGTAATGTTTGGATCATATTGTTATGACCGCGGCAGGAACAATGCACTGTCAGTTCAGTCCTGTCACTCCACAGGTCGCAACATATTATTAAGCTTTCACACCCAATTGGAAAACAGCCAAATTAAACACTCTAGTAACCCCAGAATGAAACAGACCAAACCAGGTGTCTTTAGACAACAACAAATTAACTATTTATTAAAAAACTAAATCTTAAACACTATGTCTAAAAACCTTATAACTTCTTATTTTAATCTAGCTCCCCATTCTGTCACACACATTCAAAAGTAACAGTAGTTAATTTTTTTTTTAAAGTGGAGTTTTTAAAATTAGTTGTCTCTTAAGAATAAACAAAATAAGTAAGTCTTTGTAGGTTATATTCCTGGTGAATGAGGTCTTCTAATGTGGAAAAAGTCAAAGGCCATTCGAAGTCTTCATATGGATTTGATGAAAATAGTCCTTCAGAAGATGGGCATTCAACTCTTGGGCTACAGCAATACAAACAGCTTTTCTTCTTTACTCAGGCTTATAGCTCCCTGTAGAATTTTTGCTGAGAGGTAACAACTTTCTTCTCTTCGGTACGCTTCACTGGAAAGTCTCTCCAAACTAACTGGTTTCAGCCCGTTTCTGCCAGTTCCACACACAGCCAAGTGGAAACATTGCCATGTGACCTCTCTCTCTCTCTCTCTCCTGCTGTTGCCCAGGGTACCAAAAATGCAGCTGTGGCACACTGTGTCTCCAGTACTTTCTCTCCCTTAAAGGTGCACTGTTTTAACAGAGTCTTAAAGGCACACACACTGTTTTTAATCCAAGGAGAAAAATAATTACAAGTCCCTGACAATATGACAAACCTGAAATAAATCCAGTACCAGGTTAGAATGATTGATTGATAAAGTTTTATCTCCTTATTTCTAATTTTAAAACAAATGGACATTCCAGAAGAGGAGCAGGTCGCTGATAATTCAGCTCCACTGGCAATTCCTCAGAGAATGAAGCATTCAAGCCCATATGCAGCAAGATCCAGACAACATCCAGACTTGGGCTGATAAGTGGCAAATGACATTCATGCTCAGAGCCAGGCAATGACCATCTCTAACAAGAAATAGCCCAACCACTTTCTCTTTGTCATTCAGTGACATTACCATCGTCAAATTTCTCCACCATCAACATCCTGGTGGGGCGGGGGTGGGGGGGGGGGGGTGGCGGGGGATGGTGCGGTGGTGGTGTGTTACCATTGATCATAAACTCAACTGGACCAGCCATATACATGTCATGGGTACTAGTGCAGGTTAAAGGCTGGATCTTCTGTGGCGAGTGGCTCACTCATGACTTCTACCACACTTAAAATATATTCAAGGCTGAGTTAGACATATTTTGATCTACAAGGGAGTCGAGGGTTATGGGGGATGGCAGGAACGTGGAGTTAAAGTCACAATCAGATCAACCATGATCTTACTGAATGGCAGAGCAGTCTCAAAGGGCTGAATGACCTACTCTTGTTTCTATTTCTCATATTATTATGTTCTTCTGTTGCAAGGCACCAGTCAAGGGTATGATAGCATACTGCGCTCGCCAGGATGAATGCAGCTGCAACAACACTCAAAGCATGACAAAGCAGTTCACTTGATTGGCGCCAAATCCACTAGCTTAATCATCCACTCCCTCCACCAAAGGTGGACTAAGACTACAGTGCATGCTATGTGCAGGATGTATGGCAGCAAGTCACCAAGACCTCTTCAGCCACACCTGCCAAACCCACAACTTTCATCACCTAGAAAGAAGGACAAGGGCAGTGGGTGTATGGAAACACTATCACCTCCAGGTTTTCCTCCAATTCACTCACGATTCTGACTTGGAAATATATTACTGTTCCTTCGTTGTCAGTGGGCCAAAATCCAGTGATTTCCTATCTAATGGCATTATGAAAACACTTTTACCTTTACCACATGAACTGCAGTGGTTCAAAAATACCCACCACCATTTTCTCAAAGTCAGTTAGAATTAGAATTACCAGCCTTACCAGTGACGACCACATCCGAAGAACCATTTTTTTAAATTAACATTTTGTGACTTTGAATTTGTATAATTGAATCTAGGTTCAGTCAGTGTATTGATGCACTATTACTTCTATCCATATAATGTCTCTTCTATTAGTGCTCACAAACTGTAAATGCACATGATTCAGATCCTTTTATTTTGACAATATTGTAGTATTTTTCGAAAGCTGTTCAATGTGTTAAAAAGGCCCTCCATTACATCAGTGACTTTATTTGCTGAGTAACTGAGTAATGTAGATTAGGAGGTTCCCAGGTTCAAGCCACAGTCTCTGCTCAGCTAAGTGATCTCAGACAGGGGGCTGGTAGGAGCCTTATACTTAGCTTTAGAACCCCAAGACTGAAAAGCAAAAATTAGCCAGGATCACCTGTTGGAAGTACAGATGTGCAGAACTCTGGTCAGGACAAGATCTGGCTCATCGATGAATAACATGCTAACACTTGTTGAAAAGACCCATTTGAATGATGGCCACTTAAGTAAGGTATTAGTGAATTTCCAATGCCTGTGAAAATGCCAAATCAGAGTCAGTGCCCTCAGGAGAAGAAGGGAAAAATTGACAAAAGAAAGATGTGAAGATTTACACAGAAGTAATCTTCAATTCACTATGAAGACATTGAC
This sequence comes from Heterodontus francisci, assembly GCF_036365525.1. Classification (NCBI taxonomy): domain Eukaryota; kingdom Metazoa; phylum Chordata; class Chondrichthyes; order Heterodontiformes; family Heterodontidae; genus Heterodontus; species Heterodontus francisci. The sequence goes on along the minus strand of NC_090372.1, from coordinate 107,040,336 downwards.
GTGATCATTATATATTGCAGCATTGTACTACAATATTCACTCCACTGTGTTGAAATATTTTTATTTATTGAATCATGATTTTCTACTCCTTTCTCAAACAAGGAACCACTAGGCTAATGTAGCACATGAGGTTTAAACTAGGAGCAGCTGTGAAGTTGCTTGGAGAGCAATACTGCAGAACAGCCCAGCAACAAAACAATAGTATAATAAAAGCAAAATACTGCGGATGCTGGAAATCTGAAATAAAAACAAGAAATGCTGGAACCACTCAGCAGGTCTGGCAGCATCTGTGGAAAGAGAAGCAGAGTTAACGTTTCAGGTCAGTGACCCTTCTTTGGAACTCGAAAACAATAGTGCCAGCTGGCTGGATGCTTTTGTTAACTGTGTTAATGCCTCAATTATACTTATGTTAGCCCATGTACGCACAGGTGAGATGACTGCAGAGGACATCCAGGGTTGAAATACTTCCTAATAATTAAGAAAACATTGACCATATAGTCGTCATGTCTCCTAATTCTTCTACATAATCCACACTCTATGTTAAGTGTCTTTGGGATGCTTTTATTGTAAGAGGGACTAGACAAGTGCAAGATGCTGCTGTTGAAAAGTAGCCACTCAGGCAAGACACAGTCTGTGGTACTAACCTCTAATGTAAATACAGCAGTAAAGATGTCTTGCTGCAATTGTATGGAGCCTTGGTGAGCCCGCACCTGGAGTACTGTGTACAATTTCGGTCTCCTTATATAAGGAAGGATATAATTGCCATAGAAAGAGTGCAGCGGAGGTTGGCCAGACTAATCCCTGGATGTCGGGATTGTGAGGAGAGATTACAGAAACTGGGCCTGTATTCTCAAGAGTTTCGGAGAATGAGAGGTGATCTCATTGAAACTTACAACATTTTTACAGGGTGTGATAGGGTAGATGTGGATAGGATGTTTCCTCTGGTTGGTGAGTTATAGCCAGGGGACACAGTCTCAGAATAAGGGGCAGGCCATTTTGACTGAGCTAAGGAGGAATTTCTTTACTCAGAGGGTGGTGAATCTTTGGAATTCTCTACCCCAGAGGGCTGTGGATGCTCAATCATTGAGCATTTATTTTTAAGGCAGAGGTATATAGATTCTTGATAAGCAAGGGGGTAGGTTGAACTGCGGAGTAATCAGTTCAGCCATGAATTTATTGAATGGCGGAGCAGGCTCGAAGGGCCGAGTGGCCTACTCCTGCTCCTATTTCCTATGTTCCTATGAGTCAATCGGTGTGAAATTCAGTTCCATAGCGCTGCTGGAGTCAGTGCTATAGAAGCCAAATGCCCCCTGAATGGGTCGCACTGCTCTTCCAATTGTTTTCAGTACTGCCTGCGCAGGGCCTCGTGCTGGGAAGGTCGCTCGTGTGGATGTGCCCTGCAGAAGCCTCTCAACCAATGATATAATGACGTCAGACAACCATACTGTCTGATTTGAGGCACGATTTACAAACTTGATCATGCAGATCCATTCGACGTATTAACTTGTCATTCACCAAAGCGCATGTGTTTGGCTGCAAGAGATGCCCAGCAGCAGTGTTAACTAAACGGCCATGTACCCAGATTGCAGGTAAGTTAATTTACAGTAACATCTGCTATTCCATAAGCTCTGGAAGGACGCTGGAGTGTTTTTGAAGGTGTTGTGGTGAGTTGCTGGATTTGGCAGGGACTATTGCTGCATCCTCACAAGGAGGGCAGAGGATTTTTGGTCTGTCCACACAGAGGCTGCAACAGCTGCAGTTGCAGTGCCTCTGGGTGTGCATGATGATGAGATGAAGCTGAGGTTTTGGAGAGGGAAAACTCTGCACAATTCCCTCTACTGTTGGATCTAGACTCCTTCATGCTCCTTGACAGTGACAGGAGGCTGTCTGTCTGACCAGCCAATGCACTCAGTATCTTGGTGTGCATTCTCATCAGCGTTCGCCTGTATGTCGTCCCATTTAAGGTCCTCATCTGAGTCCTCTGCAGCAGAGCTTATCTGTGACCTTGCCCTACAGTGAGCTGCTACATGAGCTACCCTTTTCCTCTGGCCTGGCTGCAGCCCACCCATGCCTGGTGACTGTCCAAATGCAGGTCTTGACTCCTACTGATATCTAAGGAACACCCAGTGCCAGCATCTGAGCTGGTGCCTTGAGTGTCAGGTCAAGTGACAGGGCCTCTTCAGTGCTGTTGCTCTCTCTCCACTTGGGTGTGCAGTAGCTGGGCAGGTGGCAATTCTTGTGTGTCTGAGAGCAGAAAGTCAGAAAGGAGAAGATTGGGATGAAGAAAGGGGGTGATCTGGAGCGCAAGAGGTCTGTGGTCATGCCATCTGCATCCTGTTGATCATGCCAGATAGCAGGAGGATGGTGAGCTGGGAGTTGAGAAGGGGCATAAGGCAGGAATATACTGTCATCCTCAATGTTTTCAAAGATACTGGATGCCATGGGCTCTCTTACAGGCAAACGATGCAAGGAACTATCTCCTCCGTAGGGCTCAGGCAATTTTTTTTATTTTCGTGGGATGTGGGCATCGCTGGTAAGGCCAGCTTTGTTGCCCATCACTAATTTCTCTTGAGAAAGTGGTAATGAGCTGCCTTCTTCAACCACTGCAGTCCATCTGGTGCGGGTACACCCAAAGTGCTGTTAGGGAGGGAGTTCCAGGATTGTGATCCAGTGACAGGGAAGGAACGGTAATATGCTTCCAAGTCAGGACGGTGTGTGATTTGGAGGGGAACTTACAGGTGGTGGTATTCCCATGCGTCTGCTGTCCTTATTCTTCTAGGTGGAAGAGGTTTGGAAGGTGCTGTCGAAGGAAGCGTTGTGATTTGCTGCAGCAGATCTTGTTGCTGTGTTGTTCTATGGCTAGTTCTGCATCACAAGTCTTCAGTACTACAGCCGGGATGCTGTCAGGACCCATAGCCTTTGCAGCATCCAGTGCCTTCTTGATATCACGTGGAGCGAATTGGATTGGCTGAAGACTGGCATGGCATCTGTGATGCTGGGCACCTCAGGAGGAGGCATCCTTGCCCCCCCCCCCCCACCCCACCCCACCCCACCCCTGACAACAGTTCTGCTTTTCTCCTGTCTATTGTGTGACTCCTTGTCCTGCAAGGGGGAAGGAAGAAAGCAAGTGATTGTGTAACACTGTTTGAGTGCCTGCCGCAGCTGAGTAACTGGTGGTATGTGGAGAGGGAGATGTGAAATGAAGTGCTGGAAATACTCAGGTCTGGCAGCATCTGTGGAGATAGACGCAGAGTTAACGTTTCAGGTCAGTGACCCTTCATCAGAACTGGCAGAGGCTAGAAATATAATAGGTTTTAAGCAAGTAAAATGGGGGTGGGGCAAGAGATAACAAAAGAGAAGGTTTTGATAGGGCAAGGTCACAGAGAATAACTGACCAGAAGGTCATGGAGCAAAGGTAAATGGTATGTTAATGCTGTGGTGAAAGACAAAGCATTGGTACAGAGAGGGTGTTAATTGACAGAAGACTGAACAGCTTGGCTCCAAGCACAAAATTGAAAAAAACAGTGGGTAGGCACAGTAGAAACAAAATAAACAAACTAAAATAAAATAAACACATAAAAAATAACTAAAAATAAAAAGGGGGGCCCGTCATGCTCTGAAATTATTGAACTCGATGTTCAGTCCGGCAGGCTGTGGTGTGCCTAATCGGTAAATGAGGTGCTGTTCCACGAGCTTGCGTTGATGTTCACTGGAACACTGCAGCAATCCCAGGACAGAGATGTGGGCATGAGAGCAGGGGGGAGTGTTGAAATGGCCAGCAACCAGAAGCTTGGGGTCATGCTTTCGGACTGAGCGGAGGTGTTCCGCAAAGCCTTCACCCAGTCTGCGGTTGGTCTGCCCAATGTAGAGGAGACCACATTGTGAGCAGCAAATACTGTATACGAAATTGCTGCTTCACCTGAAAGTAATGTTTGGGGCCTTGGATAGTGAGGAGAGAAGAGGTAAATGGGCAGGTATTACACCTCCAGCGATTGCAGGGGAAGGTGCCGTGGGAAGTGAACGAGGTGGTGGGGATAAGTTATTTTTTCTTTTTTTTTATGTGTTTATTTTATTTTACTTTGTTTAGTTTGTTTCTACTGTGCCTACCCACTGTTTGTTTCATGTTTGTGCTTGGGGCCAAGCTGTTCAGTTTTCTGTCAATTAACACCCTCTCTGTATTAACACTTTGTCTTTTACCACACCATTAACATACCATTTACCTTTGCTCCATGACCTTCTGGTCAGTTATTCTCTGTGACCTTGCCCAATCAACACTTTCTCTTTTGTTATCTCTTGCCTCACCCCTACTTTACTTGGTTAAAACCTATTACATTTCTAGCCTCTGCCAGCTCTGATGAAGGGTCACTGACCTGAAACGTTAACGCTGCTTCTGTCTCCACAGATGCTGCCAGACCTGCTGAGTATTTCCAGCATTTCTTGTTTTTATTTCAGATTTCCAGCATCTGCAGTATTTTGCTTTTATTAGCAGGAGATGTGAGACTGGCATCATTGGAATGTGTGTGAGGGTGAGGTGATGTATCTGGATATTAAATGTGAGTATGGAGTGCCAGAGAGTGCTGCTGAGTGAGTGATGGGGGTGTGGTGCTTTGAGCAACCTGAGAGGTTGGTGGAGCAGTAGGTAGGAGAGGTCATGCAAGGACACATTCACTGACCTTTACTACCCACATGAGGTTATTACACTTCCTATGCTGCTGCCAGGTCCTTGTGGCCAGACTCCAGAAATTGATCTCCCAGCCACTTGCTCTCATTCCCTTCAGAGAGTTTTCCTTGAAGGCCTCCTGGACTCCTGTGGAAACATCGCCTCTCTCCTCCTGTCCACCTGCACCACTAAGGCCTCTAGCATCATATCTGTAAACCTAGAGAACCCTCTCTTTCTTGGTACTCCATTTGTGCAGTTCCTACATGCAGCCAGTGCCAGTACAAACAGGCTGTAGCAGCTCCCTTGCACTGAGCACTGCTCTCCTTTCAGAGGGGCAGGCTGCTTTTAAGAAGAACAGGCTGGCTGCATCACGTTTTATCAGTGAATGCTGCTCAGCCTCCTGCTGAGCACTGAGACAGCCAGCAGCGCAGGTTCTGTTCAGACCACAATACAACTAGGTAAAGGAGGAGGCAGCACCAAATGTGTGTGCTACCCTCCTCCACAGCAATGGGTTTGGGCTGGTTGTGAGTTGCAACCCCTGCACCCAAAAAAAAAGTACAGACCAATTTTTAGCCCAATGTCTTCAGAAAAGAGGCACAAATCAATTGCCATATACTGTCCTCATTCCTTGCCAATACATGTGATACTTATATATGGAGTTACATTTTGACAGACTGGCCCAATTATGATCTGAAAAATGTAGTGTAAGTGCAGAAAACCAAAGAATTATTTTACGTTTCTTGTTAATTGGCAGTGTGGTCGCTGAAAGGAAGGTTTGCTGCTGAGAGCGGTTTTTTTTGCATGCAGAAGACTATTAAAGTTTAAATATTTAGCCATTTCTGCTGGGCTTATAGATTTTATAGGGACAATAGTTTTGTGAAAACCATGCTGGATGTTATAACCTGAGCAGTAGCACTAACCTAGGCTAAATATCCAAATGGACACAGGAATGCTTATCGAATGTTTACAATCTGCCCACTTAGTCTTCACTCGGGCATAGAGGCACAATCTGTGCTCAGTTAATGTCCTGTATTACAAAATGTATATATTCTCATATACAAAGGGAATGGATTTATACAACAGACATGACCTCCGGAGCCATGTCATGCCACTTTTTCACAGGATGATGTTCAATTATTCTGGGTGTACTGCTTGACAGTGTCGCACAATTCTTGTTAATTTTCTCCATTCCTATTTAAAAGGACAAAATGTACATGAATAATGAGCGATGAAAATAAAGTTAAACATGTGAAAAGTCTTTACAAAAATCCACAAAGGTGATCTCAATTCCTCGTCTCTGTTATCATCCCATTGATCTTAGTCTGGATGACTTCACATACAGATGTATTATTCCCCGATGGGGAATTGTATAAATAACACATCAATATGTTAAATAGAGAATATCACACCAATCCTAGTACCATAGGTAAATAACTCCTGGAGCTAATAAGCCTTAAAATAATCACAGCTTGCCACTTGAATATCAATGTTGTCTGGCCGATGAGTTGTTACAATGTCACACAAGGATCAGTGTGATTTCATCTATTTCCATAAATATAAATTGAATTTACTGGATATGGTTTTGGAAGTTTTTAACTCCAAAATACTTCATGGCCAGAAAAGCCCCTTTACATCGAAGCCCAACAACTGATGCTGGTTTGGGACCTGATAGCTAAGAACTAGATGATGAAATTGCTGTGGATAACTTTTATCTTCTATGTACTTTGCAATATCTTGGGACATTTTTCCAGTATAACGGTATCAAAGGGTTAATCTTGAGGGACTGTAAAGATTACCACCCACTATGATGAGATAAGAGATCAAGTGGGAGAGACTCGAGAACAGTTACAGCGTGGCTTTTGAAGGAGACACACAGGCTAGTGTGGAGTGTATATAGTTACATAGAACATAGAACATTACAGCGCAGTACAGGCCCTTCGGCCCTCGATGTTGCGCCGACCTGTGAAACCATCTGACCTACACTATTCCATTTTCATCCATATGTCTATCCAATGACCACTTAAATGCCCCTAAAGTTGGCAAGTCTACTACTGTTGCAGGCAGGGCGTTCCACGCCCCTACTACTCTCTGAGTAAAGAAACTACCTCTGACATCTTTCCTATATCTATCACCCCTCAACTTAAAGCTATGTCCCCTCGTGTTTGCCATCACCATCCGAGGAAAAAGACTCTCACTATCCACCCGATCTAACCCTCTGATTATCTTATATGTCTCTATTAAGTCACCTCTTCTCCTCCTTCTCTCTAATGAAAACAACCTCAAGTCCCTCAGCTTTTCCTCGTAAGACCTTCCCTCCATACCAGGCAACATCCTAGTAAATCTCCTCTGCACCCTTTCCAAAGCTTCCACATCCTTCCTATAATGCGGTGACCAGAACTGCACGCAATACTCCAGGTGCGGCCGCACCAGAGTTTTGTACAGCTGCAGCATGACCTCGTGGCTCCGAAACTCGATCCCCCTACTAATAAAAGCTAACACACCATATGCCTTCTTAACAGCCCTATTAACCTGGGTGGCAACTTTCAGGGATTTATGCACCTGGACACCAAGATCTCTCTGCTCATCTACACTACCAAGAATCTTCCCATTAGCCCAGTACTCTGCATTCCTGTTACTCCTTCCAAAGTGAATCACCTCACACTTTTCCGCATTAAACTCCATTTGCCATCTCTGAGCCCAGCTCTGCAGCCTATCTATGCCCCTCTGTAATCTACAACATCCTTCGGCACTATCCACAACTCCACCGACCTTCGTGTCATCCGCAAATTTACTAACCCACCCTTCTACACCCTCATCCAGGTCATTTATAAAAATGACAAACAGCAGTGGCCCCAAAACAGATCCTTGCGGTACACCACTAGTAACTAAACTCCAGGATGAACATTTGCCATCAACCACCACCCTCTGTCTTCTTTCAGCTAGCCAATTTCTGATCCAAAGCACTAAATCACCTTCAACCCCATACTTCCGTATTTTCTGCAATAGCCTACCGTGGGGAACCTTATCAAACGCCTTACTGAAATCCATATACACCACATCCACGGCTTTACCCTTATCCACCTGTTTGGTCACCTTCTCAAAAAACTCAATAAGGTTTGTGAGGCACGACCTCCCCTTCACAAAACCGTGCTGACTATCGCTTATTCTTTTCAAGATGATTATAAATCCTATCTCATAACCTTTTCCAACATTTTACCCACAACCGAAGTAAGGCTCACAGGTCTATAATTACCAGGGCTGTCTCTACTCCCCTTCTTGAACAAGGGGACAACATTTGCTATCCTCCAGTCTTCCGGCACTATTCCTGTCGACAATGACGACATAAAGATCAAGGACAAAGGCTCTGCAATCTCCTCCCTGGCATCCCAGAGAATCCTAGGATAAATCCCATCTGGCCCAGGGGACCTATCTATTTTCACACTTTCCAAAATTGCTAACACCTCCTCCTTGTGAACCTCAATCCCATCTAGCCTAGTAGTCTGTATCTCAGTATTCTCCTCGACAACATTTTCTTTCTCTACTGTAAATACTGACGAAAAATATTCATTTAACGCTTCCCCTATCTCCTCTGATTCCACACACAACTTCCCGCTACTATCTTTGATTGGCCCTAATCTAACTCTAGTCATTCTTTTATTCCTGATATACCTATAGAAAGCCTTAGGGTTTTCCTTGATCCTATCCGCCAATAACTTCTCGTGTCCTCTCCTCGCTCTTCTTAGCTCTCCCTTTAGATCCTTCCTGGCTAGCTTGTAACTCTCAAGCGCCCTAACTGAGCCTTCACGTCTCATCCTAACATAAGCCTCCTTCTTCCTCTTGACAAGCGCTTCAACTTCTTTCGTAAACCACGGCTCCCTCGCTCGACAACTTCCTCCCTGCTTGACAGGTACATACTTATCAAGGACACGCAGTAGCTGCTCCTTGAATAAGCTCCACATTTCGATTGTGCCCATCCCCTGCAGTTTCCTTCCCCATCCTACGCATCCTAAATCTTGCCTAATCGCATCATAATTTCCTTTCCCCCAGCAATTACTATGCAATAAAGATTAATGTTTAAACAATACAGTCTAATGAACCTCTCTGGCTAGACTCTATGTGGTGGCAGCATAAAGAACCAAATATATAATAATTTTGAATGTTAAAGGTGCTATATAAATGCAAGTGTAATGATACCTCCAATACACTTGGATCATTATTGAGTTATTATTATCAAGGGCAATGTTACTTGGCAAGGAGAAAGAAAGCTTAGAAGTTCCAGCCTTCCAGATGTACAGCCCCTGACACTATTCACAAAGCAGCGTCAGTACACATCTGCCAAACTGTTTCACAGCTCAAGGTTCACAATGCAAATATTATGGATTCTTCCCTAACTGTTGAAATGATTCACCCGGGAATGAAGTTACTGTTAGCATTATTACACAATCAGCAGGCTCTGAGTAATGAGGTTTCATCCCCCATTGATTTAAATGATTAACAAATTGCTCTTCCAAATTAGATCATTAGTATCCATTTAAAAGGGCAGTATCCATATTTAAAGTATTTCTGTTTGGCATTAAAAATATAGAATTAAGAATTATGACATTAATCAGCATACTTACTTTTTGCTGTTTAAGGAAAATGTTGTTCAAGAACAATACTATTTAACTAATAAACACAAAGTGTTAGAAGTCTTCAGCAGGCCAGGGAGTGTCTGTGGAGAGACGGTGGCATAGCAGCAATGTCACTGAACTAGTAATCCAGAGGCCCAGGCTAATGTCCTGGAAATCCCACCAAGAACACTGGTGAAAAGGACATCCATTCAAATTTTCCTGCCCTTTGCATCAGGTATTCCCTGGAAACAAAGGTCAAGAAAATCTGCTTTCATGAGGCTTTGCCTTTATAATAGCACAGCTGAAATCCCTGTGAAAACATTGGGCAATTTTGTTGGGAGATGGCATTGTACTTGCTCACATATTATGAAAATATTGTATTGTTTACTTAAATTGGCAGCTTCTATTCTTTGCATTCTCCACAATGGGTAAAATGTCTAATCACTGTCTCAGAATACTGTAATAATAGTATTTTTTCTGACAGTAATAAATACAAATGTGTGGGGCCTTCATGTCACGCTTGCAAGCATCCTTGAAGCAAAGTTTTGGGCACCCCACTAGTTGTCTGGCCCCGGCTACCGCACCATATAGAATGTCCTTGGGCATGCGATCTTCTTCTATCCTGCAGACATGTCCGATCTGCCGAAGCCATCTCTGTACGATTAGTGCCAACACACTTGGAAGCTCCACCTTTGAGAGAACTGCTGCATTTATGATTTTGTCCTGCCAGAAAATATGCATAATATGCCGCAGACAGTGAAGATGGAAATTATTGAGCTTCTTTTCCTGGTAGCTGTAAGTCACCCATGTTTCACAGCCATACAGCATGCTGCTAAGAACTCAGGCCTTATAAACCATCAGCTTGGTGTTATCCCATGCGTGTTTTGCAAGTCGGTCAAAGATGGTAGCTGCTTTCAATATATCGAGCTCTACATCAAGGGACAGATTGTCTGTCACTGTGGACCCAAGGTAGCACAATTTGCTAAGCACTTCCAGTGGTGTTATTTAGTGTGATCAGGGGCAAAGATGCAACACCTTGTTCCATTACCACAGTTTTCCTAACGCTTATAGTCAAGGAGAACAAGTTACAGGCATGGGAGAGACTGTCCATAAGTTCCGTTGAAAGTTCCTCAGCTCCAAACACGATAGCTTGCCACACATCAACATCCCTTGCAGACACAATGATGCCAAATACTAGTACTTCACACTGTCACTAGAATGCTTGTACCTACCAAAGCCTTAACGGGAAGCACCGATGCTGGTATCGATGAAGCTTGGAAGTCACTAAGTTCAATCATCTTTGAAGCGGCAAAAGCATCATTTGGTAAAGCTGGAACATGCAACAAGACCGGTTTGAGACTTACTCAACTGAAATGATGTCTGTCATTGATGTAAAAAACAATGCCTATATGATGCACTATATAAACCCAACAGCTAAGACACTGCACGACCTGAAAGTAGCCAAGACAGCCAGGAATAGGAGAGGGAGCTACTGTGCAAACAAACACTGGATCAGCTTATGTCATCCAAACTGCATGTGACAAAATCTACAAGCTGTGTACAAAGGGATCAGGAGGCTGCTTGGCCCTGCCATCACCAAAGCTGTTCCTCTGAAGTGGGTAGATGGTGAAGTACTCACTGACAGAAGTAAACAGATGTCCCACTAGGCTGAACACTTCTGTGAGCTGTATTTCTGTGAGTCGTATATCTCCCAGTTGGCACTTGACACTCTCCCACAACTTCCAGTCATGGATAAGTTAGATGAAGAACCCTCCTCACTGAAGTTTGAGAAGGCCATAGACTGCCTGGTGAACAGAAGGACACCAAACAAGGACAGAATCCCAGCAGAACTGCTCAAGCACAGAAAGCCTCATCTATTGCCACAACTTTATGATCATCTTCTCTGCTGGAAAGTAGACTCTGTTCCACAGGAGAAGCACAACACCAAAATCATCACGCTTTACAAAAACGAAGGCGACAGAGGAGACTGCAACAACTCCAGGGGCATCTCACTCCTTAGTGTCACAGGGGAACGCCTTTGCTAGAATCATACTGAAAAGACTCCATTTACTTGCAGACTGAGCGTACCCGGAAGCAGAGTGCAGTTTCCATGCCGCCAGATCAATTGTGGGCATGATCTTCTCCATATGCCAGCTACAAGAGAAGTTTAGGGAACAGAGTATACCTCTTTACCTTACTTTTGTAGATCTCACAAAGGCATTCAACACAGTCAGCAGAGCAGGGCTGTACAAGATTTTGGGAAAAAGTGGCTGTCCATTGAACCTCCTCAGTCTCATCTGCTCCTTCCATGACCACATGCACTGCACTGTACAGTTTGATGGCTCCACTTCCGACAGTTTTGGAGTGAAGAATGGAGTGAAACTGGTTTGTGTCCTAGCCCCTGCTCTATTTGGCGGCTTTTCCATGCTCCTGACATTCACCTTCCCTGCAGGTATGGAAGGAGTCTACTTGCACACTAGGTCAGACGGCAAGTTCTGCAATTTATCAAGGCTGAAAGTAAAGACAAAAGCACCACGTCCTGATCAGAGAATTCCTCTACACTGATGATGCTGCGCTAGTTGCTCACATGGAAACTCAGCTACAAAGACTCATGATTCCCTTAGAGTCCAAAAATCTATCAATCTCAGCTTTGAATATACTCAATGACTGAGTGTTCCTGCCACTCAGGGTTAGAGAATTTCAAATATTCACAACCCTCTGAGTGAAAAAATTTCAAGTTCTAGACTATCCAGGGGAAACAGCTTCTGGGCATCTATCCTGTGCAGCCACTCAAAATCGTACATGTTTCAATGAGATTACCTCTCGCTATTCTAAACTCCAGTGAAAGAAGACCCATTCTACTCAATCTCTCTTCATAAGACAACCCTCTCATCCCAAGAATCAATCCAGTGAACCTTTGTTTCACTCCCTCTAAGGCACGTATATCCTTCTGAGGGACAGAGAGCAAAATTATATACAGTACTCCAGGTGAAGTCTCACCAAAACCCTGTACAATTGCAGCAAGACATCCCTACTCATGTATTCCTACCCCCTTGCAATAAAGGCCTTCCTAATTGCTTGTTGTACTTGCATGTTAACTTATCTGTGTTTTGTGTGCAAGGACACCCAAATTCTTTTGAACACCTACATATAATAGTTTCTCACCATTGAAAAAAATTCTGTTTTTTTATTCACCCTACCAACATTCCCCACATTATACTCCTCCTGCCACTTTCTTGCCCACTCATTTAACCTTGTCTATATCCTTTTGCAGACTCCTTGTGTTCTCCTCATTGCTTACTTTCCCACCTACCACCAACAAACTTGAACACATCACACTTAGTCCTTTTGTCGAAGTCATTAATATAGATTGTAAATAGTTGAGGCCCCAGCACTGATCCTTGCTGTGCCCCACCAATAGCAAATTTCCAACCTGAAAATAACCCATTTATTTCCACTTTGTTTTCTGTTCTTTAACTAATCCTCTAACTTTGCTAAGATATTACCTTTAACCCCATGAGCCCTTGTCTTGTGTAACAACAACCTTTCGTGTGACACCTTATTGTATGCATTTTGTAAGTCCAAATATACTACCCCTTTATCTACCCCGATAGTGACATTCTTGAAAACCTCTTGATAGATTTACCAAATATGGTGCAGGATTATCTGTTTTGGGGTTGAAACCCTGCATTGGGACCCTGCACCTTGTAGGGAACAGTGACCCAACAACGAATTTTTTTTTTTTTGCAGTATTGGCCAATTAGTGGCGAGGGGACTCTCGCCATCCAATTATGGATGGCAGGTGGGCTCTTGAAACTGGAAGATCAATAGGAGGCCCTCCAGCACTGAAGGAGATTTGGAAGATCAAAACCAGTCCATCCATTATTTCTGCAGCCGCCTCTTTTAGAAATCGAGGCTGTAGGTCATCAGTTCCAGGGGATTTTAGTCCCAATGAATTTCTCTAGTAGTCTTTTTTTACTAATATTAACTCTCCAAGTTACTCTTAGTGAGCCCGACTAGTGAGTGTTGGTACGGTATTCAAATGGGAGAGGCATCACAGCTCAGTTTGATGCTGCCTTCATCTAACATCTACACTTCAAATAGGAATCAGCAGTACAAAGAACAAAGAACAGTACAGCACAGGAACAGGCCATTCGGCCCTCCAAGCCTGCGCCGATCTTGATGCCTGCCTAAACTAAAACCTTCTGCACTTCCGGGGACCGTATCCCTCTATTCCCATCCCATTCATGTATTTGTCAAGATGCCTCTTAAACGTAGCTATCGTACCTGCTTCCACCACCTCCCCCGGCAGCAAGTTCCAGGCACTCACCACCCTCTGTGTAAAGAACTTGCCTCGCACATTCCCTCTAATCTTTGCCCCTCGCACCTTAAACCTATGTCCCCTAGTAACTGACTCTTCCACCCTGGGGAAAAAGCTTCTGACTATCCAATCTGTCCATGCCACTCATAACTTTGTAAACCTCTATCATGTCGCCCCTCCACCTCCGTCGTTCCAGTGAAAACAATCCGAGTTTATCCAACCTCTCCTCATAGCTAATGCCCTCCAGACCAGGCAACATCCTGGTAAACCTCTTCTGTACCCTCTCCAAAGCCTCCACGTCCTTCTGGTAGTGTGGCGACCAGAATTGCACGCAATATTCTAAGTGTGGCCTAACTAAAGTTCTGTACAGCTGCAGCATGACTTGCCAATTTTTATACTCTATGCCCCGACCAATGAAGGCAAGCATGCCGTATGCCTTCTTGACTACCTTATCCACCTGCGTTGCCACTTTCAGTGACCTGTGGACTTGTACGCCCAGATCTCTCTGCCTGTCAATACTCCTAAGGGTTCTGCCATTTACTGTATACTTCCCACCTGCATTAGACCTTCCAAAATGCATGACCTCACATTTGTCTGGGTTAAACTCCATCTGCCATTTCTCCGCCCAAGTCTCCAACCGATTTATATCCTGCTGTATCCTCTGACAATCCTCATCACTATCCGCAACTCCACCAACCTTTGTGTCGTCTGCAAACTTACTAATCAGACCAGCTACATTTTCCTCCAAATCATTTATATATACTACAAACAGCAAAGGTCCCAGCACTGATACCTGCGGAACACCGGGGTTGGGCAGCACAGTGGCGCAGTGGTTGGGCGGCACAGTGGTGCAGAGGTTGGGCGGCACAGTGGTGCAGTGGTTAGCACCGCAGCCTCACAGCTCCAGCGACCCGGGTTCAATTCTGGGTATTGCCTGTGTGGAGTTTGCAAGTTCTCCCTGTGTCTGCGTGGGTTTCCGCCGGGTGCTCCGGTTTCCTCCCACCTCCAAAGACTTGCAGGTTGATAGATAAATTGGCCATTGTAAATTGCCCCTAGTGCAGGTAGGTGGTAGGAGAATGGTGGGGATGTGGTAGAGAATATGGGGTTAATGTAGAATTAGTATAAATGTTTGGTTGTTAGTTGGCACAGACTCGGTGGGCCGAAGGGCCTGTTTCAGTGCTGTATCTCTAAATAGAATAAACAAATAAACCACTAGTCACATCCCTCCATTCAGAAAAGCACCCTTCCACTGCTACCCTCTGTCTTCTATGACTGAGCCAGTTCTGTATCCATCTTGCCAGCTCACCTCTGATCCCGTATGACTTCACCTTTTGTACCAGTCTGCCATGAGGGACCTTGTCAAAGGCTTTACTGAAGTCCATACAGATAACATCCACTGCCCTTCCTTCATCAATCATCTTTGTCACTTCCTCAAAAAACTCAATCAAATTAGTGAGACACGACCTCCCCTTCACGTAACCATGCTGCCTCTCGCTAATAAGTTAGTTTGTTTCCAAATGGGAGTCAATCCTGTCCCGAAGAATCCTCTCTAATAATTTCCCTACCACTGACGTAAGGCTCACCGGCCTATAATTTCCTGGATTATCCTTGCTACCCTTCTTAAACAAAGGAACAACATTGGCTATTCTCCAGTCCTCTGGGACCTCACCTGTAGCCAATGAGGATGCAAAGATTTCTGTCAAGGCCCCAGCAATTTCTTCCCTTGCCTCCCTCAGTATTCTGGGGTAGATCCCATCAGGCCCTGGGGACTTATCTACTTTAATGCTTTGCAGGACACCCAACACCTCCTCCTTTTTGATAATGAGATGACTGAGACTATCTACACTCCCTTCCCTAGGCTCATCATCCACCAAGTCCTTCTCTTTGGTGAATACTGATGCAAAGTACTCATTTAGTACCTCACCCATTTCCTCTGGCTCCACACATAGATTCCCTTCTCTGTCCTTGAGTGGGCCAACCCTTTCCCTAGTTACCCTCTTGCTCTCTACATATGTATAAAAAGCCTTGGGATTTTCCTTAATCCTGTTTGCCAATGACTTTTCATTACCCCTTTTAGCCTCCTGACTCCTTGCTTAAGTTCCTTCCTAGTGTCTTTATATTCCTCAAGGGATTCGTCTGTTCCTAGCCTTCCAGCCCTTATGAATGCTTCCTTTTTCTTTTTGACTAGGCTCACAATATCCCACGTTATCCAAGCTTCCCGAAACTTGCCAAACTTATCCTTCTTCCTCACAGGAACGTGCTGGTCCTAGATTCTAATCAACTGACGTTTGAAAGACTCCCACATGTCAGATATTGATTTACCCTCAAACAGCCGCCCCAATTTAATTCTTCAGTTCCTGCCTAATATTGTTATAATTAGCCTTCCCCCAATTTAGCACCTTCACCTGAGGACGACTCTTATCCTTATCCACAAGTACCTTAAAACTTATGGAATTATGGTCACTGTTCCCGAAATTCTCCCCTCCTGAAACTTCGACCACCTGGCCGGGCTCATTCCCCAATACCAGGTCCAGTACGGCCCCATCCCTAGTTGGACTATCTACATATTGTTTCAAGAAGCCCTCCTGGATGCTCCTTACAAGTTCTGCCCCATCCAAGCCCCGAGCACTAAGTGAGTCCCAGTCAATATAGGGGAAGTTAAAAGCACCCACCACTACAACCCTGTTACCTTTACATCTTTCCAAAATCTGTCTATATATCTGCTCCTCTACCTCCCACTGGCAGTTGGGAGGCCTGTAGAAAACCCCCAACATCGTGACTGCACCCTTCCTATTCCTGAGCTCCACCCATATTGCCTCGCTGCACGACCCCTCCGAGGTGTCCTCGCGCAGTACAGCTGTGATATTCTCCTTAACCAGTAATGCAACTCCCCCATCCCTTTTACATCCCCCTCTATCCCGCCTGAAGCTTCTAAATCCTGGAACATTTAGCTGCCAATTCTGTCCTTCCCTCAACCAAGTCTCTGCAATAGCCTCAACGAGGTCTCTGTAATAGCATCAACATCATAGTTCCAAGTATTAATCCAAGCTCTAAGTTCATCTGCCTTACCTGTTATACTCGCATTGAAACAAATGCACTTCAGACCACCAGTTCCGCTGTGCTCCGCAACATCTCCCTGCCTGCTCTTCCTCTTAGTCTTAGTCTTACTGGCCTTATTTACTAGTTCCCCCTCATTTATTTCACTTGCTGACCTACCGCTCTGGTTCCCACCCCCATGCCACACTAGTTTAAACCCTCCCAAGTGACGCTCACAAACCTCGCAGCCAGGATATTTGTGTCCCTCCAGTTTAGATGCAACCCGTCCTTCTTGTACAGGTTCCATCTGTCCTTGAAGAGATCCCAATGGTCCAGATATCAGAAACCCTCCCTTCTACACCAGCTGTTCAGCCACGTGTTTAGCTGCACTATCTTCCTATTTCTAGCCTCACTGGCACGTGGCACAGGGAGTAATCCCGAGATTACAACCTTAGAGGTCCTGTCTTTTAACTTTCTACCTAACTCCCCCTGCAGGACCTTGTCACTCTTCCTGCTATGTCATTGGTACCGATGTGTACCACGACATCTGGCTGTTCTCCCTCCCCCTTCAGAATGCTCCCTGTCCGTTCAGAGACATCCTTGACCCTGGCACCAGGGAGGCAACATACCATCCTGGAGTCTCTTTCACATCCACAGAAGCGCCTATCTGTGCCCCTGACTATAGAGTCCCCTATAACTATTGCTCTTCTGCGCTTTGTCCCTCCTTGCTGAACAACAGTGCCAGCCGTGGTGCCACTGCTCTGGCTGCTGCTGTTTTCCCCTGATAGGCCATCCCCCCCCCAACAGTATCCAAAACGGTATACTTGTTAGAGAGGGGGATAGCCACAGGGGATTCCTGCACTGACTACCTGCCCCTTCTGGCGGTCACCCATCTATCTGCCTGCACCTTGGGTGTAACCACTTCTCTAAAACTCCTGTCTATGACGCTTTCTGCCACCTGCATGCTCCGAAGTGCATCCAGTTGCCGCTCCAACCGATCCATGCGGTCTGTGAGGAGCTGCAACTGGGTACACTTCCTGCAGATGTAGTCGTCCAGAACGCTGGAAGCGTCACGGACCTCCCACATCTCACAGGTCAAGCACTTCACCCCTCTAACTGACATTTCTAGCACCAATTAATAAATTAATTTAAAATAAATAAATACTTACTAAATCCTTACTAAATTGTTATAATTAACAATATGGTCCCTAGTGCTAGGTTCCTACTATAAATATTAAATGCTAACTAAATACAGTAATCTCCTCCCTCTGGTTTAGTTACTCTACTTATTAATTAGTTAATTAGGGTTTTAATCAATTTTTATCAAGGTTTTATTTAGTTGGTACCTGACTAATTTTCCTAACTTTGATGTGCTATTGTCAATTATATAGCAGTGTTACTCCAGCTCCAAATAAGATTGACAAACTGACCATATACTTGGAATGAAATCTGTGAATTGCCTGGATAAACCAGACAAGCCACTAGAGGTTCTCTAGCTAACTGCAGGATTTCGTTAACGTATAACAACATGTGGAATCACACAGAAAGTTTAATGAAAGTGAGTAGCAATAATGAGGGATCCAAATTATGCTCATAATCCAGCAGGAAAGCTCTGAAAAATGATACCAACTATATACTACTGAAGGGGAAAACATTCGCAAACACAAACTTGTAAAATCATAGAATCTTACAGCACAGAAGAGGCCATTCAGCCCACTGTGCCTGTGCCAGCTCTTTGAAAGAGGTTTCCAATTAGTTCCACTCCCCTGATCTTTACTTATAGCCCTGGAAGTATATATCCTACTTTTTTTTGTAAGTAACTATTGAGTCTGCTTCCATCACCATTTCAGGTAATGCATTCCAGATCACTAAAGCATTCACCTCATCTCCTTCATTCTTACAATATTGTAAAATTGTGTGGGAACGTGTTCACAGTTGTACATTAAGCAGTGTTGGAACTTGGTTGATTGTCATGTGAGCAAAGTCTGAGTAGCTGATGACGTCATCACGTGTATTACAGCCTTGCAATGCACTCCCAGCAATGATTTTCCTCTTGTTTAAGTATATTTGTAGCAGCAATGCTATGTGATTAGGATTTCTACTGTTTTATTTATTCTTAGTTTTTTCCTGCCAATTTTCTCCTACTCCCTCCACTCCCTTCTTCTCTTCTGAAACCTTTGAGTCTTTTTCTCATCTGGGATTGCACAGGTACCAATTGCGTCTGGTCTCTTGGTCAAGAGGCTATTATTTATGTATGATTCTGGGACTGTGAGTATTGTCACATTATTACCAGGATAGAAGCATCACAATCGTTCTTAAATAAAAACGAGAAATGCTGGAATCACTCAGCAGGTCTGGCAGCATCTGTGAAAAGAGAAGCAGAGTTAACGTTTCGGGTCAGTGACCCTTCTTCGGAACTGACAAATATTAGAAAAGTCACAGATTATAAGCAAGTGAGGTGGGGGTGGGGCAAGAGATAACAAAGGAGGTCTAGATTGGACCAGGCCACATAGCTGACCAAAAGGTCACGGAGCAAAGGCAAACAATATGTTAATGGTGTGTTGAAAGACAAAGCATTAGTACAGATTAGGTGTTAATACACTGAATATTGAACAGCAGCAAGTGCAAACCTGAAAAAAATCATTCTTAACCCTGTCCTTGCCCAATTTCTGCATGCATGCACTTGCAGCTGAGCTCACTGGATCACCATCAGCAGCAGGAAGATTGATAGTTTTTTTTAACCCCTCCCTAGTGTTCTCAGGTCCTCAAATTTAGCATAATATTTGTTTCACACCTGGGACCTGCCTGGTTTTGTGGTTCAGGCACTCATTGGAGGAAATAGCTTTTGAGGAGCTTTTTTACCGCAGTTGGCAGAATTGAAAACCTACAAAGGATACTGTAGGCTTAATTGGATTTGTACAGCCAGTGTCCCTGAGTTTTGAGAGAATGCAGCGTAACCATGCAACTTTGCCATGTGGCTGATATCCAAATCTTTCGATTTTATACTTTTTGAAGAAGTACTGTTTTGGAAGCTTTGTGCTCACTGCCAACCATACATCATTTGCCTAACTTCATTTCTTCTGTAGTTTTAGCCAGATCCAATAGAATTTGAATTTAACTAATTACATAAGAGGAAAAGTAAAAGGATTAAATCTACTTCAAACAGTTCAAACAAAATGAATTTTGTTTTCTGTGAAATCATCTTTAAAAGGGCGGCGGCACAGTGGCGCAGTGGTTATCACCGCAGCCTCACAGCTCCAGTGACCCGGGTTCAGTTCTGGGTACTGCCTGTGCGGAGTTTGCAAGTTCTCTCTGTGTCTGCGTGGGTTTCCACCAGGTGCTCCAGTTTCCTCCCAACTCCAAAGACTTGCAGGTTGATAGGTAAATTGGCCATTGTAAATTTCCCCTAGTGTAGGTAGGTGGTAGGAGAATGGTGGGGTTGTGGTAGAGAATATGGGGTTAATGTAGGGTTAGTATAAATGGGTGGTTGTTGGTCGGCACAGACTCGGTGGGCCGAAGGACTTGTTTCAGTGCTGTATCTCTAAATAAAAAAAATAAATAAATAAAATTAAAATAAAAAATAAAAAAATAGGTAAAATTTTCAGCTGCCAGCAACTGATCTGTGAAATGGGCGAGCAGGATTTGGAATTTGGGCTGATAATGAAGTCATCAGATCACTGGTTAAATAAAACAAGACTGGAAAATGCAGACCTGGTTGTTTACTGACATTTCTTGCTCTTTTGTGGAATGTGCAAGGCCCTCATTGGGTCGATGCAAATAATGAATAAATTGGTCCATGTGCAAAATCTTGGTGTTTACAATGCACAACAGCTGTGCACTCATTACAACTAGATTATTAAATGGCCAATTATGTTCTGGCCGAAAGACAAGGGATTTCTTAAAGCTGCACTGTTCCAACTTATTGGATTGCAATTTATTTCAAAGTTATGGTGATTGATTTCACTGCCCTCTTTCATTAGATTTGATAGAAGAGTACAAAGAAGGGATACCAAAGAGATTCGATTACACCAAAAATAGACTGCCTATACCCACCACTACCAAAGAACTTGCCTGTACAGGAGCAGGCACAGAAGCCTGGCAATGTTGGAGAACTAGCTTTGCAGACTTCACTTCTACAACTGTGCCACCTTATGCAAACATACGTGCAAACAACTTTAACTACAGGGGTGCAATCAATGTAACCTTTAATTCAACTTTTATGCATACCTATCCCCTTTCAATGTTATCACGAAGGACTAGAGGACACAGAGTTAAGGTTTTGGATAAGAGATGCAGGGGAAATGGTAGAACTTTTTTGCACAGCAAGTGGTAATGAGATGGAACTCGCTGCCAACGAGGGTGGTGGAAATGGGGACGATGAATGATTTGAAAAGGAAATTGGATGGTCAATTGAGGGAAATAAACTTGCAGGGCTATGAGGTTAGAGTGGGGAAATAGAACTTATTAGATTGCTCTGAGAGCCAGCATGGATTCGATGGGACATCTGCCATTATGACTATGATTCCATGTGAACAGGTTTGAGAGAAGGGAGGAAAGTACAAAAGGGAAGGTTTGGGTGCATGGCAGGATGGATTAAATGACAAAAGGGGATGGTAATGGGATAATAAAAGAAACAAAAGATGGGTCTAGCAAAGCTGAAAATGGCAAAAGAACAACCATTACCAGCAACTGTTGTCTGAAAAAAATTGGAGCAAAGGTTAAGATCTGAAATTGAACTTAAATGTTGAGTCCAGAAGGCTGTAAAGTGCCTAATCGAAAGATGAAGTATGGTTCCTTGTGCTTTCATTGAGCTTCAGTAGAATAGTGTAAGAGGCCAAGGATAGAGAGGTCAGAATGGGAGTGGAATGGAGAATTAAAATGACAAGCAACTGGAAGCTCGGGGTCATTTTTGTGCGTTGAATGGAAGTGTTCGCAAAGCATTAAAATAGTACCTTAATGTAGTGATTCAGTTGGGCGTCAATGAAGTGAGCATCTGCCCTGCCCCTAGTGCTAGGCCTCCAGCTCCCCTGTGACATCTTACTTCCCTCTGGTGCAGTGGAAGGCAGATTTCTTCCCTCGGGACAGCCTCAGTGATAGCTGCAGTGGAATTCTACATGAGCCCCACACTTGATCTGACCCACTGCCACTTCCAATCCCACTGGCTCAAAGAGGACACGAAACCTGTCACCATACCAATTAAGGCTTTCCCACTTGAAAATTGCAATCTGAATCAGCTTCCCAGAGGTGGCATGTTTCAAGCCAAAAGCCAGACCAGGCTTCTATTTCCCGCCACCACTTTGCAAATCTGGCCCAATGTCTTTGGTCTTCCCAATATTTAATTGGAAGGAATTTCTGCTCATCCAATACACAATGTCAGACAAGCAACATGACAAATCGGAGGCAGTGTGGAGCAGCCAAGAGTTGTAGTGGTGGTGAGATAAGGTCGTCAGCATACATGTGGGACCTGACATTGTGTTTTCAGATGATGTTGCTGAGGGGCAGTATGCAGATGATAAATAGGAGAGGGCCAAGGTTTGATCCTTGGCGGAACTGCAGAGGTAATGATTTGGAGTGGGAAGAAAAACCATTGGAAGTGATTCTCTGGTGATGACTGAATAGATAGTAATTGAACCAGGCAAGGGCATTCCCATCCAGGCATTGGAGGAAAATAGTATCATCAAAGGGTGGAGACAAGTCAAGAAGGATGAGGAGGGGTAATGTAGGGCCTGCCATCTAGGAATTTTTGATCAATTGGCAGATATCCATTCACCAGAAGCAGGAGACAGTCTCTGACCCACAACTATTTTATTCTCAATCCACAGTTCAAGACAAATACCAAGTTTCCACTCTTCCCTTCTGAACTAACTCCCTGACAGAGGAAAAACCCAGCTCTTAAATATAAACTGCAATGAGCATCACCTGCTCTGTGTTTACTCTGAAGTAAGTCAATTAAAGGGACCAGCATTTTCAACATCTTCCGTTTTCACTGGATTATCTTTGGGATACATGTATGTAGTAATATATGCAAACCTGTGAAAGAACTGCCATCTTTATCTAGAAATTAAGAGTTGCCTTTTATTGGTGCTGCACAACTTCTTCAGGCACAGCTCCACCTTATCAACTTGCAACTTCAAAGTAAAATGGGGATGATCATGAACTGTAGAATGTTAACTGTGCTTTAGGGCTCAAAAACAAATTATTGTGCAATATCAAAGCTGAATTCAACATATTGCAGCCTAATTTTTACTTTTCAGTCAGACCTGATTTTACTGTAATTGTGCAACCAGAAGGGATACTTTCCTTTGAACTTACTGAGCAATGTTTGAAACTCAAAGTACAGTATGCTAATCTTTGGTAGAATAGCTATAAAACTGTCAACAAACTGCCATGGCACAATAAATAATCGAAATTAGTACCATCATTTGGAAGGGAGCAGAAAATAGCTTCAAAGGTCTAAGAAAATGCAGAGGCAGAGACATTTAATAAAGCAAGACAAGGTTTCCAGCAATTACTATAAAATGTAACATTTAAAAAAAAAGGGAAAATACTTATCCCCTCCTTGACTAAAGGTGCTGGGTCCTGCAGAAGTACGATTCTGTGGATGTCAGTCATACTCCAGTAACTTTTCCATATGATCATTAATCATGTGTCAATGAATATCAGTAGGTTATTCACCATCACAGCTGAGTCCAATCCTGTCCTCACATGACATCTACATATTTACATTCTCCAAGGGAATTGGATAGAATTAGTAATACTGGCTTATATATTTTCAATTCCCTTCCAGCCCAGAGATCCTGAGGCCAACTGTAGCTCAGCACAGATCAAGGATAGGACATACAACCTGTGATTAACTCAGTCAATAGGAGACGTAATCATTTTAACCCTTAATTCTACTTTAGAACAGTGACATGAAGAAAAACATTTTTACACAGTGAATGGCTAGTATCTGGAATACACTGCCTGAGAGTGTGGTGGAGGTGGATTCAATCGTGGCTTTCAAAAGAAAATTGGACGATTATCTGAAGAGAAGAATTTACAGGGCTATGGGAGAAAAGAAGACAGGGAGTGGGACTAAGTGAGTTGCTCTTGCAGAGACATGATGGGCCGAATGGTCGTCTTCTGTGTTGTAATCATTATGATTCTATATGGTACAATTTTTTCCAAATGGCAACTGGGAATATTATGTAATTAACAATCATTGTTATGCTATCAATTTTATATCATGACACATCAGTTGCTATTTTAATTCCTCTCAAACTCCGCGTGCAGCAAGACTTGGGCTGATAAATGGAAAATAACATTTGTGGCGCACAAGTACCAAGCAATGACCATCTCCAACATTTAATGTCATTTCCATTGTAAAATCCACTACCATCAACATCCTCGAGATCATCATTGATCAGGAAATGTAAATGCACTAGCCACATAAATACTGTGGTATAAGATCAGATCAGAGGCTAGATGTTTTGCAGCTAGTGACTGACTTCCTGACTGTCCAAAACTGTCCACCATCTACAAGGCACAAGTTAGGAGTGTAATGTAATATTCTCCCCTTGCCTGGATGAGTGCAGCTTCAACACTCAAGAAGCTCAACACTATCCAGGTCAAAGTAGCCCAATTAATTGGTATCACATCCACCACTGGTGCACCATGTTTGTAGAACGTACCATCTACCAAATACACTGTAGCAACATTTTCAACAATGTCTCCCAAACTTGTAACCTTTACCACCAATGCTTTCATCATTGCTTGGTCAAATCTTTGAACTCCCTACCAAACAGCACTGTAGGAATACCTTCACCTCCACCCAAGGACTGCAATGGTTCAAAAAGGTGGCTCACCACCACCTTCTTCAGGGCAATTAGGAATGGGCAATCATTACTGGCCTTGCCACAGATGCCCACATCTCATGAATGAATAAAAGAAAATCCCTGACCAAGAGAATTTATTTGCACGCACCATAGTAAACTGGGAACAGAAAATTACAAACAATGTCTATTGATGTGCCTCAAATTTTTTTTATTCTTTTTTTATTTTTCTTGAACTGCTGCAGTCCATCTGGTGCAGGAATACCCACAGTACTGTTAGAAAGAGAGTTCCAGGACTTTGATCCAGTGACAGTGAAGGAACAGTGATATTTCCAAGTCAGGATAATGTGTGACTTGGAGGGGAACTTGCAGGTGGTGGTGTTCCCACATGTCAGCTGCCCTTGTCCTTTGAGGTGGTAGAGGTTGTGGGTTTGGAAGGTGCTGTCGAAGGAGGTGTGGTGAGTTGCTGCAATGCATCTTGTAGATGGTACACACTGCTGCCACTGTACATCGGTGGCGGAAGGAGTGAATGTTTAAGGTGGTGGATGGGATGCCAATCAAGAGGGCTGCTTTGCCCTGGATGGTGTTGAGCTTCCTGAGTGTTGTCTGAGCTGCACTCATCCAGGCAAGTGGAGAGTATTTCATCACACTCCTGACTTGTGTCTTGTAGATGGTGGACAGTCAATGGGGAATCAGGAGATGGATTACTCACTGCAGAATTTTCAGCCTCTGACCTGCTGTTGTAGCCATAGTATTTATGTGGCTACTCCAGTTCAGTTTCTGGTCAATGGTAACTCCCAGAATGTTGATAGTGGGAGATTCAGTGATGGTAATGCTCTTGAATGTCAGGGGGAGATGGTTAGATTCTCATTGGAGATCGTCATTGCC
Source organism: Heterodontus francisci (assembly GCF_036365525.1). Lineage (NCBI taxonomy): Eukaryota > Metazoa > Chordata > Chondrichthyes > Heterodontiformes > Heterodontidae > Heterodontus > Heterodontus francisci. Next base: position 107,015,010 of record NC_090372.1, on the reverse strand, counting down.
TGGCACTTGTATGGCGCAAATGTTACTTGCCACATATCAGCCCAATTCTGAGTCCAGGTCTTGCTGCATATGGATATGGACTGCTTCAACATCTGAGAAGTCACGAATGGTACTGAACATCGTACAATCATCAGCGAACATCCCTACTTCTGACTTTATGATGAAAGGTAAAGGCCTGCTACCCAACCCGTTGGGACCCGATGACATGTGTTGGGCTCGGGTCGGGTCGGGCCTCTCTTCCAGGTTCGGCTCTTGGGCTCGGTCCGAGCCGAGTCTGGGTCGGGTCTAGCCGAGTCCAGGTCGGGCCTAACACACATAGTAAGTGCTCTGCCGGTAAGTATTGAAATTAAAAGACTTACCTGAGCTGGGAGTCCGGGACGAAACTGAGTCTGCACAGTGAGCGAGTGACGTCACTATGACGTCACCATTCATGCGCTGCATCTTCCTGGAGGTTCCGAGTTTGGAAGGTAAGTAAAGGGATGGTTGGGTTGGGGTCGAGTCGAGCTCGGATCGGTTCGGGCACTGGGCAAAATTGGAGGGACTTGGGCCGGGTCGGGCTTGGGTCCGCTGTGGTTCAGTCGGGTTCAGGTCGGGTTCTTTTTCCCAACCTGAGCAGGCCTTTAATGGAGAGAAGGTTCAATGGATGAAGCTACTGAAGATGGTCATTAAAAATTAAAAGTCTTCAGAGAAGGCATCTTGATAGGTTTTTTTTCCAATCGTGAAATTGCTGCTGGAATTGCTGAACAAAATTGAAAAGTGTGCAGCAACAAACTTTCCATAAGCATCCAGCTGCCATCTTTCAAAGTTTGGAAAAAAAGAATCACTTGAATTTATATAGCAATTTTCAAGACCACTGGATGTTCCAAAGTGCTTTACAATCGGTGAAGTACTTTTGAAGTGTAGGCACTGTTGAAATGTAGGAAATGTGGCACAATTTGCCCACAACAAACCTCCACAAGCATCAATGTGATGACGACCAGATAATCTGTTATTTGTTGAGGGATTGAGGGATAAATATTGGCCAGGACACCAGGGATAACTCCTCTATTCTTCTTTGAAGTAGTGCCACGGGATCTTTTGCGTCCAACTGAGAGGGCAGACGGGGCCTCGGTTTAATATCTCATCTGAAAGACAGCTGCTCTAACAGCACAGCACTCTATCAAAACTGCACTGGAGTGTCAGCCCAGATTCAAAAGCAAAATATTGCAGATACTGGAAATCTGAAATAAAAACAGAAACTATTGGAAGCACTCAACAGGTCTGGCAACATCCATGGAGGTTAATAACCTTTCATCTGAACTAGGAAAGTTTAGAGATGTAATAGATTTTAAGCAAGTGAAGGGGGCGGGGGGAAGGTGGAAAAAGAACAAAAGAAAAGGTCTGTGATAGGGTGGAAGACTAGAGAGATTACATGACAAAAGATTTGGTGGTGCAGGGCCAAAGGGAGTGGTAAAACGACAAGTAAAGAAAAAAATAAATGTGTCTAGAGGAGATATGAATGGCAGAATGATAAGCAGCTGCCAACCAAAAGCAAAAACAAGGGAAAGGTGAGAATAAAACTGAAACCTGCAAAGAAAATGAAACAAATGGGGGCAGGGATTACAGTCTGAAATTGTTCTGCTGGGAAGGTTGTAGAGTGCCTATCTAAACGATTAGGTGCTGATCCCCATTGGGACTTAAACCCAGAACTTTCTGTCTCAAAAGCAAGTGTGCTACTGACTGAACCACAGCTGACACACAAGGTCTGAACAGATGCTACTCACCACAGGTCTTGGAGTTGGTGAAGGTGAAATGCTGGCGCTCAATTCTCAGTGTTTAACAATTTAGATTGTAATGATAGCATGTAATTATATATTTTGTTGTTTTGATTGTAATTTAAAAATTCCTCTAAAATCATTCTCTGCAGCATAAAGAGGAAAGGTATAGAAGTGGTTTGTGAGTAGGTGAAAATAATCTGTGAGCCTTTCAACTCCAAACTGTGTTTAAAAAAAACTCCAAGACTCATGGTGAGTATCAATCTAGATATATTTTTTATCGCTTACTGTTCTTGGAAACAGCTTCTTACCTGAACTATTATTATAGCTTTTAGCATCTTTTAAAATTGTCATTTGTTAAGCTGTCAATTTGAAATGTGCTGAAAGTCAGATGACTAAATGGTGCTCTCCCGACATGGTGAGTAGGAGGGGAGGCAAGCTCTCCAGTATTTGAGTTTCTATACAGCTGAATTTGTAGGAATCAGGCTCCATCTTTTAGCCACTTGCAGCAAGCATAGGCTGAAATTTTGCCATGGAGGTAGGAAACCGGATTCGGGTTTGTTTTAGGGTCAGAAACTCGCCTTTGGTGGGAAACTGATTGATTAAATTTCAGATTTTCACGGGGGTGAGCACTTAATTGTTATGGAGACGGGTTTCCTGCCTGCTTTGAGCCAGTGAGGGCTGGAATGGAGGTGGATCAAATGAAGTGTGGGACTCATTTAGACTCCTCACTGCACCATCACTGAGGCTGCTTGTTGTCCTGAGAAATCTGTGGTTTGTGCCAAAACTTTCCACTGCACCAGAGGGAAGCCTGCCATCCGGGGCAGGGCAGCCCCTCACTTCATCGATGCAGACCAGGAACTAATGCTGGAGCCCATGAGGGAGAGGAGGGAGGTCCTCTTCCCAGAGGGTGGCAGGAGGCGGCCACTTTGATGTGCAGCTGGGGAACATCTCTGTTCAGCACTTTCTGCCTACATCTCACCTTCCTCCTCCTCTCTTACTTCCTGCTCCTACTCCTCCCCAATGAGCTGTATCCTTCCAGGGTCTCACAGTCCTCAAGGTCCATACCTCTCTTATGGGACCGGGGTGATGCCCTGAGGCAGCTATGAATGGCTTCCGCACTGTGTACTGGCTTCGCCTCAGCTGAACAGTGACAACTTCTAAAACCCATTTGTTACTTTAAATATTCCCCCCCCCCCCACATCGAGCAAGCTCTGAATGAGCTTTTTAGCTAGTTTAACTGCCCACATTGGGAGGAGAGCCAAATTCCTGTTCCACCCTCCCCCCGCCCTGGTGATTATTGCTGGCGCCAGGATCAGTGCCTTGAAATTGCCGCTCAGTACCGGTATTTTCAGGTCCCCCCACCACCCGCCTCCATTCCTGCCTTCGGGCGCCCTGAAAATTCAGCCCCATGTGCCTGAGTTTCAATTCTAATGAACCATTAATATAAAGGCAGAACTAGCACAGCCAAACCTCTCCTTGATGAAGTATTTTGATTAGGATCCATTCTGATTCAGTTGTACAGCTTTATATTTGTAAAGAACCTTCTGCATTGTAAGAGGAAAAACATCAACTTTCCGAAGAAGGGTAGCTGACCCGAAACGTTAACTCTGCTTCTCTTTTCACAGATGCTGCCAGACCTGCTGAGTGATTCCAGCATTTCTTGTTTTTGTTTCAACTTTTATCATTTAGATCAGGTAAAATGTTTCATGAAACAAATCCTTATATTAGTGGGTTCTCCCTATTGTCATCATAACTTCAGTGGAAACCTTGGAGAAATGGGGTAGGCGGCGTTTCTCCAGGATTTCTGCTGAAGCTAGATTGAGCGAGCCAAGCAAAATTGTCATTCTGCTTAGGTGAACTATAGGGTTTAGAATGTCCTGCATTTCCACCAAGGTTATGATGTGAAATTGGGAGGACCCCACCAGAAATTCCAGGTGATAGTCTACGAATTGAGTCTTGTTAGTGATATTGACTGTGTACTAACGTTTTTCTTTAACCTATGTACCTGTTCTTTGGCCTCCTTATCTCGAGAGACAATGGGTAAGCGCCTGGAGGTGGTCAGTGGTGTGTGGAGCAGCGCCTGGAGTGGCTATAAAGGCCAATTCTAGAGTGACAGGCTCTTCCACAGGTGCTGCAGAAAAATTTGTTTGTCGGGGCTGTTACACAGTTGGCTCTCCCCTTGCGCCTCTGTCTTTTTTCCTGCCAACTGCTAAGTCTCTTCGACTCGCCACACTTTAGCCCCGCCTTTATGGCTGTCCGCCAGCTCTGGCGAACGCTATGTACCTATGTACCATTAGCTGTATATTAGAGATACTTTTACACTAATAGAGACTGTCAACACCAGATGTGCTGTTCTCTTACTTTTCATGGCATTCTGTAGTAGAATGATGAACTCAAGAGCCCTAAATGGGCATGAATGCTTACATTTTTATGAATCCCCTGCCGTCAACCTTCACTCTTCCGTGAGATTTTTTTGAAATGGAGAGTGGCACACTAAAGCCACAGGTTCATATTTAATGCTACTTCCTGGAGTCACATATATTAACTGTCGAAGTTCCTATAATGTGAACATATAAAGATACAAACATACAAATTAGGAGCAGGAGTAGGCCACTCAGCCCCTTGGGCCTGCTCCGCTATTCAACAAGATTATGGCTGATATGATTGTAACCTCAACTTCACATTCCCGCCTAACCCTATAACCTTTCACCTACTTGCTTATCAGGAATCTATCTACCTCTGCCTTAAAAATATTCAAAGACTCTGCTTCCACTGTCTTTTGAGGAAGAGAGTTCCAAAGACACTCAACCCTCTGAGAGAAAAAAATTCTCCTCATCTCTGTCTTAAATGGGCGACCCCTTATTTTTAAACCGTGACCCCTAGTTCTAGATTTTCCCACAAGGGGAAACATCCTTTCCATATCCACCCTGTCAAGACCCTTTAGGATCTTATATGTTTCAATCAAGTCACCTCTTACTCTTCTAAACACCAGCAGTTACAAGCCTAGCCTCTCCAACCTTTCCTCATAGGACAACCCACCTATTCCAAGTATTAGTCTCGTAAACCTTCTCTGAACTGCTTCCAATGTATTTACATCCTTCCTTAAATAAGGAGACCAGTACTGTACACAGTACTCCAAATGTGGTCTCACCAATGCCCTGTATAACTGAAACATAACATCCCTACTTTTGTATTCAATTCCCTTGCCATAAGCGATAACATCTATGAGCTTTCCTAATTACTTGCAGAACCTACATACTATCCTTTTGCGATTCGTGCACTAGGACACCCAGATCCCTCTGCATCTCAGAGATATGCAATCTCTCACCATTTAGATAATATGCTACTTTTCTATTCTTCCTGCTAAAATGGACGATTAAACATTTTCCCACATTAGACTCCATTTGCCAGATCTTTCCACTCAATTAACCTATCTATATCCCTTTGTAATCTCATGTCCTCTTCACAACTTACTTTCCTATCTATCTTTGTGTCATCAGCAAATTTAGCAACTAGACTTTCAGTCCCTTCATCTAAGTCATTTCTATAAATTGTAAAAAGTTGAGGTCCCAGCACTGATCCCTGTGGCACACCACTCATTACATCTTGCCAATGAGAAAATAATCCATTTATGCCTACTCTCTGTTTCCTGTTAGCGAGCAATCTTCTATCCATACCAATATGTTACCCCTTACACCATGAGCTTTTATTTTCCGCAATAACCTTTGATGTGGCACCTTATCAAATGCCTTTTGGAAATCTAAGTACAGTACATCCACTGGTTCCCCTTTATCCACAGCACATGTTACTTCTTCAAAGAACTCCAATAAATTGATTTAACCTGATTTCCCTTTCACAAAACCATGTTGACTCTGCCTGATTATCTTGATTTTTTTCTAAGTCCCCTGCTATAACGTCTTTAATAATAGCTTCTAACATTTTCCCTATGACGGATGTTAAGCTAACTGGTCTGCGGTTTGCTGCTTTCTGTCTCCCTCCCTTTTTGAATAAAGGAGTTACATTAGTTACATTCCATTCTAATGGAATCCTCTCCGAATCTAGGGAATTTTGGGGAATCAAAAACAACTGTCTCACTAGCCATTTCTTTTAAGACCCCAGGATGAAATCGATCAGGACCCGGGGACTTGTCAGCTCGCAGCTCTAACAGTTTGCTCAGTACCACTTCTCTGGTAACTGTAATTTTCTCAAGTTCCTCCCTCCCCTCCATTTCCTGATTTGCAGCTATTTCTGGGATGTTACCTGTATCCTCTATGGTGAAGACCGATGCAAAATACCTGTTCGACCCATCTGCCATCTCTTTATTTTCCATTATTAATACCCCAGACTCATTTTCTATAGGACCCATGCTCACTTTGTTTACTTTTCTTTTTAAAATATCTATAGAAACTCTTACTATCTGTTTTTATATTTCTAGCTAGCTTTCTCTCTTACTCTAATTTTTCCCTCCTTATTCATCTTTTAGTCATTCTTTGCTGTTTTTTATATTCTGTCCAATCTTCTGACCTGCCACTCATCTTTGTTCAATTACATGCTTTTTCTTTAAGTTTGATACTATCTTTAACTTTTTTAGTTAACCATGGATGGTGGGCCCTCCCCTTAGAATTTTTCTTTTTTGTTTGAATGTATCTATTCTGTGTATTGTGAAATATCTCCTTAAATGTCTGCCACTGCATCTCTATCGACCTATCCCTTAACCTAATTTGCCAGTTCACTTTATCTCGCTCTGCTTTCATGCCCTCATAATTGTCCTTATTTAAGTTTTAAATGCTTGTCTTAGATCCACTCTTCTCTCCCTAAAACTGAATGTAAATTTCAATCATGTTATGATCGCTGCTGCCTAGGGGCGTCTTCACCATGAGGTCATTAATTATTCCTATCTCCTTGCACAATAACAGGTCTAGTATAGCATGCTCTCTGGCTCCAAAATGTCCTGTTCTAAGAAACAATCCCAAAAATATTCTATGAACTTCTCATCTAGGCTACCTTTGCCCATCTGATTTTCCCAGTCTGTATGTAGATTAAAATCCCCTATAATTATCTTCATACCTTTTGAAAAGCTTCTATTATTTCTTCCTTTATACTCCATCCCTCCGAGTGGTTACTGTTAGGGGGCCTGTACACCACTCCCACTAAGTGACTTCTTGCCTTTATCATTTCTCATCTCGACCCAAACTGCTTCTACATCCTGGTTTCCTGAACATAGGTCATCCCTCTCTATTTTGCTAATACCATCATTAATTAACAGAGCCACCCCTCCACCTTTTCCTAGCTTCCTGTCCTTCTTAAATGCCATGTACCTTTCAATATTCAGGTCCTAACCTATGTCATCCTGCAGCCATGTCTCTCTAATGGCTATCACATCGTACTTATTTATTTCTATTTGTACTATCAGTTCATCTGTTGTTTTGAATGCTACGTGCATTCAGATACAGAGCCTTTAGTTTTGTCCTTTTATTATTTTTGTAACCTCTAACTTTGTCTGCTGATATACTGTTAGATTTATACTCACTGTCCCTTCCTGTCACGGTCTGTTTATCTTTTCCCATGTTAATACCTTGTCTCTACTCTTTGATTTACCACATCTTCCCAAATTTGATCACTTGCCCCCACTATTTAATTTAAAACCCTCTCTACTCCCCTATTTATGCGGCTCACTAGAACACTGGTCCCAGCATGGTTCTCAATGTCCTACTTTCCCCAGTACTGGTGCCAGCGCCCCACAAACTGGAACCCACTTCTACCACACCTGTCTTTGAGCCACGCATTCATTTCTCTAATTTTATCTGCCCTATGCCAATTTGCACGTGGCTCAGGTAATAATCCAGGGATTATTCCTTTTGAGGTTCTGCTTCTTAATTTGGTAACTAGATCCTCATACTGACTCTGCAGAACCTCTTTCCTTGTCCTGCCTTTGTCAAGGGTACCTACATGGACCACGATGACTGGATCCTCCCCCTCCCACTGTAAGTTCCTATCCAGCCCTGAGCAGATGCCCCGAACCCTGGCATTGGGTAGGCAACACAGCCTTCTGGACTCTTGCTCTTTGCTGCAGATAACAGTGTCAATCCCCCTCAATATACTGTCCCTCTACTACCACTGCTTTCCTTTGTGCTCACCCCACTTGAATGGCTTCCTGTACCATGGTCAGTCTGCTCATCCACATTATAGCCCTCATTCTTGTCCATACAAGCTGCAAACTTGTGTGTTGCAGGCCCCCACTACCAAGAATGAGGCACATTAATTTCACCACATGGACATTAAACTTCAAATTGTTGCTGGGAAGAAAAGAGGGCCTATCACAAGGAATTGCCAGGCCCCTAGCTGGAAAGACATTTTTTGCATACTAGCAGACAGTGTTGGAACAAAGGAACCAGTCCCTGCTCCCAATACACGGACGATGTGGTCAGATCAATTTAGTCACATGGCTAACTGGCTGTTGCAGAGTTTTGAACTGAGAGTTTTAAATTGGCCACAGAGCATTTGAACCCAGAAAGCTCCTGGATTGAGAACACCTCTCTCCTGTCTGCTCTCATCTCTTTCTCACTGGCTTTGGAATCCATTGAAGACGCTCGAAGCACAGTAACAAGAAACTCTTCAGATATTGCCTGAAACTATTCCAAATTATTTTTTTCTTCTGTTTTCTGTCTCTATTTGCATGTGTGTATCGCGTATGCATGCTAGCGTGGGGCGCTAGGACGCGAGGCGTGTATCCGTAGGTATTAACCAAATCCGAGTTTAGTTTAAGTTTTAATAAATTTCACTTTTCTTTAAACCTGAGAAAGCCTGTTTGTGCTCATTTCTTTGCTTTATAATTGGAAAACGGTGAACAAGGATTCACCAAGGGGGAGCTCAAAACACGGTGTGTTTAAAATTAAATCCCGTTATAGTAAGACCAGGTGAAGGCTGAAAGGGAACCCCTAGACCACTTTCTCACCTGGTTGTAACACTTGTTGCTCAATTGCAAAGGCTGAGGCTCCTCCACTCTCACCTTCTCGATCCCCTGATCTGCCTGACTTGCAGTCACACCCTCCTGTCCCTGACCACTAACCAAATCAGACAACCCTATCCCAAAGGGTGTGACTGCCTTCTGGAACAAAGTATTCAGTAACTTTCCCCCTCCCTGAAGGATCGCAGTGTCTGCAGCTTGGCCTCCAGCTCAATTACACTGAGCCAAAGCTCCTCAAGCCACAGACACTACAGTGGTTGCCATGGATTGCTGCAGCATCCAGGAGTTCCCACATACTGCAGCTGTGACACATCACCTATCCTGCCATCTTTATTGTGTTAATTTAATAAAATTTATTTTTTCTTAATTTATAGTTCCCTTCCTTACCGAACTCCCTTCTTCCCACTCTGTGCACTCCAGCAGCACTCGGTGCTTAATTATTAACTGAGATTGAAGCAAAAAATGTCTGAAATGCACCTTTTGGAAAAGTGGTCATACATACTAAATCGCAGCTGGCATGGTGGTGCTGCATGTTGGTATTTCAAGACTTTGTGCAGCAGACGGATAGGATGGATGTTTGCTTGTTATTCCCACATGCTGCATTTCTGATCTCATCCGTGCTGTCTACAGAAGGTAAATCTCTACAGTGAAGGATGAAATGAAAGCCTGTAAGTGAGTCACCCTGGGTTATTCTTTCAAGACCTCCTGACAGCTGATTATAGAGTGGTAGAGTACTTACAAAAGGCTTGAAGCTGATTGCCAGTCTGCCCTCTTGGATGAGAAATCAGTACATGATACCAGGTAATCAAAAAGAGTGGTGCAAAAATAAAAAATAATTGAGACGAAAGAAAACCTCTTACTGGGACTGAAACCAAGGGCAAGATTTTGCCCTTTGGGCTGCGAGCCAACATTGGGGTCAAATGGGGGTCACAACCCCGTACTATGGGGAGAAACAGTCACTCGGCGATGATTTACCCTGAATTGGCTCATTAGTAGCCAGAGGGTTGTCTCACCATTCAATTAAGGATGGCGGGTGGGCTCTCGAAGCTGGAAGATCCTACAGTTCAGGTAAGAGAGAGAGAGAGAGAGAACACCTCCATTTTGAGTGCCCTCTCTCCAACTTTTTAAACTTTTAAATTTGAAAATGCCCTCAGCATCCGGGCCGCTATTGTCGAGGGAAATCCCAGAGGCTTCATAGCCCAAAGAGGGAGCCACGAACAAAGAAGGCAGCCCTCAAGGCCCCAACGAGCCTCCTGGAGGGATTTCCCTCCGACCCTCAGTCCCCTGAATTTTTTTACGACAGTGAAATGGCCAAGCCGGTCCCGCTGCTGGAAGTGCAGGCTCAGGACCCACTTTTCGCCCTGAAGCCCATGGTAAAATTTAGTCCATTGCCTTTAGTCCCTGCTACAAAATCTGGTCCCTAGCAACCAACTCCATCCCTCTCCCAGGCAGCTCTCTGAAGCTGAACTAGACTGTTCACAGATTTGGTGTTATATTTGATCCTGAGATGAGCTTCTGACCATGTATCCATGCCATCACTAAGACTGTCTATTTCCATCTCCAGAACATTGCCTGACTCCACTCTGCGTCAGCCCATCTGCTGCTGAAATCCTCATCCATTCCTTTGTGACCTCCAGGCTTGACTATTCTGGATGGCTGTCTTCCCACATTCCAACCTGTGTAAGCTTGTGATCATCCAAACTCTGCTGCCTGCGTGCTTACTCACACCAAGTCCTGCTCACCTGTCGTCCCTGTGTTCGCTGAGCTACACTGGCTCCTGGTCAAGCAACGACTCGATTTTAAAATTCTCATCCTTGTTTTTAACTCCCAGGCCTCACTCCTCCAGCCCCACAACCCTCCGAGATATCTGTGCTCATCTAATTTGAGCTTTTGAGCATCCCTGATTTTAATTTTTCACCATTGGTGGCTGCGCCTTCAGCTGCCTAGGTCCTAAGCTCTGGAATTCCCTCCCTAAACTGCTCCACTTCTCTACCTCACTTTCGTTCTATAAGACACTCCTTAAAAACTACCTCTTTGAGCGAATTTTTGGCCATCTGCTCTCATATCTCCTTATGTGGCTCTGTGCCTGTGAATTGCCTTCAGATGTTTATAGTATGATAAAGGTGCTATATATATCAAGTAGTTGCTATTGTTGTCTATTGCTGCCCTTGGGACCACACATAGGAGTGACCTAAGAAAATTTCTAAGGCAGACCTGGAAATCTGAATCAAGAAGAGTGGGCTGTGAATCACAATAGTACATCACAGAAGTGGATATTGTTATAACCGAGGCTAGAGGAGTGCACTGTCTTTCTCTAGTTCCACTTCTCCATGGGTCACAATGTATATTTAAATGTTTTACCCAGTTACCGATACAGCCAATTGTAAACTTCATCTATTTTAGTTTCAAAATAAAATCCACCAACCAGGTTTCTTTAATAAACAACAAAATTATTAATTCATTATAAAACAAGACTTATGCAATAACAATGCAAAACTTATTAACACACAGGTTGAAATATGAAAGTTCCCTTCTAAATTAACCCAACACACACACGTGCACACACACACACCAGTTAAAGAAAAAATAAAGACGTTTTCTCTGCAGAGATCTCTTTACAAAAAAAGACAAAAAAAATACTTGTCAATTCATGAAGGAAAAGGATAAGATATGGTGTGTTCCAAGCTGGCCCTTTATTCTCGTGTCCAAATACATGTAGACGGCTGTCACTGGGATCTTTATGGAGCAGTTCTTTTCAGGCGACATCGAGGATTAGTCTGACAGGCTTTCCAGGAGAATCACTGCATCAGGAGTTTCAGCTATCAAACTGGATTCAAAGTGTTTCTCAAAGAAGTGGAAGAAGGATGAGCTGGTGGCTTCTCTCTAGCAGGCTTACCCCAACTGAACCAAAACAATATCCAAAATGAAACCAACTCTTGACCACCATAAATCTTGACATGTCACTTCTCTGTTAAACATCTCCCATAGTCATCAAGGCTCCTGCTGTTTAATTAGCTTAAGACATGTGATTTCAGTAAGGGTTTGTTTTTAAACAAAGTCTGAAGTCCTTTCAGTGACCTTTATAAAAAAAAACAAGTCCAGCATCTATGGAATCTCTTAAGTCTTTCTAATGAATCAATTTCCACAATTTTTAAACATGAGTCCTCAAAAAATATTTTTAAAATGTAAGCACTTTCATTACAATATGGAAAGAAACAGAAAAATATACTGGAAAGAAATGAAAGGTGAAGAAAAGGGTTGGAGGCAGGAAAGGGTAGAGGAGAAAAATATGAACCAGGAAGAACAAGGAATTAAATATTAGGTGTAATTGGTAAATATAAAAAGAATCATTGATTCCAAGCTCTCAGATGTGTTATACTTGAAAGGAGTATTCATCAGAAAACTATCATTACAGACTTGTGCTCCCTTCAACTTGTGCTCCCTGCTGAGAGTGCAGGATCAATGAATTTATTTCTTAATGATATAGCTTTAGCAATGTTTTCCTATGTACGAGTTAGAAAACAGTAAGAAATATAGGGATAGTTTGTTTCTATCTTTTTTTATGTTTTCACATTTGTGTCGTCCATGTCTCCGCTTTAAAGACGTCTGCAAACACGACATGAAATCCTGTGACATTGATCACAAGTCGTGGGGGTCAGTTGCCAGCGTTCGCCAGAGCTGGCGGGCAGCCATAAAGACAGGGCTAAAATGTGGCGAGTCGAAGAGGCTTAGTAGTTGGCAGGAAAAAAGACAGAGGCGCAAGGGGAGAGCCAACTGTGCAACAGCCCTGACAAACAAATTTCTCTGCAGCACCTGTGGAAGAGCCTGTCACTCTAGAATTGGCCTTTATAGCCACTCCAGGCACTGCTTCACAAACCACTGACCACCTCCAGGTGCGTATCCATTGTCTCTCGAGATAAGGAGTCCCAAAAGAAGAAGAACATTTGTGCATAAAAAAATGCATAAAATATGTTGGGTGGGTGAGGGGAAAGAAGAGGGACTGAACGGTATAGAAAAGTTGGAAGAACAATAGATTAAACTGAGCACTCCAAATCGGTTGCATTTAAATTGCAGCAAATAAAATCATGGGCAAGCCCATTTTGATCCCTGGTTTTTGCTAAGTTGGATGATCTTAGCCAAATGGGTGGTAGATATTGGTTGCAGCATCCAGGACTAAGGAGAACAAAAATAATCAGCCAGGATCAGGACTCTGGGATACTATCCTGTAACAACTGTTACAAAATCAAGCAAGGACACATTTGGGCTCATTTGTGATGCCCTTGAATGAATCAGCTTCTAAAACACTCATGCTCCTGATCAATATTAGGCCAATATATTGGAGGGGAGGCAGCATGCAATGGAAGTGAAGCGCTCGTGGTTTCTGTATGGGAAGTGCAACCTGCTCTGTCAGTTTACAGCCAGTACTTTACTGATATTACTTTGTTTACTAGTGACTGTGAAAATTAGCCCGAACTATTCCAATATGTTCTGATGAAAAGTCATTGACCTGAAATGTTAACTGCTGGCAGACCTGCTGAGTATTTCCAGTATTTTTAGTTTTCATTTCAGATTTCCAGCATCTACAGTATTTTGCTTTTGTATTCCAGTACTCTCTCGGCTGGCTTCCTATTCTTCACTCTCCATAAACTTCAGTTCATCTTAAAGTCAGCTACTCTATCCTTTGCTGCACCGAGTCCTGCTTGTCCATCATCCCTACCTTTGTTGATGTATATTGACTCCTGATCCCCTGTAGCCTTAAGTTTAAATTCTTCTCCTCTGTTTAAATCTCTCCATTGCCTTACTCCTCCCTACCTTTAACCCTCACCGACCCTTCCACCTTGAACTCTCCATTCCTCCAATTTTGCAATTCTCTCCCTTTTGTCCCACTACTGACAGCTGTGCTTTCAATGCCTGGGCCCTATGCACTGGATTTAAATTCCTCCACCTCCCTCCTATTTAAGACCCTCCTCAAAACCTTTTGGTCATCCTTAATGGGCGGAACTTTCAACTTTGGAGGGCCTGTTAAACGGACAATATAGGGTCAGTCATATAGTTCAATGGAAAGGAAAACCGAGCAGGGTGAATAATGAACAGCTGATGTGATATCAACTGTTTAACATCCCTGTTGAATTTGAAAGTTCCAAATCTATCCTTTGCTAGGTATTCTTTTTAATCACACCTCTGTGACCCTTTGGAACATTTTTCTATATTAAATGGGCTATATAAATTCAAGTTGCTGTGACTGGTCATGGTCGTTTTGTTAATATACAGGATGAAAGAACAGCTGACCAGACACTATTATAATTTGAGGATGGAGTGAACAGTTTGAACATTAATATTATCTATTGAGTTAGAAGAATGACCAATAAAGTGTGTGACTGACCCTCACCCAGAAATAATGTTAAAAGAAGCAGCATTGAAGAAATGTCTATGTCGGAAAGTTTGGATTTCTTAAAGGAGAATCATCAATTAACCTCATTCTCAAATTTTTAGTGACCGTGATAAATCACTGTGCTGAGAGTAATGAGTATGTTTACTTGGACTGCATTTGACAGAATTTTTAGATGAACTGGCTGTCAAGTTTTATAACCAGTAAGTGATGCTTTTACAATACAAACTCAGTTTTATGTTTGCAGAATAATCCCAATATGTAACAGACTGAAAGAAATAATTCTTTGTAATGGAGTAAAGTACATTTTAGAAGTAGTAAGATACATATCAGTGATGAAGCATTGGGAGGCTGTTACACCGTCCTTCAAATTTTATCCCAGTTTTGAAGCACTAAACAGGAAGTCAGAAATCAATAATACACATTAAGGTATGACTCTGTACTAACTTGTCCATCAAGTTTATGTTTGCGTTCCATGCTATCAGCAATTTTGCAAATATTCTAAACCGACAGATTTAAGAATCTATTTTCAGCCTAGAGCAGTCAGGTAGTGTGACCCAGTAATGCACAACCTTGATTATAAGGATAAAATAGCAACTTACTCGTTACTCCTCATATATTGCACTATAGTTCACACAAGTTAGAGAAATTTGCATTGGTTGTTTTTGCCAATATTCTGCCCTCTCCCCCATCTCTCTCCCCTTCTTTTGAAGGCTACATGCTGGCATATGGTTCCCCATCAATGCTCTGAAACCTTGTCCAAGTGGCAAATGCCCTATATGAGATTGACCAGGAGACTGTTGGTAGACATCTTTACTACTGGAGCATCACACCTGATGTACACACAGGTACTTTTCTGCAAGGATCAATCGATATTGATAAGAAGCAGGAACCCTGGCAGATTTTTAAAAATATACTTCCCCTTCCCTACCTTGGGAGTACTGATGTCAGCTATACAGCCTGTAACAACACCTTGGCTGAGATTAGCCAGTTTAGCATAGAGATCAAACTTGGGATCATTCTGATCTTTTTAATTTTAATTTTCTAGTTGTATCATGAGTTAGGGCACTTGAATGGTGGGAATAATTGTCAAAAGGTTTTGTTGATTGATAGTATGGCAGAAATGGCAAGTGCAAACTACTCCACCACAAACGGCACTGTCATGTAGACCCCCCACCTGCCAAGAATGAGGCATATTAATTTTGTCATATGAACATTGATTTTAAACTGTCGCTGGAGTGAAGAAATTACTTGTTTGAAGATCACCAAACACTGGGCTGGAAGGACATTTGCATACTAAGAGATGCTGCTTGTGGAGATAAAGAGCTATTCCCTGCTCCAATTAACCCAAGTGAATTTTGATCACCATACCGTGAAGGTGTAAAGAAACGCATTCCAGGCCCTGCGAAGAAGTTACAATCCACAGAGCCAGGACTGATTAAACCAGCTGGTCACATGACTACCTGGCTGGTTCAGGTTTTTTGAACTAGCCACAGGACATAAGAACATAGGAACTAGGAGCAGGAGTGGGCAATTCAGCCTCTCGAGCCTGCTCCGCCATTCAATACGATCATGGCTAATCTCATCTTGGCCTCAACTCCAATTTCCTGCCCATTCTCCATAACCCTTCAACCCATTTCTAATTAAAAATCTGTCTATCTCTTCCTTAAATTTACCCAATGTCCCGGCATCCACCGCACTCTGGGGTAGTGAATTCCACAGATCCACGACCTTTTGAGAGAAGTAATTTCTCCTCATCTCTGTTTTAAATCTGCTACCCCTTATCCTAAAACTATGACCTCTCGTTCTAGATTGCCCCACAAGAGGAAACATCCTCTCTATGTCTACTTTTTCAATCCCCTTAATCATCTTATATACTTCAATTAGATCTCCTCTCATTCTTCTAAACTGCTGAATCTCTCTTCATAAGGCAAGCCCCCCATCTCTAGAATCAATCTAGTGAACCTCCTCTGAACTGCCTCCGATGCAACTACATCCTTTCTCAAGTAAGGGGACCAAAACTGTACGCAATACTCCATGTGCGGTCTCACTAATACCTTGTACAGTTGCAGCAACACTTCCCTACTTTTATACTCTATTCCTTTAGCAATAAATGCCAAAATTCCATTTGCCTTCCTTATCACCTGCTGTCCCTGCAAACTAGTTTTCTGCGATTCATGCACGAGGACACACAGATCCCTCTGCACCGAAGCACTCTGAAGTTTCTCTCCATTTAGATAATTTGCCTTTCTATTCTTCCGACCAAAATGGATAACCTCACACTTATCCATGTTAAAATCCATCTGCCAAATTTTGGCCCATTTATCTAATCTATCCATATCCATTTGTAGATTTCTTATTTCTTTATTGCAGCTTACTGTCCCACCTATTTTAGTGTCATCTGCAAATTTGGCTATAGTATCTTCTATCCCTGCATCCAAGTCATTTATATAGATTGTAAATAGTTGGGGCCCGAGGACTGAACCCTGTGGCACCCCACAAGTTACATTTTGCCAACCAGAAAAAGACCCATTTATCATGACTCTCTGTTTTCTGTTGGTTACCCAATCCTCTATCCAAGTTAATAAATTGCCCCTAGCCCCATGTGAACTTACCTTGTGTATTAACCTTTTGTGCGGCACCTTATCAAATGCCTTCTGGAAGTCCAGATAAACTACATCTACAGGATCCCCATTATCCACTTTGCTTGTTACAGCTTCGAAGAACTCTAGCAAATTAGTCAAACACGATTTACCCTTCATAAAACCATGCTGACTCTGATGGATTGCATTTTGTCTTCCTAAATGTCCTGTTGTTACTTTCTTAATAATGATTCTAACAATTTCCCAACAACAGATGTTAAACTAACTGGTCTATAGTTTCCTACTTTCTGCCTCCCTCCCTTTTTGAATAAGGGCATTACATTAGCTTTTTTCCAATCCACTGGAGCCTTTCCTATATCCAGAGAATATTGAAATATTATAACCAATGGATCCACTATCTCCACTGCCACTTCCTTTAAGATCCTAGGATGTAGGCCATCTGGCCCTGGGGACTTGTCTGCCTTCAACCCCAATAGTTTGCACAGTACTTTTTCCCTAGTGATGATGATTGTTCTAAGTTCCTCCCTTTCTATAACCTCTGCATTACTTGGTACTATTGGGAAGGTACTAGTGTCCTCCACCGTGAAAACTGAAGCAAAATACTGATTTAGTGTCTCTGCCATTTCTGTGTTCCCTTCTATTAACTCCTCAGTCTCATCCTCCAACGGACTAACATTCACTTTAGCTACTGTCTTCCCTTTTATATACTTATAGAAGCTTTTGCTATCCATTTTTATATTTTGCGCTAGTTTTCTTTCATAATTTACCTTTGCTCTTTTTATTACTTTTTTAGTAACCCTTTGTTGATCTTTAAAAGTTTCCCCATCTTCCAGCCTGCCACTGCCTTTGCACTATGGTATACCTTAATTTTTGTCTTTGTTATCCTTAACTTCCTTGCTTAGCCATAGATGTTTTTTCCTCCTCCTAGAATCTTTCTCTCTCTCTGGAATATATTTTAATTGGGATAAATTGAGTATCTCCTTAAACATCTGCCACTGCTCATCAACTGTCTTACCTTGTAGTCTTCCTGCCCAGTTCACTAGGGCTAAATCTGTCTTCATGCCTATATAATTACCTTTGTTTAACTCTAGAATGCTCGTGTGGGACTCCAGCTTCTCGCCCTCAAACTGATTTTGAAATTCTAGCGTGCTGTGATCACTTTTCCCTCGATGATCCTTAACAGTGAGATCATTTATTAATCCCACCAGTTTGAATTCAGAAGGCAGTGTGCAACTGAAGCTAAAACAAGCAAGTCTCTCGTGTGGCTGTCTCTCTCGCTTTCTCCAAGGCCAATGGATCCACGGAAGACATGTAAACCTCAGGAGAAAAGACTCCTACATCGGAACAAGTTGAAGCGTGAACTGGGCCCCAACGAAGTGCAAGACTTACTGGCAACCAAAGACTCCACATTGAACTTAAAGGACTGTAACTACCAGATATTGCCTCAAACCTTTCCCCTTTATTCTTTCTACTTTTTCTGTCTCTATCTGCGTGTGTTTATCGCATATGCATGCTAGCGTGATCACGTCACATAGTCGTAGTATTAACCAGATTAGAGTTTAAGACTAATAAACTTCTACCTTTCTTGTTTAAATCTAATTACAATTGGAGCAGTGAACAAGCATTCACTAAGGGGGAGCTAAAAACACGGTGTTTAAAAATTAAACCCTTTTACGGTTAAACCAGGCAAAGGCCGAGAGGGAACCCCTAGACCCCTTCTCACCTGGTCGTAACAGCACACTATAATATAAAGGAGGAAAAGTTTGTGCCTTCAATGGAATTCTGTTTCACATGTTGAACATGAGGGAACAATGGTACCTGGAAGCCATGGATCACCACCTGATCATCACGACACTGGTCTTTATATTGCTGTAAAAGTGCCCTATGGTCTATAAAAATAGATGATTATGCAAGTATTGACTAAATGTAGACAGCAATAATTAATGCGAAATAAGAAGAAAACAAATTACTTGATTTCTGGCAAAATAAAATTACTTCTGTTGAACATGGCTTTAAATAAACTAAGATAAAAAAAAAGCTTTCACTCTGATCTTGTAGCTAGATATTTGTAAGTGCTTTTTGACTGAACTGTTGGCCTGAGTCCAATGATACAAGCTTAATCCCCTGAAGTATTGCACTGTGGTTACTGGAAACTAGCAGGAGCAGAAAAGCAAAAAAAAAGATATGAAAATGAAGCCTTTTTAAAAAAAAAAGTAAAAGTGAAACTAGTAATATTTTATCGTTACTACAGTGCAATTGTCCTTTGTCAGTATTTATCACTATTGATCTGGTTCATTGTTAAACAGCATTTAAAGAAAAGCTATTTTTGGATGCAAGCAGCCAGCCTTAATTAGCATACAATAGCGACAGAGGTCACATTGTAAGGAATTAAGTCTGGGACACATCAAATAAGGTGGTGACAGGAGGAGAAATGAAAATCCCCACGTAAGGAATATTGTCTGTTCTTCTTCCCATAAATTTTGTTGTTATAATCTGTGCAATGGGGTATTTTACATTTCACAGCTCATTTCCTATGAGTCTATGATGCAATTAGCCAGGGATTAAATTATTTTGGTGGAGTTTTGATGTCTAGCAATGGGCTTCCTTTCCCACTGCCTCTGATGCATCAGTACATAGTGTCTGAGAGAGGCAAACCCTTTTTGAGTACAGATTGTTTTAAATTTGTTTCGGTCTCCACCCCTACTCCATAAACCGGTAAGTACAGTACATATTGTACATTTAGACAGTGGGAAGACCCCAATTAACCAGAACAGTTATTGTTTTAAACATTGCAACATTCCCATGGAGTACAATAGATTGCTTTTAATTTAATGCAGTACCAAGATATTTTCAACTACATTGTAAAATGTCGATCTAAATATAGTGCATAGACCTTTAACACTGTATAAAACTAATTATTGGCAAGACATCAAAAATTACAAACATATCAATTGTGTTCAATAAAAGTTACTTAGAAAAAGAAAGAACTTGCATTTATACAGCGCCCTTCACAACCTCGGGACATCCCAAAGCGCTTTAGCAATGAATTACTTTGAAATGTAGTTACTATATAATGTAGGAAACATGACAACTAATTTGTACACAGCAAGGTCCTGCGAACAGCAATGAGATTATGACTAGATAATCTGTTTTAATGACAATGGTTCAGGGAAATGTTATGTTTATGCCGGGTTGCTGGAGATATTGGATATATCTGATTTATCTAAGAGCAATTCGCTCAGTGATACCATTTGCTTCTAGTCATTTTAGCTCTTGTGATACTTCAGCATGGATTGCAAATGGCAACAATCTCAAATTTTGTAAAACTGGTCAAATTGATGTGTCAACGCGAGGAGCACTGACAGAACCCTTAGAATCCCTCTCCCCCCACTCCCCCCGCTCAACACGGCCCCGGAACCTGACCCCCTGTACTAATCATTACCATCCCAATCCCATCTCCAACCTGTGTGCTCCGGTGGGGTCTTCAAGTTTGAATCCAAGCCTATCGAAAAAGTTTACCCCCATAAGGCTTCCGACTTTAGCTATATAGAATGTGAACCTGTCTAGGGTGATGTTTTTGTAGCATACTGGAACTGTGATCGTCCCCAAAACCGGAACGATAGTGTTGTCATAAGCTTGAAGAGCGTCTGTTGTGGGAGTGAGAGAGAATTGCGAAAAATACCAATGGTAGAGTTTGTCACTCAAAATAGATACTTTCACGCCAACATAGATAAGAAGTGACAGTGTGATGCCTGTGATCTCGACTGAGCACTCCTTAAAATGACCTGGTGCTTTACTTTTTGTGATGGCAAATACATGTTGTACCTCACTGTCAAGATGAGACATGGCCAGGTGTTGAACCAATGAAGTCTTTTTCTTCAACCTGCATATCTTTGCAAAATGGTTCCACTTTAAACATGAATTACACTTTTTCTCTCGAGCTGGACATACTATTGTGACTTGAAAGAGATTTCCACAATTTTGAAGGTATCTGACCATGATGGGACACATTTTGATGAGGTTGCTGAGGTAGTCTTGTCCTTAACCCTTGCACTGAAGCTGGTTGGGCAAGCTGTGTCTGCAATCCTGAGTCTAAGGGTGCATGTATGTGCAACTTCATCAAATCTAACATGTCGATTCAATTTGTATTGCCAAGGTTATGGCTTTTTCCAAGGTTAAATCATCATCCTCCATGAGGAGACGTTCCCTAATTTGTGGAATTGAAGTCTTTTCAATTAATTGGTCATGAATTAGTTTGTTGGTTAGTGTGCCAAATTTAAATGTAGCCACCAATTGCTGCAATGCTGTCCCGTATTGTTTAATGGGCTCACCATGTCCTTGGGATCTCTGGCAGAATGCGTATTGTTCTATCACACTTTTCTTTGGTCCGAAGTATTTTTCGAGAGCACTTACCACCCTATCAAAAGTAGATGTATCTTCTGTGAGCTGCTGAAATATGCGCTGGCCTCCTACTCCAAGACAGTGTACTAGTATCGCTTTCTTATGGTTCACTGCTATATCTGAGCAAGTAGGTCTTGAACCCCGAAATCCATCGCTCCCAGCACAAGGGAGGATTTCCCAGCATTGAAAGAAATGGTTCTGCAGTGGATAACATTAATTCCTGCTGAATCATCCTCGTTGTTACATTTACGCCAGGTTCCTGGAGATTTTTATATATATGATTTATCTACGAGCAATGTAGATATCACACTTGTATTAAATCACCAACTGTTTATTTACAGCACTTTAAAACATCTCAACACTTACAAGATCGCAGTATAATGTTTTCAGAACAGTCTGTGTCTAGTAGAACATTCTAGCTCTGTGTCTTTTAGTTTGTTTCAAATTCTTCAGCTCCACCCATAGGCTTAAGCAATCAAGCACAGTGAACACAGATAAGTTGACAGACTAATACAATCAAATCCAGATCACTCAAACACTACAGGATAACTATTGACTGAGGGATAAATATTGGCCAGGACACTAAGGAAAACTCCTCTGCTCTTTTTCAAATAGTGCCATGGGATCTTTTACGACCATCTAATTCAAAAGTGGAGCACTCCCTCAGTACTCTGATGTGGAACCTGAATCCACAACCACCTGACTCAGGCAAGAGTGCTTCTATCCTAATTTATTCCAATCTTGGATTTTAATTGAACAAATTGATACAGTACCATAAATGTCTTATTGTACATATGTTAAGGTTACTTTGGCAATGTCTTATGATCAATAGAAAAAAACATGTAATTAAGTGCAGTTTGTTTAAATTTATATTGTTATATATGGTTCAAAAATAGGTTAAACCTATAACTAACATTTCCGCTCAGTGGTAGCACTATCACCTTCAAGTCATGAAGATTATGGGCTCAAACCACAGTCCAGGTACTTGAGTGCACAATCTTAAGGGTGGGGGAACACCCAGAAACCTGGACATTGAATGAACTTGTATTCTAGTATGAGCCGTACCAAAGACACTTGGAAAATTTGCCTGCCTTCATTCCTATTGCATGTGTAAGTCAACTTCATCCGACCTTTTACATTGGATCCTAGTCTTGGGCAAAAATCTTCCAATCAAAGCTTGACAAAGATTTCCTAACCTTTGCCAAGCCTTTGCCAGCTGAATTGCCTCTGTGTTCATTTGCATCTGTGTTCATTTGCATGTGCATTTTGGCTGTCATTCTGGACCAGAGCTCATCACTTTTATCTCCTTTTTTTTCCCTCTTGGCCCTTTTCTCTCCTGTTTCCTCCCCTTCCTGTTACTCAGCGATGCCATCTTTTATTTCTTCCCTCTTAGATGTTTTTTCTCAATCTCTACCCAAGTTATCACCACTCCCCTGTCTTCCTACTTTCCTGTCACTGTTCAAGACTTGCATCCCTCTTGGATAAGGCCACAGCTGTCATCTGTGCCTATTTCAGCATTCTCCAAAGAACCCTTTAAAGCACCTGTCACTGTTTGGTGTCACAAGTAAGCACAATAATAAATGTCACTAGATTTTGAAGCCCTAAGGATATTTTCTTTCAGGATATGTAAGTGCAATAATCTACCAATACATGCACTTTATTCATGAAAATTGCATAAAAATGACAAAAGCTCATTCTTTCTGTTACCCTGGTTAATAATGCCCCAACAACTTGGCTCCTTTTACTTCTTACCTTTTACTGTCAGACTTTTTGTAATCGTATAGATTGATAATGAATCATTTTTATTGGAACATAGTAGATCAGGAATATGATATTTAGCTTGGGCAAGCTACCAATTTTCATCAAATTGATGTTTTGAGTATGAGCCTTCATGGGAACAAAGATGTTTATTCACGCTGTGTATTTCTAAAGATGTTTAGTTTTATTTCAGATTTCTTAACAATTTTGTTTTCATCAGTTCTGTTAAATATTTTATTTTAGGTGTCAGATTTGGCTCAATGGTAACACTCTTGTCTCTGAGTCAAAAGGTTGTGGGTTCAAGCCTCATTCCAGAGACTTGTATACATAATATACATTGACATGTGAGGGAGTGCTGCACTGTCAGAGATGCTGCCTTTTGGATCAGGCATTAAATTGAGGCCCATCTGCTAAGTAAAGGTCCCATGGCATTTTTTTTTAAGAGCTGGGGAGTTCAACACTGTCCTAGCCAACATTTATCCCTCCAAACCTCCGACCTCTTCCACCTAGAAGGGCAAGGGCAACAGGAGCATGGGGAACATCACCATCTGCAAGTTCCCTTCCAAATCTCACATCACCCTGCTTTGGAAACATTTCACCATTTTGTCATTGTTACTGGCTTAAAATCCTGAAACTCCCAACAGCACTAGAAACAGATTATCTAGTCATTATATCATTGCTGTTTGTGGGACCTTGCATGCATAAATTGGTTACTAAGTTCCCTGTATTTCAAAAGTAATTCATCAGCTGTGAAGTGCTTTGTGACACCACAAGGTCATGAAAAGAGGTATGTGAAAAATAGAACTTGTACTTATTTCTCGGTGTCAGTTTGGCTCAGAGGTAACATTCTTGCCCCTTTGAGACTAGGGTCTGGATTCAAGATCCAGTCCAGGTCTTGAGCACATAATCTGGTCTAACATTTCAATGCAGTACTGAGAGAGTGCTGCATTGTTTGAGCTGTCATCTTTTAGATGAGTTGTTAAATTGAGGCCCCATCTTCCCTTCCAGGTGGATGTAGAAGATCCAAATGCACGATATGAAGAAGAACAGAGGACCTGTCCCAATGGTACTGGTCAATATTTATCCCTCAACACCACCAAAATTATCCAGTCAGTTATCTCATTGCTCTTAATGGGACCTTTCTGTGTATAAATTGGCTGCTGCATTTTTTTATATAATAACAGTGACTACTCTTCAAAAGTAATTCCTTGTCTGTGAAGTACTTTAGGATGTCTCACAAGATCATAAACTTGCAAGATAATGCCAATAAGGAAGACCATCTTAATTTATCCATGCAGAGGGAACCAATTGTTCTTGAAATGATTAAAGGGTTTTTTCCTCCATTATTCTGTCTGGAAGTAATTTCCAAATGTTGATTTAGTGTGAAGGAAAATGTTCTGATATCACTTATAAAGTTAGCTTTTGTTAGTTTGAACCTCTATTTCTCTGTTCTACTCCGACAGTTTAATTGAAAGTAATATTCTAGGTTAATTTTCTTTTTCTATACCCTTAACTATTTTAAACATCTCTTTAATATCATCTCTCGGATGTCTCCTTTCTATGCCAAAATTTCTCCGTTCTTTTCTCAGACCTCAGACCCTTGACATGCGGAATCAGCTTTGTGGCAAATCTTTGTAATGCCTCCAGCACTTGAATGTCTCTCATTTCTTGGCAGCTAGAACTGGATGTAGTTTTCAAGGTAAGGGCTGGTTAGAGCATGAAGTTTGACCATTACCTCTTCTAATGTATATCCTGTATTTTTGGCTGTGTGGCTCAACATCCTATTTGCTTTGTTGATTGTTGCTCTGTGTAGGTTAGATATGTATATCTGGGGCTATAAAAATTCCCAGTTTTTTTTGTGACTATTTTTATTTCTTGTGCATCATAGTCTGATTTTTACCACTTGATAATTTAATGTCAGAGTCCAATCTCTGTTTCATCCGAAAGCTTCTGCATTCCTAAACTGGATATTTTCTCAGCTATAAAATTATTTTTAACAAAAGTTCGCTAGCATGCTTCTCCAGACCAGGGCTGACCTGTTACCAAGTTTAAATAGCCACAATTGTACAATAACAAAAGTAATTTATTGAGATGCAAAAAAAAGACAAGGCATCACTTAGTACAGATCAGACCATATATTATTCAGCAGATTGGCCTGCTACTGGGGATCATTCTTGAGTCTCTTCCCTCCTCTGCCTTCAGTGCTTGAATATCTCTGTCTTGCTTGTTGCCAATTAAAATTGGACACCGAATTCAAAGTACAGCCTGCCTAGAGAACTGGAAAGTTTGATCGTTCAATTCTCTGACTTTTTTTCTACTGTTTTAACTATGTAGGCTAATTGGCTTTTTTTGTTGTTCTGCATTGTTTGGACAAATTGAGTGACAAAGTCTACTAAGACTCCTAGGTGTCTTTCAGTTTCATCTTTTGCCATTTCAACACCATTCATGGAGTTTGAATACTATCTGTTTTTCTTCATTTGTGCAACGTGTTATGTTAGTTGTATCGATTTCATTTGCCACTTGCATATCTTGTCCAACTCATTCTATCGTTTCTGAGCTATGTCGTATTATTCCACTCCCTCTCCTAGTTTAGTGTCATCTGCAAATCTGACCACCTTATATTAGCTTTATGCATTCAAGTTATTTATCTAAATTAGAAACAGTTATGGTACCAACACCGAGTCCTGGGACACTCCATTCAGTACTTCTCCACACTCTGATCTAACTCCTAATGAATGTCCATTGTTTCCTGAAGTTTAACTACTTTTCTGCACCCTTCAGTTGGAAACAAAATGGAGCCAATTCACCTGACCTTCACCATGCATGCTGGTGTAGGAGAGGGAGGGAGGAGGAGATCCATTTCGCTGAGTCTCCATTCGCTTTACATTGCTCTCAACTGCTGGGACTTCCCTGCAGGGCAGATCTGTACCTGTGCCAGCAATACGTGCAGGCCTAACCAATCCATACTAATGTTGTACAAGGGAGTTTCTTTGGCCCTCCCATCTTTTTTTCCTGGAGTTGTAACCATAGGGAACACCCTAAAATAAAAAAACTAGAATTGGGTCTCAAACGAAGTCTGAATTTCTGCTTTAATAATAGCGCAGATCTTGAAGACTTGATACTTTCTGGTTACCAGAAGACTTGAAGGCCAGTGGCTGCACATAAATTTGTTCCCCCTTTTACAGGCCAAAAGTGCTGCTGGGGTGGCCCCAGGCCATATCAATGACTCGGGAGGAAATACACACCCTCCTGCACACATAGAGGAGCTGTGAATTTTGGATGTGTTGCTCTTGTTCAGTGCTGGGGCACAGCAGGGTCAGGAAAATCAGTCTCAACAGCTGCAATACTCCAGATTGTCTGTGCTTGTTTCTATGAAGGGGCTGTTACATTGGATACATCATCTTTTGCTTGTGAATGTCAAATAACTTATCCTACCACATTACTTTGAGTGGAAAAGCAGATCATTCCACTGTCTTTGGCACCTGGAGTCCAGGCTACAGCAAATATCTAAGCTATACAAAGCAGAAAAGATACAGGTTTGATCAAGGGTTTGTGCTGAGTTATTTGCTCTTCGATGTGATAAAATATTGACACTACAATTGTCCTATGTTCTTCAATTAAGGAGCAGGAAATTGGCCAGATTCCTTGATCCTAATGGCTATCCTGCAATCCCTGCTGGAAGTACAAATATTTGGACATTGGATGTGGGGTGTGGATAGTAATGGGCTTAACTGGATTGATCCTTTTTTTTTCTATCACAGTCGTTTGCCAACATTCACTGTTAAGGTCATATATGAATAATTGTTGCTTGATTGGGGCAGAAGAGATTGAGCAGTGCAATGGAACTGTTGGGAGTCAATGCCTTCAGGAGATGGGGAAAATTGGTAAGAAAAGTATATTTAACAAAATGATTAATGGTTTTTTGATAAAGTCCTTTGAAAAGAAATTGGACAAATATATGGGTTAGACAGGTTATAAAGAGAAGTTGAAGGTCAAATATTCAGAAGCATGATTGTTCCAGTCCTGTTAGAACAATATGATGTTTAACTGTGGTGTGCATCTGGTTGCAAATGATGATGCATTGATATCCTAGAGATATTTTCAGTTATCTTTTGCATTTTATCTTCTGCAAAGTTTGTCTTCTGGTGATTCATCTGCTTTGTGAGATTGAAAAAACCATATAATTGCAAAAAATTTTAGGAGGAGGCTTAAGGGAGTGAATGATAATTTTTTTCATTTTATACTTTAAAATTGCAATGGCTGGATACTGAAAAGATGTATGCTAAAATTCTGAGAAAAGATAACAGCTTTCATATTTAAATCACAAGATCTAATGTCACAGGTGATAAGTTTATGTGTATTTTAGTCAGAACTAGCAATAAGTATGACATCATGATATGAGGTTAGAAGGCTTCCAACAATTTCCACAAAGCAGTAAATGTCTGATAACGCTCCTGTGTTTTATTACTATTAAAGGTGCTTCCCATCCACCTTCAAGCTTTACTGCCTTCACCACCTACGCACAGTGACAGCACTGAGTGCCATCTACAAGATGACTGCAGCAACTCACCTCAGCTCTTTCGACAGCACCATCCAAACCCACGACCTCGTCCACCTAGAAGAACAAGGGCAGCAGATACATGGGAACACCACCACCTGCAAGTGCCCCTCCAAGCCACACACATCCTGACTTGGAACTATATCACCTTTCCTTCACTGCCACTGGGTCAAAATCCTGGAGTTCCTTCCTAACAGCACTGTTGGTGTATCTATATCTCCAGGACTGCAGCAATTCAAGAAGGTAGTTCACCACCACCTTTTCAAGGGCAATTAGGGATGGGCAATAAATGCTGGCCTAGCCAGCGACACCCACAATGCGTGATAGAATAAAAAATTGCAAGTTGTTATTGTAGTAGTTCTTGGAGAAAGGTTGACCTTGAAATTTTTTTTCAGTTTTTTGATGAGCTTAAACAAATTTGTGTAAGAAACTAAATGTTAGTAGTTCCTTGAATTAATATTTAATATTGAACAAAATAAAATGTCTGCACCGAGCTGCTCAGAATTGTACTTAATGTTGCTGTTTAATCAACATAAGGAGAGAAATAAAATGTATCCCAATTGCTATGTTGTAATCCATTTCCGTGTTAAGAGAGGTTGAAATATATTATCTGTGAAATAAAGATCTTCGGAACTCATAAAAGCACTTGTGACAGATTGCCCAGCAAATGTTTTCCAAATGGCACAGATTAGATAATGACATTAAACATTATCTCAGTCTTTTAGTTTGATTATGCCATATATGTGGCTCTGAAAGCTTTTTTCATTCGAAACAATGTCATTTATTAACCAGATAGATGATTGTAAACATGTTGTATATTTTCTACCAATGAATCATATTTAATACCTGCTATGAATCCAGTTATGTTCCAGTAGTTGCAATTTGTCACCTAGATTTTGCTCAAGATCATTTTGCTTTATTACAGATATCGGCCTATTTGCAACCACAAAAAATGGCAGTATTTATAATTCAGTTACAACACAATTAACTGGCTGCAAACTGCCAAGATCTAGATAGAATGGATAAATAGCAGATTGACTTTATTAGGAATGAGGCTAAAGTAATTCATATGTGAAGAAGAAAAAATGGAATAAGTTTTGTATGAATAGTTTTGAAACATCTAAGGATAAAGTTAAAGGAAATCTAGAGTATTAGCACGAGTGGTCAAATAGTACAGTTGTTGCAGAGCAGTAATCAACAAAACCAATAGAACGTTGAACTATGTCGTCAAAATTATATAGTATGTGGCCCAAAATCCTGAAGTTTTAAACAGTGGGGGGGTGGTGCGGTTCTGGAATTTAGGGTTTAAATTGTACTTATAAAATGCAGACTAAATTCTGGTGGAACTGGATGATGGCAGAAAATGTTCTCCCTCTCGAAGTGGTGCATGTGTACAACTGTCAGGATAATTAAGGCAAAAGTAGTCCAGCAATTCTGGCTTAGGTTAAGCCCGTCAAAAAGAGGGGCAAATTTCCTGCGTGACTTACCAAGAAGTGATGGCAATCACAGGCTTTGAATATCTACAAACTCTGTCTGAAATGTCAACTTTGAGTGTTGATCATTGGCAACATGTGCATGGTATCTGTTTGTTTTCAGTGCTGTCTTGGGATAGCATTTTGCAGTCCAATTGCAGTGCTCATGTGTGCCCCGGTGGTCATAGAGAAATTCAAGACCATTGTACTGATCAAGCTGGCTGGCTTCCAAACTCAAGCAATTTGTAACTGCTCCTTTCAGCAATCTGCCTTCTCAGGGCAATAAAGTTACTGGAGAGAGGTTGCTGGAATAACTTCTGACAACGCAGTCAAGCGCCGACGTCATCAGTGCGTTCCCAGATGCGCACATGTGCAGAGCTGTTTCTTCCTGACAGTATGGTGCTGCGCATGCGCAGCCTACATCAGCACCAAGCTTGCCAGGACTAATTCTTGCATGCGTTCAAAAAGGTCATTGCATGCTGGAACAGGGCCACTCGCTCCCCACCTCACCGCCCGAAGCAACGGCGAAGGACGAGCTCCCAAAGCACAAGGCGGGGAGTGAATGCGAGCAGCCAGGTGTGGGAGGGAGTAGCAAAGAGAAATGCAATGGCAGGAGGGAGCGGGGTACTGTTGGGGGTGGAATGGAGGCAATGATCATAGCCATTGAGGGGATTGGGTTTAATTTGATTTTTGTGACAAATTGAGCAGCACCATCTTTACTACTGGCAGCTGCCTTGACATCACAGACAGTGACATTTCAGTGGATGAGGCTTCATTTGCATATGTACAGCACTACCTAGTGGTTGCATTGTCAGCAAAAATAGACTTGAAACAATTGAGTGGCTTGCTAGGCCATTTCAGATGGCAGTTAAGAGTCACCCACATTGCTCTGGGTCTAGAGTCACATGAAGGCCAGACCAGGTAAGGACAGCAGATTTCTTTCCTTAAGGACATTAGTGAACCAGGTGGATTTTTAACATCAATCTGGTAGTTTCATGGTTACCATTACTGAGCCGAGTCTTTTATTCCACATTTATTTAATTAATTGGATTTAAAATTCCTCAAGCTGCCATGGTGGGATTTGAGCTCATGTCTCTGGAGTATTATTCCAAGTCTCTGGATTATTAGTTTAGTAGCATTACCACTTACCTACCCTTCCCATTAGGTTTATGAACTGCACAGAGAGGCACTATCATAGTGTTGTACTGAGGTAATACCTTAAAAGGTCAAGGATGCCAGTAATATTTGGTTTCTCTGTGGTAGCGTGAACCTCTTGGGATCAAGCTTATTCTTGTCTCAGCATTTCTGAGTCCTTGGAGATCTTTTCAGCAGCTGCATTGCCAGTGTAGATATCCAAAAGCATTGACTTGAAAAACCATGTGAGCAGGAATTAAGAGAGAGGATGCCATCATGAAGGCAGATTCTAGCCATGCCATTTGTGCTGGTTCCTGGATCTGCATGCTCGCTGATCAGCGACAGGACTCACTTGATGATAGTATTTAGTTCCTGCAGACTGAGGCATGGCATCCCAAATCTTTTGGAAGCTTGTTGCCTTTGTCTTCTCCAAATGGAACCCAAAACCTAAAGCCCAATGGTCAAAGCATCCACTTTGGACATACTGATAAGAGACTAGTCAGTTGAGGTGGATGCAAGTGTTTCTGGTGCTGCCAACTGCTCTAGCAAACACTGTATTGTGTTAAATCCTTCTCTGCTTTTGGCACTTAGGAGAGCATTGGACTCTGCCATGAGCTTTGCAATTTGTCTCATGTTATCAGTGCCTCCATTTGAGTGCAAAGTTCCTTAGGTTCCCTTTTTTGTGGCAGAGTCCATAGGTTCTGAGTCCTCAAGCTTGGGATCTGGGGCTGACGTCTGACGATCCTCTTCTCCCCATAGTCAGATTCCATTTTTTATCGCTGACTGCTCAGGCATCCTCACGTGTGTGTCTCACCCAGTGAAAACCCTCACCGGAACTATTTACATCTGCCTGGGCAGATTTCACTGAGTGAGTACAAGAGAGAAAGAGTGAATGATGGCTTGGGTAAGGATGTAGCTGGCTGGGCAGAGGTGGAAGAATGTTGGCTTCTTTCTGCTTTCTTCTCATCTTCCTTTTTCTCATTGTCACATCTGGCTTTGTGTTACCAAGAGGAAAAGAAATTGAAAAGATACTGTTTTGTTGTGCAGCTACCGTGACAGTCCATTTGCAGCTTTTGAATGTGCCTGAACATGTTTCTTGCTCATGTTATTGAGCTCCCAAACCATTATCAAGGCATGCAAACTAAAGGTGGTCCAAATCAATTTGTAGCTACCACTGGCCATAAATTTTCTATGTTTCTATGGCTCTCCTACACCTCCATCCCTAACAGATTCAGATGCATGGCTCCCGAGGTTCTCCTAGGTTGCTTCCATCAGAAGGCTTATGAGGAAAACCTGGAGAAGCTTGTATTTTTCAGCCTTGGCAGAAAACAATTAAACATCTTCAAAGTAGTATATGAGAGAGTAAGCATTTAAAAATGGTAAATTCTGATACTATTTCAAAATCCCACTGCCACTACCTCAACATGTTTTCTGTAGCTCTTTCATGTCTATATTTAATTATGTTTCTTCCTAGTTTCTCATGTTAACATCACAAACTATCATGCCATCTCTCATCTACCTTTTCAGCACCTTACAGGCCAATCCCTGTACGTTATCTCACTCATGTGTGTATTTTTTTGTTCTCCTCTCCCTTTCCTTTGTTCTGTTCCTTTTTAAAACATGATTCTACTTTAATTTCTTTCCAATTCTGATGAAAGGTAAGACCTGAAATGTTAACCTGGACATGATTTCTCAGAGATAATAGGCTGAATTTTATTCAGGTGATGCGCTACGCGTTAGGGCCCTTTCAACTCAGGGTGGGGCGCCCGCATTTAGCAGCCAGCGCTGATCCTGCGCGGAGGCTCGTTAGCATCAATGCGCTGAGCCTCCCCCCCCCCCCCCCCGATATTACATGGGGAGAGGCGGGACATTCAGCGCATTGAGGAACCCTTTGACAGCTGTGCAACAGGTGCTGGAGCCCTATTTTAAGCGCCCCAGCACTTGCTTCCTGACAGCTGTCAAAGAATACTTACCTGACTGTGAAGAGTGGGGCTGCTGTCAATCTTGCAGCAAAGCAGAGAGTGCTGCAGAAATCCAGCAGGTCAGGCAGCGTCTGTGGAGAGAGAAGCAGAGTTAACTTGTCCAAGCTCACAGACCTGAAAGTTAACTCTGCTTCTCTCTCCACAGATGCTGCCTGATCTGCTAAGTGACCCCAGCACTTTCCGCTTTGCTGCCACATACTTACCCTGCTGTGTCCCAGTGTCCTGTGAAGTTGCGATCCTCTTCTTCCACTCAAGTGTAGCATTCCTTCTTGTAGGTGTGCTGCACCTGGGTGAATAATCTTAAATTTGCACATTCCAGGACATGAGACTTAAATAGACCATAAAAGGTATGACAGAGGTTTACAGAGAACACACTGACACAGGTGGGAATACACGGGTGTCACAGCAATGTAAATACATCTTTCACTAAATATTCCTCACCAACATGTGTGTCCTCTTCTCTGTGTGAATGATGTGTGCCAGCATGTAACGCCAATGTCACATCCCTTTGCACCGTTGGCCCTTCAGGAGAGCCAACATATGCAAAAACATCATTGCCATGCCACCATGACACGAGCATCTCCACAGATGCAGTGACATGGACATTGGCTCAGTCAGCTGCTGCCTCTAATGGTTTACAGAGGGATGCTGCGGATGTGGACTGGTGCACAGCGGGTGAGCAAGGGTGATGTGTGGCTTGCAGAGCTCGTGTCGGTTCCTATTGAGCAGAGAGCCTTTGATTAGCCACTTCTGTACATCTCTAGTTCACTGCTAGCCCTGCATGCAGAGCCTGGGTGCCATCTACTCTCCCTTGCGTCTTTCATGTTGGAGGTCCTCAGCGTCCTCATAGTCCGAGGAGGAATCCTGTTGACATCTTTCCTCAGCATGCCAGGCCTGGCCCCTATTGAGTGCGTAGTTGTGCAGAGCAGCAAAGAAACGAGCTGGCCTTTTTGGCCCCATAGTACAGGGCATCACCCGATCCATACAGACATTGAAGGTGCTCTTTCAGCATGCTGATCTCCTGCTCAATGGTGGCTTTTGTAGCTCAGTGGCTGACGTTGTATCTCTCCTCTTCAGCAGTGGTGGGGTCTCTCACTGGTGTCGGGAGCCATGTCTGCAAGGGATAGCCCTTATCTCCAAGAAGCCACCCCTCCATCTGAGCCAGTTCAGTGAATAGCGGTGGCAGCCGCGACTGGCGCAAGACCCAGGTGTCATGGCAGCTACCTGAGAAACGGTCACACGTTCGCTGTAAGCATTTGTGGTGTTCACATATCAACCACCTAGATTGAGAGGGCTCCTTTAATGGTGACGTTTGCAGGTGGTAGCCTGGCGGAAGGCCTGAATGCCACATGAGTGCAGTCTATTAACATTACAATCTATGGTTCTCCGGCAATGGTGCCAGAACCCATGGCCCTCTGGGCCTGGCTGTGAGAGTCCTTCCTGAAGCGGACATACTCACTGGCCCTCCAGTGCACGACATTGGTGACCTCCCTGATGCACTGCTGACTGTGTGATCCCACAAAGGTCTCTTTTGGGCCCCAAAAAGGCTGCAGAGGCATCAGGCTTGAGAACCACTGTTACTATGAGGAACAAAGGTATGGGATGCCCACCAGAGGCCATGGGCTGCAGGTCATCCTTGAGCAGGGAACAGAAACATGTCATCACCCTCTCTATATGTGCAATCCTCTCTGACACTGCTGCTCTGACATCCGATGGCATGTCATTTGGGGCCTGTAGGTGCACGGCAACCGTAATGGCGGGCTTCCCTTGAGGGCTGCTGCTCACGACTGGGAGCTTCTACATGGATTGCACCTGCCTGTTGGTATTGCCTCTTTCACATTCAGATCCTCACGTGCAGAGAATCACACAATGTAGGATGATCCATATCTATTTCCATGTGATAAATAAAGATTAGAGATACAGCACTGAAACAGGCCCTTCGGCCCACCGAGTCTGTGCCGAACATCAACCACCCATTTATACTAATGCTACACTAATCCCATATTCCTACCAAACATCCCCACCTGTCCCTACATTCCCTACCACCTACCTATACTAGTGACAATTTATACTGGCCAATTTACCTATCAACCTGCAAGTCTTTTGGCTTGTGGGAGGAAACCGGAGCACCCGGAGAAAACCCACGCAGACACAGGGAGAACTTGCAAACTCCACACAGGCAGTACCCGGAATCGAACCCGGGTCCCTGGAGCTGTGAGGCTGCAGTGCTAACCACTGCGCCACTGTACCATGCATGTTTTCGAAAAGTTCCTAATGGATTGTTGTTGATGGGTACATCAGCTACTTTCCTGGATCAACTATGTGGCGTGCCATGGCATTGCCCATCTTGGCCAACACTCAGAGTGGCACAGCATGACCACATCAAGATCCTACCAGCTGAATCGATTGCCCCCACCATCCATAAAACCTTAATGCTCCTGCCCTTTCTGGCACCCTCCCCATACACAGGGTGCCTAGTGTGCCATTGTCCCCTCACAAATACAGAGCGTACACTGTTAACGGAGGGATGGTACACGGTACCTCCCTTCCTTCTTGCACAGCTTTCCCTCCAGTAATCCCAGATCCCCTCCCTTTCAGAATGCAGAGTAAGACCCCTGTGTATCCTCCCTCCCCCCCTCCCTTCCGTTATGCAGAGTGAGGACCCACCGGCTTTTCAGATCGTAAATGGGACCGCATGTGACGGCCGCCCATTCAACGAAAAATCCGGCAGTGTCGGTAGAGAGGCGGCGTCTGCATAATCCACATAGGTGAGTAATCATTACCATATGTTATTAGCGGTGCCACCGCCGTGCGGCGGGGGTGCTGCACCAAGGTCCTGCCGCCACAGGAAATATGCGCCGGGCCCTTCTTGACGCTGCGGGTCGAGGCAGGCCTCCCCCCGCAAGATTTTACTGGCCCCCGCGCTGCGACCTGCAGTGTCGGCAGGCAGGTAAAATTCAGCCCAATAAATCTGAGTGATGCAACAGTAAATTTACTGAACTACAGCAATAGAAGATTATAGTTTTGACGTAATTTGACACTGGCACAAAAAATACCTTAAATTGTACTCCAACAGTGGGGGTGGCACAGTGGTTAGCACCGCAGCCACACAGCTCCAGCGACCCCGGTTCAGTTCTGGGTACTGCCTGTATGGAGTTTGCAAGTTCTCCCTGTGACTGCGTGGGTTTCCGCCGGGTGCTCCGGTTTCCTCCCACAGCCAAAGACTTGCATGTTGATAGGTAAATTGGCCATTGTAAATTGCCCCTAGTGTAGGTAGGTGGTAGGAGAATGGTAGGGAATATGGGGTTAATGTGGGATTAGTATAAATGGGTGGTTGTTGGTCAGCACAGACTCGGTGGGCCAAAGGGCCTGTTTCAATGCTGTATCTCTAAATAAAATAAATAGCATCCAAACTTTGACTCCAAAAGGGAAGAAAACTGTGTAGCTATTTTAACCTTGACCTATGCATGAGAGGAAGTATTTGATAAATCCTTGAATTGTCAGAACATTTGCACAGAATAAACAGTTGTGTTGGTATTATCGCGCTTGTATATGTTTGCACAGAAAATTAGATGTAATGAATAAATTGATACCTTTGCAACAGTTGCTAAGAAAATCAGATTTGTATGTTTTGGCTCATTAGTCCCACAGTGTTTGAAGCCATGTGCAGTGATAAGTACTTGTAGCATTTATTCACTGTGAAATGTCAATGGGTAATCAGTAGTGCATGTTCTTCCCATGTATTCGCTACTGGTTCCAGCTAATGAATCTGAAGGGAGGAATAATGAGAAAAATTGGTCTTTCTGGTAGCACTAATTTTCTATGAGGCATTGTCTTCACCTAACCTTATTGTATCTGTTGTCAGAAAAATTTTCACACAATGACTTAGTTCTGCTCCCTATTGGGAGCTTGGAATCTGGTAGAGGGTGCAACGGCTTGTGATTTTTATGGATGGAAAATCACAGGCCCAGTGCCTATGAAATCTGATGCACTCCCATGAGTGCTGTTCTTAGCTTGAAGCACAGGAATGTAGAGTCAGTGCTAAAGAGAGATCAATACATGGAATGTACTTCTAGATAACAAGGATCCTGTACTGGGGTAAGTGCAGCTCCTTTCTGGTGAATTCCTTTCCCAAAAATGTTTTTTGAAACCAAATCAAGTTTTTTTTTGCTCTTACTACCCATTCACTGCCTCTCTGTGACAGGAGTAAACTTGGCTGACTTTTACATTTTACCTGTTATTTTTGCCACAACCATTGATGGCTGCATACATTAGTTTAAATATCAAATTGAGTCACGTCTTAATTATCCTACAATATTTCATTTTTACATTAGATTATTTGCGGCCAATGGCAAATACATGTTTCTCTTGCTGTTGGCTGCGCTCCTATAGCTGCTCTTCTACGAGGCGCAGTAGTGCCACTAGATACTGATGCGCAGGGTTCCTGCACCTAGTAGAACACCAAAGTAAATTTGCTTCATTCTCCAAGGGAAATAGACAGGAACAGTGTCTGTTTTCATGTGCTGAAGGAAGGCCCTCAACCCACTTTTTATCCAGGAGCCGATTACCTGACAGGAGGGATGCTTTGGAAAAAAAAAACTCAGCTGTGTCAGCCGTGGCTCAGTTGGTAGCACTCTTGTCCCTGAGTCACAAGAAAGTGATTTGGGACATTGGTGGTCATGAAAAGTGCTATAAAAATGCAAGTCTTTTCAGATGAGTGGATGTTTAAAAGGTCCACGGTGTTTTAGGTAAATGTTTTAGGTTGTTTTTGATTCAAACTTTTTTTTAATATATCAATTTGGGGCGGCACAGTGGCGCAGCCTCACAGCTCCAGCGACCCGGGTTCAATTCTGGGTACTGCCTGTGTGGAGTTTGCAAGTTCTCCCTGTGTCTGTGTGGGTTTCCTCCGGGTGCTCCGGTTTCCTCCCACATGCCGAAGACTTGCAGGTTGATAGGTTAATTGGCCATTATAAATTGCCCCTAGTATAGGTAGGTGGCAGGGAAATATAGGGACAGGTGGGGATGTGGTAGGAATATGGGATTAGTGTAGGATTAGTATAAATGGGTGGTTGATGGTCGGCACAGACTCGGTGGGCCGAAGGGCCCGTTTCAGTGCTGTATCTCTAAACTAAACTAAACAATTTCTATTCTTCCTGCTGGCATTTAGTCTTCCATGAGCCATTGTACCAGTTGAACTAATTATTTTTGTCCATCGCGCTTTTACCAGTACCAATGGATTCTGAATGGAAATCTTTCAGGTTAATATATTTGGAAGAAGAGAACCTATAGATAATGGCTAGACAGGTCAGGTTGCACAATTGCAGGTCTGTGCCTTTCTGCCCATCCCCATGTGCACACATCACCTGCAGAGACAAATGAAATTATCTATTTTTGGCAAATGCAATACTAGCAGACCTCGTATGGCATCACTAATATATGCAAATGCCTGGCTATTATGTTAGCTAGTTCTTCAAAAGCACCCAATCACAGAATGTCATCCTCTACCTGGCACTGCATAAAAGAAGGCACATCAGGTGATGAAGAGGTAGTGTTGGCAGATTGGTCACATCCATCATGATATCAGCAGCCTGTTGACCCTGGAACATCTACTGGGAAAATATTGTGGGTTCCAGTTGTCTCAGGTTTTTGGGTTAGCAGAGAGGAAGATGCAGAGCTGTGCCATTTGTTGAAAGGGCAATTGCAAATGAACTTGCAGCATAAGGCTGATGCATGCAGTGACAATAGTTTTTTTTATTTGTTTTCAGAATGTGGGTGACACTGGAAAGGGCACATTTATTGCCATTCCTTGTTGCCCTGAGAAGGTAAAAGTTAGGCACCTTCTTGAACCATCCTTGTGGTGATGGTGTTCCCATGATGATGTTGGATAGGGAATTCAAAGATTCTTATCCAGTAATAACGAATAAGTGATGATATGGTTAGCTGTGGCTTGAAGCTTGGCTGCACTTCTTTGTAGGCTTGCCGCAGTGCTGATTTAGGGGGATGATCCAGTAGTGTGCTACAGCACCCAGCCATTCTTTGAACATACCTCATGCAGTATATCTCAATTTTAACAACCATCAAACAGGTTGGGTGCTGAGCTACTCTTGCATTTGTCTCTAGACTAATAATTTACTTTAATTTTGGTCTGCCCCTTTTTAATCTTCCATCCCTTCAGCCTTGGAAAAGGGTTGAGATACTTTTTGAGACAGTCCAAATTACCTTAAATTTGGTTTACACACAAGTTGCCTCTCCCACCATTTGTCATCAGTCTTCGCCTACACCTGTGAAAAATTGTGCAACTGAGCTTAGACTGGAGAAATGAACGCTCTTTGAATTTGATCTTTTTGGGGGGTTTATATTAATTATAAACATTTAGCCCGTCAAGTCTGTTATGTCATTCAATAAGATCACGGGCTTATACCCACCTTTGTCCCAGGGCGGCACAGTGGCGCAGTGGTTAGCACCGCAGCCTCACAGCTCCAGGGACCTGGGTTCGATTCCGGGTACTGCCTGTGTGGAGTTTGCAAGTTCTCCCTGTGTCTGCGTGGGTTTTCTCCGGGTGCTCCGGTTTCCTCCCACAAGCCAAAAGACTTGCAGGTTGATAGGTAAATTGGCCATTATAAAGTGTCACTAGTATAGGTAGGTGGTAGGGAAATATAGGGACAGGTGGGGATGTTTGGTAGGAATATGGGATTAGTGTAGGATTAGTATAAATGGGTGGTTGATGTTCGGCACAGACTCGGTGGGCCGAAGGGCCTGTTTCAGTGCTGTATCTCTAATCTAATCTAATCTAATCCCTTAATGCCTTTGGATAACAAAAATCTATCAATCTCAAAACTAACAATTGATCTAGCATCTTTTACCATTTGTGGAAGAGAGTTCCAAACTTCTACTGCCCTTTGTGTGAAGAACTGTTTCCTAATTTCATTCCTGACAGGTATGGCTCTAATTTTTTGACTGTGCCACCTAGTCCTAGACTCCCCAATGAGGAGAAATAGTTTCTCTCTATCTACCCTATCTGTTTTCCTTATTATCTTAAAAACTTTGATTAAGTCACCCCTTAACCTTCTAAATTCCAGGGAATACAATCCTAGTTTGTTTAATTTCACCTCTAGCTTAGCCCTTCAATTTCAGGTATTATCCGGGTAAATCTACGCTGCACTTCCTCTAAGGACAATATATCGTTCCTAAGGGGTGGTGCCCAGAGCTGCTCACAGTATTCCAGGTGTAGTCTAACCTGGTCTTTGTATAGCTGAAGCATGACTTCTATCCACTTGTATTCTAGTCCTCTAGATATAAAGGCCAATGTTTCATTAGCCTTTTTTGATAATTTTCTGTATCTGTTGTGAGGGGCGGGAGGTTTAAGGGGGACTTGAGGAAGAACTTTTTTACCCAGAGGGTGGTGACGGTCTGGAATGCCCTGCCTCGGAGGGTGGTAGAAGCAGGTTGCCTCACATCCTTTAAAAAGTACCTGGATGAGCACTTGGCATGTCATAACATTCAAGGCTATGGGCCAAGTGCTGGCAAATGGGATTAGGTAGACAGGTCAGGTGTTTTAATGCATCGGTGCAGACTCGATGGGCTGAAGGGCCTCTTCTGCACTGTATTATTCTGGGATCGTGTGATTCTGTGATTTTAATGATCAATCTATCTGAACCCCCAAGTCTCTTTGGACCTCCACTGTTTCTAGCTTTTCACCATTTAGAAACTACCGTGCTCTATCCTTTTTAGATTCAAAGTTAATGACCTCACATTTACCTACATTGAAATCCATTTGCCACAATTTTGCCCATTCATTTAATTTATCAATTATCTCTTTGTTATCTCTATGCTTCCATCTGCACTGCTTACAATACCACATATCTTTCAATGAGCAGAATTTACACCTTATTAACAGTCAATTGGCCAATGCATTTTAATCCCTTTTTTAAAACAAACTCTTCACTGAGCACAGTGTTATGACCAGGTGAGAAAGGGTCTAGGGGTTCCCTCTCAGTCTTTTCCTGGTTTAACCGTAAAAGGGTTTAATTTTTAAACACCGTGTTTTTAGCTCCCCCTTAGTGAATCCTTGTTCACTGCTCCAATTGTAAGGCAAAGAAATCAAACAGGTTTCCTTAGATTTAAACAAGAAAGGTAGAAGTTTATTAATCTTAAATTCTAATCCAGTTAATGACTACGAATATGCGATGTGACCACACGAGCATGCATACGCAATGAACACTCACGCAGATAGAGACAGAAAAAGTAGAAGGAATACAGGGAAAAAGTTTGAGGCAATATCTTGTAGTTACAGTCCTTTAAGTTCAATGTGGAGTCTTTGGTTGCCGGGAAGTCTTGCAATTCGTTGGGGCCCGTTCACGCTTCAACTTGTTCCGATGTTGGAGTTTTTACTCTCTCGAGGTTTACGTGTCATCCACGGGTCCGGTGGCTTGGGAGAAAGTGAGAGAGAGAGAGACAGCCAAGCTTGCTTCAGCTGCACACTGCCTTCTACATTCAAACAGTCCTGTGGCTAGTTCAAAAAACTTGGACCAGCCAGTTAATCATGTGACCAGCAGGTTTAACCAGTCCTGGCTCTGTGGATTGTACATTCTTAGGAGGGCCTGGAATGCACTTCCTACACCTTCAATGTCTGGTGATCAAAATCCATTTGGGTTAATTGGAGCAGGGACTAGCCCTTTGTCTCCACAAGCAGTGTCTCTTAGTATGCAAATGTCCTTCCAGCCCAATGTATGGTGATCTTCAAACAAGTCATTTCTTCACTCCAGCAACAGTTTAAAATCAATGTTCATATCACAAAAATATGCCTCATTCTTGGCAGGTGGGGTTCTGCATGACACCTGCACACCCAGTGGAATGAAATGCGATTTTTAAAAAAGAACATTTCATTAAAAGGGACTAGAGAGAAGTTAAAGACAGGAAAACTCACATGCAACTCTCTCATTCATTCAGAATCCTAACAATTGTTAGAGCCTGTCTTTTCTTGGTAGCAGTGCTGCTTTAAACTGCCCTTTCTGGCGTCCCAATAAACCTGTGGTTTTTAGGGAGGTTTTTTTTTCCAATTTGCACATTTCCATGACTGCCTAAGGTGTCTTTGCTCTTGTTGAGGTCTGCAGCGGGAGGGTTCGGTTTAATTAGCCCTAGGTGGGAGTTCTGCTCGGGGAGGGGGGGGCGGCAGCTGGGGTTCTACTCTGAACTCTCTTTCAGTGCTTTGATGAGTCATGAAAGCGCTTTTCACCTCAGGGAATGGCTGGTTCCCTTTTTTTCTGATTGTGGGGGTGGATTCTTTGCTAATCCTCCCTTTGTCCTCTGTGACACTGCTGCTTGCAGATATTTGTCCAGATTCTGCTGCAGTCCCCTGTGGCACTTCGACTAGGTGAGGCATTACCCTCACAGTTTCTCTGCCCTTTTGAGGACTTTCTTTGTATCAGCAGGTTCCTGTAAATGCTGCTAGCCACTCTGGTGGGGTGCTTCTAGTGTCTGCATTTAAATAGGAGGATGGGGGGTCTAACCTTTCAAATATGTCGGGGTTGGCTGACCGGACAGTAGGGGTTTCCATTTGGGATTTCTCCCGGACTTGCTTTAACCTGCTCTCTTGGTCCCCTTTTCCCCATTCCTGTATAACCTGTTGAGAGCCTTGTGTCTGCTTGTCCCCTTTTGTTCTCGGTGGGGGTCCCTTACAGTTCACCAGCTCTCTGCTGGACGGTCCTCCAAACAGTGATACAGGACTTAGGGGTGCTGATTTCACTGTAGGTTGGGGTTTCCCCTCAACCTGGCACATGTGGCAACTCCTACAGTACTCCACCACATCTTTGTGGAGTTTTGGCCAGTCAAACCGCTGTCTTATGCGGGCTTTGGTTTTTCGTATACTGACATGTACAGCTACTGCAATCTCTTGGGCTATTCGTACTATTTCTCTCCAGTACCACTGCGGCACAACTAACTGGTGAACCACTATCCTCTCCTCATCTGTACCTCATTCTTTCAATAGTAGCAATCAGGGACTCCCTCTGCTTCAATTTCA
The DNA here is from genome assembly GCF_036365525.1 of Heterodontus francisci. Lineage (NCBI taxonomy): Eukaryota > Metazoa > Chordata > Chondrichthyes > Heterodontiformes > Heterodontidae > Heterodontus > Heterodontus francisci. The sequence goes on along the minus strand of NC_090372.1, from coordinate 106,972,968 downwards.
GACTGGGCAGCCTGTGCTAACACTCTCAATACTGGGCCTCAGCTAGGGAAGATCCATTTAATTCATTCCCTGGGTCTTCTCACTTTACAAAGAAAGTCCCAGTTAGACAGATCTCATGGTCATCTGCCTGCAGTGCCGAATCAGTCTTCTCTGGGGGAGCTGGTTTGATCATGGCCTAATGCATTACACATTCATGGAAACTGCAGGGGTCCGTCTCCTGCCACTTCCCTGTCTCTCTGACCTCTTGTGGTCTCTCTTTCACTACTGGGGAAGCTACCACCTTCATCCCCGCCAGATCATTACCAGAAGCAGGTCAACCCCGTCTACAGGCAAACTAGGGACAATCCCTACAGTCACTGGTCCTGAAACTAGGTCACACACCAAGTGCACCCGCTATAAAGGTACAGGCATACTCTGCCCTCCAATACCATTCACCATCGTACTGGAGTTTACTGCACTCTCTGGGGAAAAGGTCTGGCCTTTTCCCAGTAAAAGGGATCTGGTGGCCCGTGTGTCCCTGAGGATTACTATGGGCTTGCTTGCCCCACTTGAGGGGTATGGAGTAACTCTCCCTTCAGACACAAAACCCTAATAACCTTTAGGAATCCTATTAAATTTTCCTGCACTTGCTTCCTGGGTCTCACTCTTACTGCAGTTAAAGCCACAGCTTGTTTCTGCTGTGCTTTCCATCAGGGTCTCATCTTCACTGAGCAGGTGTGCCCTTATTAGCCCTACAAGTTTTCCCTTTAGTTTCCAGCAGTCAGCTCTTAAATGCCCTGTTTTACTACAATGGAAGCACACAGGTCTCCGGGTCTCACCCCTGTTTATAGCACCTTCCTTTTTGGCTGGAGGAGGGCCCCCTGTGTCTCATGCTTTTCCTTCCCTCCCAGGACTGCTTGGGCTTCGATCACCTTCCCCCTGTCTGTCCTTTTCGGATTTGTGGGGGTGGTGAGGAAAGGTTTTCCCCTGGGAAACTGACTTATAAATGAAAGTAAACTCATCAGCCAGCACTGCTGCCTGCCGGGCTCTATGAGCCTTCTGCTCTTCTACATGTGTCTTTATGGAGAGCGGGAGAGAGTTTTTAAATTCCTCTAACAAAATTACTTCTCTGAGATTTTCATAGCTGAACTGTACTTTAAGAGCCCTCAGCCACTGATCAGATGACAGCTGCTTATTTCTCTCAAACTCCAGGTAAATTTGATCGGCTTGCTTTTTGAGGAATCTAAACTTCTGGTGATAGGCTTCTAGTACTAACTCATATGCCCCGAGGAGAGCATTTTTTGTCAGTTCATAATCTGATGAACTCTGATCTGGCAACATAGAATAAACCTCATGGGCTTTTCCTACTAATTTACTCTGTAACAGCAGAGTCCAAGCCTCAGCTGGCCACTTTAACTACCTTGCCAGTTTTTCAAAAGACACAAAAGCGTTTCCATGTCTCCCTCATTGAATTTGGGATCAGTTGGGAAAGTTTTAACAATCTTGTACCCAGCCCTGAATTATGCTCCTCCATATTGGCCATGCTTTCACTGGGGTTACTCTGTCACCCCCTAGTTAACTCAAGCCGCCTTAGCTCTCTTTCTTCACATTCTTTCTGGAAGGTTCTTTCTCTTTCTCTCTCCTCCCTCTCTTTGTCTTCACGTTCCTTCTGGAAGGCTCTTTCTCTCTCTCTCTCCTGCCTCTCTCTTTCTTTCTCTCTCTCCTGCCTCTCTCTTTCTTTCTCCTGTCTATTTCTTTCTTTCTCCTCTAATTCAAGTTTCCTCTGTTCTAATTGTAGCTTTGCTAGCAATACCCTGTTGGGGTCTACTTCTAACCCTCTTTCTCCTTCTTCAGATTCATGCTTCCTTGCCACGTACAGTGATAACACACTGCTCAGCCATTTCCTCAACTCCTCCATAGAGAGTGCTTTTAACTTATCCCAAGTTACTTCACCCTGGCTTGAGGAGCTACTCGCTTCAGTTGCAGATATACTAGTATTCTAGCATACACAACCAAAGAAAACCTGTATTGAAATCTTTTCTCTTTTGTTTGGGATCAACTTAGTTTTCCACTTCCAATTTCTTGTTTGTCTGTAGGTCAAATCTCGGACGCTAGCACCCAAATTTCTGTTCCAACCGGGTGAGAAGGGGTCTAGGGGTTCCCTCTCAGCTTTGCCTGATTTAACCGTAACAGGGTTTAATTTTAGAAACACTGTTTTTAGCTCCCCCTCAGTGGATCCTTGTTCACTGCTCCAATTGTAAGGCCAGGAAATCAAACAGGTTTCCTTAGATTTAAACAAGAAAGGTAGAAATGTATTTATTTTAAACTCCAATCCGGTTGACGAATCCGAATATGTGACGTGACCACGCTAGCATGCATACGCGATGAACACACACGCAGATAAAGACAGAAAAAGTAGAAGGAATAAAGGGGAAAAGTTTGAGGCAATATCTGGTAGTTACAGTCCTTTAAGTTCAATGTGGAGTCTTTGGTTGCCGGTAAGTCATGCAATTCATTGGGGCACAGTTCACGCTTCAACTTGTCAGAGTTTTTTCTCTCTTGAGGTTTACGTGCCTTCCATGGGTCCAGTGGATTTGGAGAAAGCGAGAGAGAGAGAGAGAGAGAGACATAAAAACAAGAAATGCTGGAACCACTCAGCAGGTCTGGCAGCATCTGTGGAAAGAGAAGCAGAGTTAACGTTTCGGGTCAGTGAGAGAGAGACAGCCAGGCGAGAGATTTGCTTGTTTCAGTTTCAGTTGCACACTGCCTTCTGAATTCAAATTGTCCTGGATCAGCCAGTTAGTCATGTGACCAGCGGGTTTAACCAGTCCTGGCTCTGTGGATTGTATCATCTTAGGAGGGCCTGGAATGCGCTTCCTTACACCTTCAATGTCTGGTGATCAAAATCCATTTGGGTTAATTGGAGCAGGGAATAGCTCTTTGTCTCCACAAGCAGTGTCTCTTAGTATGCAAATGTCCTTCCAGCCCCAGTGTCTGTTGATCTTCAAACAAGTAATTTCTTCACTCTAGCCACAGTTTAAAATTAATGTTCATATGACAAGATTAATATGCCTCATTCTTGGCAGGTGGGGGTCTGCATGACAACAAGGATCATAATTGTACAATCGAGTCCACTCCACAAAGGGAAAAATAAAAATACCACTTCAAGTCTTCCCAGAAAACAAGAAAAATGTGTTTGTGCATTCAGCATTTAGTATTTTTAATTATTTTTCACTGTTATTTTCTTGCATTAAATTACAAAGATACAGAATATGCAGGTACTCTAAAGTTTTTCATGGGTAAACTGACTTAATGTTGCACTGCTTAAAGAGAATGAACTTCTGCCTAATTATTATTCATCATGTGAGCATGATGTATTTAGGTGGTATTTACTTAGCCATGGATCTAAGGACTCATTCAGAACTACCATATTTAATGCATGCTATACTTGTCAACAACGAAAAATTACCACTTTTGCATTTTTGCCCAATAATTATTCTGAGCTAATACAACAACAAAATTCTTCAGAGGCTGAAAGTCTGAAATAAAAACAGAAAATGCTGGAAATTCTCAGCAGGTCAGGCAGCATCAGTCGAGAAAGAAACAGAGAATGGTCATCAACCTGAAACATTATCACTCCTTCAACAGAGATGGTACCTGACCTCTGAGTGCTGCCAGTATTTTTTATTCTGAGCTCATTGGTCAGCAATCTAAGATCTCCAATGCTGGCTATTAATATATCAACTGCTTACAGTTAATTATTCTTTACAGAATTCTACTCTGCTACTAGTATTTTTAAAGCTGCCAGATGTACAAAATTGTGCTATTTTGTTAGTTTTGATGTGAACCTTGCACAATCCTGAAAGTGACAGGAAATTAGCCACCGTGTGGGTGGAATTTTAACCCTGCTGCTTTGCAATCTGACCTGCCTTACATCTCTGATTTCACTATCTTCTTTGTCTTACACAGAAAAGTCCATTTTCAAAATGATAATTGCAGCAACTAAAAATCTGGCAGCAAACTTCCAAAAAATAACTTGCAGTGGGAATAACATGTGGTACAAACCTGTACTTAACAATTCACAAATTCACACACACCAATTTGCCAAAGATTTCCCCATTTAGTGATTGTCTCTTCATTCTGTCCTATTACTGTTTCTTACCATGCCTATCTCTTGTGCCAAAGGCTCTCATGGGATGCTACTTCACTGACTGGAATTAAAGAGATTGTGAGGTTTGAGGCTGGAATGGTACCAACAGAACCCTTGAAGACTGCAATAACACTCAATTCAGTGATGCTGATATCCTTGCAGGACCTACTTCTGGTGTCATTTTGTTGTGCATTCGATGCCTACTGAGCCTAGCCAGAAGCTCCCTCCTGTGCTGGGATTGGAGAAGGCTAGATTGATGCAGCTGCATTTATTACTATCATGTGACCACTCTTTATAGCCAACTTGGGCTGGCATGCGCTCAGTTGGATTCAGGGGTGTGCTCTGGCCTCTGTGTCTTGAAGGTTATGGATCCAAATCCCACCCAAGAGGCTTGAGCACAGAACATCAGTGCAGAACATAAGGAGTGCTACACTGTCAGAGGTGCCTTCTATTGGATGGGGAGATAAAGTGAGGCATCATCTCCCCCTCAGGTGAATGTAAAAACTCCCACGGTATCACTCAAAAAAAAGCAGGGCAGTTCGCCTGGACAACATTTATCCCTCTGTGAAAATGGATTATTTGGCCATTTATCTCATTGCTGTTTATGGGACTTTTCTGTGTGCAGATTAGCTGCCATGCTTCCCTACATTACAACAGTGATTGCAATTCAAAAAATATCTCCGGCTGTGAAGTACTTTGAGGTAACCTGACTTAATGAAATGCACTATATAAATGCAAGCTATTTCTTTTAGTGACTGCCTTCTGTCTCTTTAAGCTGCAGCAGCCATTTAACTGGCACAGCCCTTCCTCAGCAGTGGCATGGCTGCCTTTAACCCACCCTGCATATAAAATTTGTCATTCTCCCTGCCCCCATCATCAGGAAGATGCGCTTAGATGCTGGTGAGACCACATGGGTGAGCAGAAGTCTTCATGTACCATTTTTCTGATGGGACTGGGTAAACTTAGACCATCGTGTTCAAAATACTGATCTACTATATTGTTTAAGGTAGCTGTGGAGAACTCATTATTCTTTTTAAATTGCAGGTGGTATTTTTATTTATTTTTAATAACAACAGAAGTGGGTGTGAAAGAAAAAAATACAGAACATTTCATGAAGTCTAGGTTATATTAGATCTTATACATCTAATGGAATTGGTAGCTTTAAACTGCTTCCAAGTAGGTCTATGAAAAAGAAATCAGTTGTTTCACTTTGTGTCTGTTGATAGATCACAGGCTTTTTCAACATGAAAAGGCAAAGTCATCAGCAATGAATCTTCTGATTTAAACACCTCTGTTAACAACAAAGATGTTTTTAAAAAGGACACAAATGCACAGTGTAGACATTCTCTGTATTTAATTACTCATCTTTCACGTGATTATAGTTGTTAGATCATTAGAAACTAGCTTATTAGAGAGGAGGTGCATCTTCAGAAATGTAAAACATATCATTATGAGCACCTCTTTGATCATATTGCTCAGTGTCTGAAGGAAGCTGCAAATGCTACCACCCAAGTGCTCTGAAAGCCTAATATTACAAAGGTAACCACAGTAACAGGTAGGCTTTTTTTTTATTCATTCATGGGATGTGGGCGTCACTGGCCAGTCCAGCATTTATTGCCCATCCCTAGTTGCCCTTGAGAAGGTGGTGGTGAGCTGCCTTCTTGAACTGCTGCAGTCCATATGAGATAGGTATACCCACAGTGCTGTTAGGAAGGGAGTTCTAGGATTTTGAGCCAGCGACAGTGAAGGAACGGCAATATAGCTCCAAGTCAGGATGGTGTGTGACTTGGACAGGAACTTGCAGGTGGTGGTGTTCCCATGCATCTGCTGCTGTTGTCCTTTTAGTTGGTAGAGGTCGCGGGTTTGGAAGGTGCTGTCTAAGGAGCCCTGGTGCGATGCTGCAGTGCATCTTTTTATTTATTTTATTTAGAGATACAGCACTGAAACAGGCCCTTCGGCCCACCGAGTCTGTGCCGACCAACAACCACCCATTTATACTAACCCTACAGTAATCCCATATTCCCTACCACCTACCTACACTAGGGACAAATTACAACGGCCAATTTACCTATCACCTGCAAGTCTTTGGCTGTGGGAGGAAACCAGAGCACCCGGCAAAAACCCACACGGTCACAGGGAGAACTTGCAAACTCCGCACAGGCAGTACCCAGAATCGAACCCGGGTCCCCGGAGCTGTGAGGCTGCGGTGCTAACCACTGCACCACTATGCCATCTTGTAGATGGTACACATTGCTGCCACTGTGCGTCGGTGGTGGAGGGAGTGAATGTTTGTGGATGGTGTGCCAATCATGCGGGCTGCATATCCTGGATGGTGTCGAGCTTCTTGAGTGTTGTTGGAGCTGCACCCATCCAGGCAAGTGGAGTGTATTCCATCACACTCCTGACTTGTGCCTTGTAGATGGTGGACAGGCTTTGGGGAGTCAGGAGGTGAGTTACTCGCTGCAGGATTCCTAGTCTCTGACCTGCTCTTGTAGCCACGGTATTTATATGGCTACTCCATTTCAGTTTCTGATCAATGGTAGCCCCTAGGATGTTGATAGTGGGGGATTCAGCGATGGTAATGCCATTGAATGTCAAGGGGAGATGGTTAGATTCTCTCTTGTTGGAGATGGTCATTGCCTGGCACTTGTGTGGTGCAAATGTTACTTGCCACTTATCAGCCCAAGCCTGGATATTGTCCAGGTTTTGCCGCATTTCTACATGGACTGCTTCAGTATTTGAGAAGTCACGAATTTCCACAGCTGTTTTCATTAACTTTTTCATTAAAGTAGGGATTTATCTTTTTGGTTGCAAATTTCCTGACTTCCTCCTCTCCGGAAGATGTTGACCCTAATATTCTTCCCCCCTTGCTTTGTTTAGATGCTGGAGGAGTGTTTCCACTCAAAGTGCACTCTGTCTTTCCAAGCATCATTATACCCAAATTTGTTTTTGGGTCATTAATATAATCCAATCGCACCCTTACAAATGCCAGGGCGTTGTGCTGGGCCAGGAACATGTGTGCAGCTTACTGACCTAAGAGGCCATCGGCATTATGGCCTCCTAGCCAGAAGATTTGTTAGGAGGTTGGATGGGAAGGGTAATACCTGCCTTTCTAGCTTCCCTTCCTCATTACCTGGTCTCTTTCTAGCTTCCCTGGCCTGATGGCATGGTCCCTTCAGAACATCCAATTTATGAATTCCCAGGCACCAGGGATAAAACCATTTTCTTTGGGTGCCCTGAAATTGTGCGGCCCATCTGTTGTACAGAGAGGAGTGTGAGGCAGGAAGGTTGGGAATGCAGCTGTCTTAGATATAGACACAGGGCAATCCATCTGAGGAATCTCCAGTAAGGCTGGGGCAATGTAAATGTTTGACATAACAGGTCTTCACCTCCTCTTCTTCACTGTACTGTCTGTGATATGAGCTTTCAGTAGGCAATACACACAGGAATTTTGGAGCCGGTTTCTCCTGCTGGGATATGGTCTACAGGTGCCAGTCACCCTCTGGTACTCACCAAATGACTACTCGTCACATTATATGTAAGCCTAGATATTCAACATTGGCATTCAACCACAGGGAAATCTGTTCTCCCCAAGTGCCTACTTTTGTACAATTCCAGCAGATAGCACTGGACAGTAATCAGGAGCAGGAACCAAGGCCCAGCAGTGTTGAAGCTAACAGTAGCACCCATATTGCTATGCTTGCTGTGATCAGTTAACTCATTACAGACCAGGGATTAAATTTGACCCGTATGGCTCAGCTACATGCTGCTTTTATCAACTGATCTATCTAGGGAGCCAAGGCAAAAAATATTAATAACTGAAATAATGGAAAGATTAAAGTCAGAATTTTAATGTATTCTAAAAGCAAGCACATTATGAATAGTTAAACTTCACTTCCTTCGGAATAAGTGTATGTCACAAACAAATGTTAGGAAAAAAATCTCCACCATGTATATTTGGATAAACTCTGAATACTTTCTGAAAGTAGACAGATCTGAACTGGGCTGATTTAAAATCATTCACAAAGCTTTGGAATAGTTTGGGCCATTCAAAAACAAAGTTTACAAACTTTCAAACAAAATCATGCCACAAATAAGCATAAATTGTCACTTCTTGAGCATTCAGGGCATGCAATTCAGATCTGTAGTGCCATTGGAGACGGGACTATGGAAGATGAACGCCCTCCTAGTGGGGTGCACTGCAGCTCCTGCTGCTTCCTGTGTGTTCTGCTCGTTGCCCCTTGATGAGAAGGGCACTCACGTGGAGCATCTCTGCACGCATCAGGAGCATCTGACTTGGTGCTATCAGGACATCACTCATCCTAGCGGCTAATGTGATGCTCAACTTCCAAATTTGAACCATGCAGGTCCAATTTCTGTATTTGTTTGTCACTCACCAAAGAGTAAGAGTTAGTTGCAAGAGAGGCCCATCACCCAACTTGCAGATAATGTAATTTAGAATAACTTCTGATATTGCAAAGTCTCTGGAAGTACTGTGGAGCACTTTTGGAGATGTTGAGAGTTCCTGGATTTGGCACGAGGCGTCCATGCATCCTCACAGATAAAGCAAAGGATTTGCTGATCTGTCCACACAAAGGCTGCAACTGGTATGGGGGATGCAGTTACAGTGCCTTTGGGTCTGCAGGGCGATGGAGATGGAACAGAGCCTGCAGAGAGGGGAAGCTCTGCACAAAACCCTCTGCCAAGTTGGAGCAGGACTCCTCCATGCTCTGGACAGTGTCAGGAGGCTGTCTAGCAGGCCTACCAATGTACCCAGCAACTCAGTGTGCATGCTCACCACTGTTCTCCAAAAGGTTCCCCAACAAGGTCCTCTGAGTTCTCTGCAACTTTGTCCTCTGGTGAGCTGGCACATGATCCATCCTTTACTTGTGGCATTGCTACATCTGACTCATGCCCAGTGACTCACCAGATACTAATCCCAACTCTATACTAGCCTCTAAAGTACGTGCAATGCCAGTAACTGAGCTCCTGCCTGTAAGGATCACATCATGTGATTGGGGTCTCTTCATCAGCACTGTGCAGTTGCTCTTTCTCTTCCTCCTTGGATTGCTATGCCTGGGCAAGCAACAGTTCTTGGGTGACTGAAAGCTGAAAATCAGAAGGGCAAGATTGGTGTGAAGGAAGTGGGGTGGTTTGGAAAACATGAGGTCCATAGTAACACCTTCAGCAGCTTGCTCATCATGCCAGATAGCAGGATGTGGATGAAGTGGGAGTTGAGAAGGGGCATAAGCAGGAACATACCGTCATTCTCAATGTCCTCAGCGAAGCCGGATGCCATGGATTCTGCCACTGTCAGCCCCATGATGCAGAGAGCCTTTGTAGGGCCCAGGAGATGCAGGCATCCTTGTCTCAGCTGCTTCTGCTCTGCTTCCTTCTATTCTGTGCCATCATGTCTTGCAACAGAGTGGGCAGAATGTCAGTGATTGTGTTGCACTGTGTTTGGGTGATGTGCCTGTCAGAGCTGAATAGCTGCAGGTAGATGGAAGCTGTTGGAGCTGGGATAAGGTTAGCATAATTGGAATGTGTGTGAAGGTGAGGTGTAATAACTGGATGTTAGACCTGAGTCCTAATTGTCAGGGACTGGTCCTATGTGAGTTATTGGAGGTGTGGTGCAGTGAACAGTGCATGGGTAGGAAATGCCGTGTGAAGATGCATTCACTGACCATAACCATCTGTGAGGTCATTAGACTTCTTGTGGCACTGCTGCCAGGTCCTTGATCTCCCTGGCCACCTGCTCCAGATCCCTTCTGAAGGTTGTCTTTGAGGGCCTCCTGGCACCTCCTAATAGAACCCCCCAGCCCCCACAGAGCCATGGCTTCTCTCCTCCTGTCCACCTCCACCACTAATGCCTCCAGTGCCACTTCCATGAACTTGGAGTCCTGATTCTACCTCAGTTTTCTATTTCCTTTGTATAGAATTGCAGCAATAGTATTCAACATATAACAGCCTCCTGTAATTCAGTGCAGCTTCCCTTTATGAGGGACAGACTGTCTTTAAGAAGAATGGACTGACCTGTCCAGTGATTTAGCTCATGCTGTTTGGCCTCCTGCTAAGCATTCAGTGCGAGACCTACTTAACCCTACAGTACAATCATGTAAATAAGAAGGCAACGCCAAACTTGCAAGCTGCCTACCTTCAGACATGGGCAAATCTTGAATCCTGACCACCCACGCCTAAAAAATGGCGCAAATCAATTTTTAGCCCTAGTCTATAAACTTGACTTATTTGTAGATGCTGTTTCTGAATCAGATAGTTAGAGTGCAAATCAGGAATTCAGAGCATAATGCAGACTGAAGGAATACTCCATTTTTGGAGGTGCTGTACTTTAGACAAGATGTTGAACTGTGGTCCTGTCTACCTGTTACTGTACTCGATAAAGATCCCGGGTACTATATAAAGAAAAGCAGCAAGCTTTCCTGGTATCCTGGCTAACATTGCTTTGTCAATCAAAAACAGATTAACTGGTCATTCATCTCAATGCTGGTTGTGGGATCTTGCTGTGTGAAAAACAACTGCGACATTTGGCTATATTACAACAGCTTCTACATTTCAAAGTAATTCAATGTATATGAAGCACATTGGGATGTCGCTGAAAATTGATATATGAATTTGTAAATTCAAATCTTTCTGCAGGAGTCTGATGGTATTTTGACAAATGTTTTGAATTAAATTTAATCTACGCCTTTGTTTCCATATTTATAGTGTCAGAGAGCAAGAGAGCAAGAGGATTTTTTTTTGTTTGGTTTAGTTTATATTTGATTTTAGAATTTGTTGACTTTTTTGCTTGATTTGAATGCTGGTCTAGCAGTTCTGCTCCTAGTGTTTATTTGGTGGTCTGAAGAGAGAGGAGATTGTCCTCTGTATTTGTTCCCTTGCTGCTTTGCATGTCTGTGACATCTGTTTCTGTGATGCTCTTGCGTGAGGGTGTGTTTGTGGCATCTGTTTCCATTGCGGTGTCTGTCTGTGATATCTGTTTCTTTGCTTACATAAACAGGTAATTGTCTGGAGCAAAATCATAGCATACTGCAGTGAACAAGTATTTTTTTCAGTTTTACTCCAGAAAATGTATTCCCCTTACACGCACCAATATCATGATTTTATAACAAATTGGTTAAACATTTATATTTCCCATACCTTTAAAATTAATTTCACAGCTGCATCTATAATCTAATTATCAAGTATCGACTAAAAATATATCACCTCAAATAACTTAAATTAATTTGACGTAAAATACGGAACATCACCTCTGCAAATCCTGAAGTGAGAAAGGCGAAGGGGTTCACACATACATAAGTACATGAAAAGGATAGAAAAAGATGCATAGTGTGTCCTGGGGAAGCAGGAAAATACAGTAACAGATGCAAGTATACTGGTGATCGTTTTTTCAGTCTTGTGACACTAAGCAGGTCGTCAGAGAAGAAAAAGTAACAATCATAAAAATGCAACTGGGCAAAATGTGAGGATGAATATAATCTGGTTAATCCAATAAATGATTATTTCCTCAAAGTTTTTAATAGAGAATGGATGAGAAACATGCTACCATTACCCCATCACCACCGCCCACCCCCCACCAATAAAAATAACCCAAATAAAGTTGTCCACAATAAAATAGATGTTCTTGACAGGCTAAAAATGCCCAAAACAAGTAAATTCCAGTATTGAACAGCATTAAGAGACACAAAGAATGATATTTGCAAGGCATTGACTGTCATGAGTAAGTCAATGAATAGTGTGGAGGACCTGATAAAGCAGAAACTGGCTTACATGGTGCTTATTTTCAAAAAGGGCAAGTAAAGAGATTCAACCAATTACAGACTCATTCGTCTTACAAAATAATGAAATTGATTAGTGGAGGACAATTATACAGTTATTAACAGCAAACATGCCCTTTGTCAACTTAACTGGACCAGCCACATAAATACCGTGGTTACCAGAGCGGGTCAGAGGCTGGGTATTCTGTGGTGAGTGACTCACCTCCTGACTCCCCAAAGCCTTTCCATTACCTACAATGCACAAGTCTGGAGTGTAATTGAATACTCTCCACTCATCTGACCAACCTCATTGATTTATTAAGAAAGCAATGTCCCAAGCGGACTGTGGAAAACTCTACAATGTGGTAAAGCTAGACTTCCAAACATCAATTGGCAAAATTGTAGCATGAAAGCATAAGGTCAGGAGTGAAAATGTTTGCTGATGGTAACAGTATTTAGTTCCATTTGCTGTTCCTCAGGTAATGAAACAGTCCATACCTGCATGCCACAAGACCTGGGCAGTATACAGGCTTGGGCTGATAAGTGGTAAGTTACATTCACACCACACAAATGCCAGCTAGTGACTATCTCCATCAAGAGAGAGTTTACCATCTCCCTTTGATGTTCAAAGGCATTATCATCATGGAATACACCACAATCAATATCTTGTGGGTCACCTTTGACTAGAAACTTAACTGGATCAGACACATAAATACTATGGCTATAAGGGCAGGTCAGAGGCTGGTAATTCTTCAGCAAATGATTCACTTCCTTACTCCCCAAAGCTTGTCCACCATCTACAAGGAGCGTCAGGAGTGTGATGGACGGAATATTCTCCTCTCGCCTGGATGAGAGTAGCTTCAATAACATTCAAGAAGCTCGACATCATCCAGGCCAAAGCAACCTGCTTGATTGTCACCCCATCCACTACCTTGAACCCTCACTCCTTCTACTACCTGCACACTGTGGCAGCAGTGTGTACCAGTTAAAAGATGCACTGCAGCAACTCGCCAAGGCTTCTTTGACAGAACATTCCAAACCTGCAATTTCTGCCACCTAGAAGAACGAAGGCAACAGACACATGAAAACACCACCAGCTCCAAATTGCTCTCTATGATACACACCATCCTGACTTGAAAATGCATTACTATTCATTCACTGTCACTGGATCAAAATCCTGGAACTTTCTCACTAACAGCAATGGGCAGATTCTTCACCATATGGATTGCAGAGGTTCAAGAAGCCGGCTCACCACCAGCTTCTCCAAGGCAATTAGAGATGGGTAATAAATGCTGGCCTTGTCAGTGATGTTCACATCCCATGAACAGATAAATAAAAGTGCTCACCATCACTTTCCCTAGGGCAATTAGGAATGGACAGCAAATGCTTTGTCGCGATATCCACATCCTATGAGTGAATACATAAAAATGAAAGGCTACTATTGAAGTTTAAAGTGGTGGAGATTTAAGATAAAAGTTGGGAATAATGAAAAAAAAATGTTTGTAAGATGGGAAACTGTGGCTACTTATTACAAGGGACCATGTAGAGATGGGGAAGTCCTGTTTGGGGTGTCCCAGGGTTTGTCATTTCTACATTTTAAAATTTACATCAGTTGACTTGGGCCCTGATATTTACTGGGAGGTGGGGAGGGTGTTGGGGAAGCTGAAAAGAGCCAAAAAACATTTTTTGCACTTGACAGTCAGCCAAATTGACAACCTGGCCAATGGCTGAATGGGAAAGCCAGCAGCAGGAGGCCACAGTCGGGGGCAATCTCTGGCAATCAGGAATTGGGAAGGCCGCTGATTGGGGCAGAAGGGAAGAGAGAGACAGATCAGCAGGGTTGGGGGAGGCCAGCACTGCTGGTCGTCCTGGCGCATAAGGAGTGCTGAGAAAGGCACTTACCTTGTAGAGCTGGCAGCTCCCACCTCGCTTTCACTGCCAAGTTTCCCTAATATCTGTGAAACCCACACAACAGCAGTGAATTTTAAATCAGTCTCCCAATTGCACTGTGCCCAATACCCGCTGCCGTAAAATAGTATTATTTTACTATTTACTAACACGGCGAGTGCCGTGTTGGGGATGCTTTCCCAATATAAGTCTTTAACCCCCCCAGCTGACCCTCTCCTGCCTGTCATGGGAGTTGGGAGTTGCGAGGTGGGGTGAGAGACAGGACTAATATTAAGTAAATGGATTCTGAAGCTGAATACCAACTGTTCAAATGTGCTTAAGATTCCATCTGGGACATATAGTTAATTCAAGTACTACGAAACTGTGCTGGACAAAATAAGGTAGATTGTATAGTTTTGCACTCCTGGTTTGTGTGACCTAAGAGGGTGACGCAAGCAGAATTTGGAGAAGTGGAGGTCCTGTCAATCTTAACAGCAGGGCCTCATTTAAATAAACCATCCCAGACGCCTAACGAAAGCCAAACCAGCTTCGTTACCTGCCTGATGGGTGGGAGCCAGAATTTGATAGCAGGGAGGCCTTAGCTGGAGACCTATGGAAACAATCAAGAACAAAGAACAAAGAAAATTACAGCACAGGAACAGGCCCTTCGGCCCTCCAAGCCTACGCCGATCCAAATCCTCTATCTAAACCTGTCGCCTATTTTCTAAGGGTCTGTATCTCTTTACTTCCTGCCCATTCATGTATCTGTCTAGATACATCTTAAAAGACGCTATCGTGCCCGCGTCTACCACCTCCGCTGGCAATGCACCCACCACCCTCTGCGTAAAGAACTTTCCACGCATATCCCCCCTAAACTTTTCCCCTTTCACTTTGAACTTGTGTCCCCTTGTAATTGAATCCCCCACTCTGGGAAAAAGCTTCTTGCTATCCACCCTGTCTATACCTTTCATGATTTTGTACACCTCAATCAGGTCCCCCCTCAACCTTCGTCTTTCTAATGAAAATAATCCTAATCTACTCAACCTCTCTTCATAGCTAGCGCCCTCCATACCAGGCAACATCCTGGTGAACCTCCTCTGCACCCTCTCCAAAGCATCCACATCCTTTTGGTAATGTGGCGACCAGAACTGCACGCAGTATTCCAAATGTGGCCGAACCAAAGTCCTATACAACTGTAACATGACCTGCCAACTCTTGTACTCAATACCCCGTCCGATGAAGGAAAGCATGCCGTATGCCTTCTTGACCACTCTATTGACCTGCGTTGCCACCTTCAGGGAACAATGGACCTGAACACCCAAATCTCTCTGTACATCAATTTTCCCCAGGACTTTTCCATTTACTGTATAGTTCACTCTTGAATTGGATCTTCCAAAATGCATCACCTCGCATTTGCCCTGATTGAACTCCATCTGCCATTTCTCTGCCCAACTCTCCAGTCTATCTATATTCTGCTGTATTCTCTGACAGTCCCCTTCACTATCTGCTACTCCACCAATCTTAGTGTCGTCTGCAAACTTACTAATCAGACCACCTATACTTTCCTCCAAATCATTTATGTATATCACAAACAACAGTGGTCCCAGCACGGATCCCTGTGGAACACCACTGGTCACACGTCTCCATTTTGAGAAACTCCCTTCCACTGCTACTCTCTGTCTCCTGTTGCCCAGCCATTTCTTTATCCATCTAGCTAGTACACCTTGGACCCCATGCGCCTTCACTTTCTCCATCAGCCTAACATGGGGAACCTTATCAAACGCCTTACTGAAGTCCATGTATATGACATCTACAGCCCTTCCCTCATCAATCAACTTTGTCACTTCCTCAAAGAATTCTATTAAGTTGGTAAGACATGACCTTCCCTGCACAAAACCACGTTGCCTATCACTGATAAGCCCATTTTCTTCCAGATGGGAATAGATCCCATCCCTCAGTATCTTCTCCAGCAGCTTCCCTACCACTGACGTCAGGCTCACCGGTCCATAATTACCTGGATTATCCCTGCTACCCTTCTTAAACAAGGGGACAACATTAGCAATTCTCCAGTCCTCCGGGACCTCACCCGTGTTTAAGGATGTTGCAAAGATATCTGTTAAGGCCCCAACTATTTCCTCTCTCGCTTCCCACAGTAACCTGGGATAGATCCCATCCGGACCTGGGGACTTGTCCACCTTAATGCCTTTTAGAATATCCAACACTTCCTCCCTCCTTATGCCGACTTGACCTAGAGTAATCAAACATCTATCCCTAACCTCAACATCCGTCATGTCCCACTCCTCGGTGAATACCGATGCAAAGTACTCGTTTAGAATCTCACCCATTTTCTCTGACTCCACGCATAACTTTCCTCCTTTGTCCTTTAGTGGGCCAATCCTTTCTCTAGTTACCCTCTTGCTCCTTATATATGAATAAAAGGCTTTGGGATTTTCCTTAACCCTGTTTGCTAAAGATATTTCATGACCCCTTTTAGCCCTCTTAATTCCTCGTTTCAGATTGCGCCTACAATCCCGATATTCTTTCAAAGCTTCGTCTTTCTTCAGCCGCCTAGACCTTATGTATGCTTCCTTTTTCCTCTTTGCTGGTCTCACAATTTCACCTGTCATCCATGGTTCCCTAATCTTGCCATTTCTACCCCTCATTTTCACAGGAACATGTCTCTCCTGCACGCTAATCAACCTCTCTTTAAAAGCCTCCCACATATCAAATGTGGATTTACCTTCAAACAGCTGCTCCCAATCTATATTCCCCAGCTCCTGCTGAATTTTGGTATAGTTGGCCTTCCCCCAATTTAGCACTCTTCCTTTAGGACCACTCTTGTCTTTGTCCATGAGTATTCTAAAACGTACGGAATTGTGATCACTATTCCCAAAGTAGTCCCCTACTGAAACGTCAACCACCTGGCCCGGCTCATTCCCCAACACCAGGTCCAGTATGGCCCCTTCCCGAGTTGGACTATTTACATACTGCTCGAGAAAACCCTCCTGGATGCTCCTTACAAATTCTGCTCCATCTAGACCTCTAACACTAAGTGAATCCCAGTCAATGTTGGGAAAATTAAAATCTCCTATCACCACCACCCTGTTGCTCCTACAGCTTTCCATAATCTGTTTACATATTTGTACCTCTATCTCACGCTCGCTGTTGGGAGGCCTGTAGTACAGCCCCAACATTGTTACCGCACCCTTCCTATTTCTGAGTTCTGCCCATATTGCCTCACAGCTCGAGTCCTCCATAGTGCCTTCCTTCAGCACAGCTGTGATATCCTCTTTGACCAGTAATGCAACTCCTCCACCCCTTTTACCTCCCTCTCTATCCCACCTGAAGCATCGGTATCCTGAGATATTTAGTTGCCAATCATGCCCTTCCCTTAACCAAGTCTCAGTAATAGCAATAACATCATACTCCCAGGTACTAATCCAAGCCCTAAGTTCATCTGCCTTACCTATTACACTTCTTGCATTAAACCAATTACACCTCAGACCACCAGTCCCTTTGCTTTCATCATCTGCTCCCTGCCTACTCTTTCCCTTAGTCACGCTGAACTCATTATCTAGTTCCTTACAGGCTTTAGTTACTACATCCTTACTCTCCACTGACCTCATTTGGTTCCCATCCCCCTGCCACATTAGTTTAAACCCTCCCCAACAGCGTTAGCAAAAGCACCCCCAAGGACATTGGTTCCAGTCCGGCCCAGGTGTAGACCGTCCAATTTGTAATAGTCCCACCTCCCCCAGAACCGGTCCCAATGTCCCAAAAATCTGAACCCCTCCCTCCTGCACCATCTCTCAAGCCACGCATTCATCCTGACTATTCTTTCATTTCTACTCTGACTATCACGTGGCACTGGTAGCAATCCTGAGATTACTACCTCTGAGGTCCTACTTTTTAACTTGGCTCCTAACTCCCTAAATTCTGCTTGTTGGACCTCATCCCATTTTTTACCTATATCATTGGTGCCTATGTGCACAACGACAACTGGCTGTTCACCCTCCCCCTTCAGAATGTTCTGCAGCCGATCTGAGACATCCCTGACCCGTGCACCTGGGAGGCAACATACCATTCGGGAGTCTCATTTTCGACCACAGAACCTCCTATCTACTCCCCTTACAATCGATTCCCCTATGACTATAGCCCTTCCACTCTTTTTCCCGCCCTTCTGAACAGCAGAGCCAGCCACGGTGCCATGAACCTGGCTACTGCTGCCTTCCCCTGGTGAGCCATCTCCCTCAACAGTATCCAAAACGGTACACCTGTTGTGGAGGGAGATGACCGCAGGGGACACCTGCGCTGCCTTCCTGCTCTTTCTCTGCCTTTTGGTCACCCATTCCCTTTCTCCCTCAGCAATCCTAATCTGCGGTGTGACCAATTTGCTAAACGTTCTATCCACGACCTCCTCAGCATCGCGGATGCTCCAAAGTGAGTCCATCCGCAGCTCCAGAGCTGTCATGCGGTCTAACAAGAGCTGCAGCTGGACACACTACCTGCACGTGAAGGAGTCAGGGACATCAGCCATGTCCCTGAGCTCCCACATTGAGCAAGAGGAGCATGTCACGGGTCTGAGATCTCCTGCCATTTTTAATCTTAAGCTTAAACTTAGTTAAATGAAAAAGGAACGAAAAGTTTTTAACCAATCACACAATAAAACAAAAGAGAGAAATAGAAAAAGCCTTACCTTATCTACACACCACCGAGTCCTTTTTTTTTCGTTAGAGGAGGAGGGCGGGTGGGAGACACTACAGGTGTAGTGTCTCGGGTTCAGAAACGCCCAAATATATAGGGTTTTACTTACCCAGCAGCCCCCTGGTCTCCGCCGAAAACAAAAGGAAATTAAGTTTACTTTAAACTGACCTTCCCAGCTGCTCACTCGCTCGCACTCTCTGCTCCCGAAAAAGCTGCTGCAATGAAATCGTCATCAGTCAGTGGGAGGTAGGGTGAGGAGGTGATCGGGAAGGAGGTTTCAGTGCGATTGGGGAAAGGCCAGGACTGTGCAGGACTAAGGAATCTCCCTGAGGGCTGGAAGTAGCACTCCTGTTCCTCCAGGCTAACAAGGAGTTGTAACAGAAGCAACATTTTTAAACATATCTGGGCCTCTGGAATCAACATTGAGTTCAGCAACTTCAGACCATGATTGCCTTTTTGACTTGTTTTCTTACCATTTGCCAGTCTTAAACGTGTTTTAATGTTTTTGCTTTCAGATAGAGCTGTTCATTATTCTGCTATTAACACTCTCTGGACAAATAGTTTGACTTTACAATGGCTATTATGACTCCCTTTGCCTTTTATTCCATGACATCTTTGTCATTTAATCTCTTCTGCCCTATCACAGACCTTCCCTTTTGTTCTTCTTCCCCACCACCTCCTTTCACTTGCTCAAAGCCTATTACGTTACAAACCTTTGCCAGTTCTGATGAAAGGTCACTGACCTGAAACGTTAACAGTTTCTTTCTCCACAGATGTGGCCAGGCCTGCTGTGTATTTCCAGCACTTTCTGTTTTAATTTAATCAGCTAGGGGATCCAGGGATCCCCCAAAGTTTATGATATATTCTTCCATGGAATAACCATGTGTTTTTCAAAATCTATCAAAGTCTGGCCATACCTCATAGGCATTTAACAGATCATCTTTGTGGCCACCAGGTCGCGCAGGAACCAAGTCTTCTGGGAGGCTGCAGATGTTATTTTTTAATTCATTCATGGGATGTGAGCATCGCTGGCTAGGCCAGCATTTATTGCCCATCCCTAATTGCCCTTGAGAAGGTGGTGGTGAGCTGCCTTCTTGAACCGCTGCAGTCCATGTGAGGTAGGTACACCCACAGTGCTGTTAGGAAGGGAGTTCCAGGATTTTGACCCAGCGACAGTGAAGGAACAGTGATATAGTTCCAAGTCGAGATAATGTGTGGCTTGGAGGGGATCTTGCAGGTGGTGGTATTTCCATGCATCTGCTGCCCTTGTCCTTCCAGTTGGTAGAGGTCGCGGGTTTGGAAGGTGCTGTCTAAGGAGCCTTGGTGCGATGCTGCAGTGCATCCTGTAGATGGTACACACTGCTGCCACTGAGCGTCGGTGGTGGAGGGAGTGAATGTTTGTGAATGTATGCCAATCAAGCGGGCTGCTTTGTCCTGGATGGTGTCGAGCTTCTTGAGTGTTGTTGGAGCTGCACCCATCCAGGCACGTGGGGAGTATTGCATCACACTCCTGACTTGTGCCTTGTAGATGGTAGGCTTTGGGGAGTCAGGAGGTGAGTTACTTGCCTCAGGATTCCTAGCCTCTGACCTGCTCTTGTAGCCACGGTATTTGTATGGCTACTTCAGTTCAGTTTCTGGTCAATGGTAGCCCCTAGGATGTTGATAGTGGGGGATTCAGCGATGGTAATGTCATTGAATGTCAAGGGGAGATGGTTAGATTATCTGTTGTTGGAGATGGTCATTTTCTGGCACTTTTGTGGCGCAAATGTTACTTGTCACTTATCAGCCCAAGCCTGGATACTGTCCAGGTCTTGCTGCATTTCTACACAGACTGCTTCAGTATCTGAGGAGTCACGAATGGTGCTGAACATTGTGCAATCATCAGCGAACATCCTCAATTCTGACTTTATGATTGAAGGAAGATCATTTATGAAGCAGCTGAAGATGCTTTGGCCTAGGACACTACCCTGAGGAACTCCTGCAGTGATGTCCTGTAGCTCAGATGATTGACCTCCAACAACCACAACCATCTTCCTTTGCGCTAGGTATGACTCCAACCAGCAGTGAGTTTTCCCCCAATTCCCATTGACTTCAGTTTTGCTCGGGCTCCTTGACACCATACTTGGTCAAATGTTGCCTTGATAGCAAGGTCAGTCACTCTCACCTCACCTCTTGAGTCCACATTTGAACCAAGGCTGTAATGAGGTCAGGAGCTGACTGGCCCTGGCAGAACCCAAACTGAGCGTCACTGAGCAGGTTATTGCTAAGCAAGTGCTGCTTGATGGCACTGTTGATGACACCTTCCATCACTTTACTGATGATTGAGAGTAGACTGATGGGGCGGTATTTGGCCGGCTTGGACTTGTCCTGCTTTTTGTGTACAGGACATACCTGGACAATTTTCTACATTGCCGAGTAGATGCCAGTCTTGTAACTGTACTGGAACAGCTTGGCTAGGGGCGCGGCAAGTTCTGGAGCACAGGTCTTCAGTACTATTGCCGGAATATTGTCAGGGCTCATAGCCATTGCAGTATCCAGTGCCTTCAGTTGTTGCTTGATATCACGTGAAGTGAATCGAATTGGCTGAAGTCTGGCATCTGTGATTCTGGGGACTGCAGGAGGAGACCGAGATGGATCATCAAATCGGCACTTCTGGCTGAAGATCGTTGCAAATGCTTCAGCCTTATCTTTCGCACTGATGTGCTGGGCTCCCCCATCATTGAGGATGGGGATAATTGTGGAGCCACCTCCTCCAGTTAGTTGGTTAATTATCCACCACCATTCACAGCTTAAAGTGGCAGGACTGCAGAGCTTAGATCTGATCCGTTGGTTATGGGATCGCTTAGCTCTGTCTATCACATGCTGCTTATGCAGTTTGGCATGCAAGTAGCCCTGTGTTCTAGCTTCACACTTCATTTTGAGGTAAGCCTGATCCTGTACTGTGCATTGAAATAGGGTTGGTCTCCTGGCTTGATGGTAATGGTAGAGTGGGGGATATGCTGGGCCATGCAGTTACAGATTGTGGTTGAGTACAATTCAGCTGCTGCCCCACAGCACCTCATGGATGCCCAGTTTTGCATTGCTAGATCTGTTTGAAATCTATCCCATGTAGCACAGTGATAGTGCCACAAGAAAGTGATTTGGGACATTGGTGGTCATGAAAAGTGCTATAAAAATGCAAGTCTTTTCAGATGAGTGGCCGTTTAAAAGGTGTTTTAGGTAAATGTTTTAGGTTGTTTCTGACTTAAACTTTTTTTTTAATATATCAATTTGGGGCGGCACAGTGGTGCAGTGGTTAGCACCGCAGCCTCACAGCTCCAGCGACCTGGGTTCAATTCTGGGTACTGCCTGTATGGAGTTTGCAAGTTCTCCCTGTGTCTACGTGTGTTTCCTCCGGGTGCTCCGGTTTCCTCCCACATGCCAAAGACTTGCAGGTTGATAGGTAAATTGGCCATTATAAATTGCCCCTGGTATAGGTTGGTGGTAGGGAAATATAGGGACAGGTGGGGATGTGGTAGTAATATGGAATTAGTGTAGGATTAGTATAAATGGGTGGTTGATGGTCGGCACAGACTTGGTGGGCTGAAGGGCCTGTTTCAGTGCTGTATCACTAAACTAAACACGACGGAGGGTATCCTCAATGTGAAGGCAGGACTTAGTCTCCACAAGGACTGTGTGGTGGTCACTCCAACCAATACTGTCATGGACAGGTGCATCTGCGGCAGGTAGGTTGGTGAGGACAAGTATGTTTTGCGCTCACCACCTGCCACATAGCCAGTCTAACAGCTATGTTCTTTAGGACACGGCCAGTAGTGATGCTCTGGAGCCACTCTTGGTGATGGACATTGAAGCCCCCACACAGATTACATTCTGCACCCTTGCCACCCTCAGTGATTCCTCCAAGTGGTGTTCAACATGGAGGAGTACTGAGTCATCAGCTGATGGAGGGTGGTAGGTGGTAATCAGCAGGAGGTTTCCTTGCCAATGTTTGGCCTGATGCCATGAGACTTCATGGGGTACGGAGTCGATGCCAGGATTGTCTGTCAGGTATGATTCCGCGAATGTGACTATGTCAGGCTATTGCTTGACTAGTCTGTGGGACAGCTCTTCCAACTTTGGCACAAGCCCCCAGATGTTAGTAAGGAGGACTTTGCAGGATCGACAGGGTTTGCCATTTCCAGTGCCTAGGTTGATGCCAGATGGTACGTCCGGTTTCATTCCTTTTTATTGACTTTGTAGCAGTTAGATACAACTGAGTGGCTTGCTAGGACATTTCAGTCAACCACATTGATGTGGGTTACATGTAGGCCAGACCAGGTAAGGGCAGCAGATTTCCTTTCCTCAAGGGCATTCGTGAATCAGATGGGTTTTTAACAACAATTGACAATGGTTTCATGGCCATCACTAGACTAGCTTTTTAATTCCAGATTTATTAATTGAATTCAAATTCCACCTTCTGCTGTGGGATTCGATCCCACGTCCCCAGAGGAATATTCTGGGTCTCTGGGTTACCATTCCAGTAACAATACCACTATGCCACTGCCTCCCCTGTCTGAAACGACCTGCCGCAACAACCTCATTCTCCAGAAACATTGCAGTTTCAAGGGGGGAAATTTTATGCTGTCCCCCACAGCAGATTTGGAAGTGGGAAGACCATAAAATCGTACTGGGGAGGGGACTCCCTCGACTTTCCTGCCTCCGCCAAAATTAAGTCTGAGGTGGGAAGGCCAATGAATGGCCTTCCCGCACTGCCGCCAACTGAGGCCCTTAACTGGGCAATTAATGCCCAATTAAGGGCCTCTTGTCACTGCAGCAATTAGCTGTGCGGCGGGCGGCCCTGTCACCGCACGGAAAGCACGGCACATAAAAAACGTGCGGGCTGCTTCCCGACTCTGGGGGAAGAGGGATTGGTTTTAATGGTGGGGTAGGGGGTCCCCTTCATTAAAAAGCACATGCTGCCTGAACGAGGGACCGGCAGCGGGAAGGGAGGAGTCCACTGAGAGCCACCCCCCTGCCCTTGCTAATGACACCCCTACAGCCCCGCCCCGCGAGACCCCTCTTGCACTGACTTACCTGTGGTCTATGTCCAGTGATGCTCCTGGGTCTCGGGTAGATGCTCCACTGGCAGCAGCCACCGCCTCCAAAGTGGTGCTCCTCAGTGGAAGAGCTGCTGGCCTCTGATTGGCTAGCAGCTCTCTGAGAGGGGGATTTCCATCATGGGGTCCTTGATCCCGTGGAAGGCGGCCGCTGTCCACTTAAGTGCCTAATTGGCACCAGAATTGATGAGCCTTCCACAGAAGAGGCGACGCAGGGTTCTTGGCATTGCTTTTTCCAGACGCTGAGACCCCAGTCGCCAGCATACAATCCCAGCTGAGAGGCCCAGGAAGCTGAGCCTCTGCCCGTCCACCCTGTTTTGTGGGTAGTGCCTCCTGCGAGTTGCATCCCTCTTCTGCTCCCTTCTCTGTTGCTTGCTTTGCTGCTGACCACCTGCAGGTCTCCGCACAACAGAATGTTGTTGCTGCTGATCGTTATTTTCCTCCTTGTCCAAAATCCAACCTAAGCTATCCATGGTGCCACCCATCCTGATCTGATTCATGGTTGAATGATCAGATAACAAAATATCCAGAGACAGAGAATATAATAAAAATAGTCAGCATACATTTCTAAAAGGGAGGTCATGTTTAACCAACCTTATTGAATTACTTGAAAAATAACAGAGTAGACAAAGGCAATGCGTTATACATGGATTTTCAGAAGGGCTTCAATAAAGTGTCACATAAGAGACAAATGACAAGGTCAGAGTGTATGGACCAGGTAGAATAGATTGAAAGCTGGCTACAGGGGGCTGGATTTTACCTTAGATGGACCGGAAATCTCCCCCGACGTAAAAGTCTGTGGCGAACCCGCTTCTGCCTAGTTCGGGGATCCGTGCCATATTTTACGGGTCCCTGGGCTTTAACTGTACCGAGGCGGGACGTCCACCCGCTTGAGGGAGGAGGTCCCGCCTCAGTGAGCTTCCGGCCAATCAGTGGGCTGGCAGCTGTTAGTCCCAGCAGCGCCAATGGGGGTGGTGTCCACTGCTGGGACTGCAGCCCAGCTGATGCCATGGAGCCAGGAGGGATGTAAGTTGGGCATGCCTCACCAGTGAGCTCTGTCATGCCCTGGTGAGGCTAGAATGGTTATTTGGGGGGTGGGGGGGGGGGGGGGGGCGCCTTGGGTCCCGGGGGTGGGTTGGGAGGTGGCAGCGGCCCTCAATCAGGCACTCTGTGCCCAACTGCCATGGCCCCCTCCCCGCCGCACGGAAAGGCCGGCAGCTATTGCCCCCACCGCGCCTGACCGCCGTAAATTTGACCGGAGGCAGGAGCGGGGTGGGTAGGCCTCTCGGAGCCTCCTGCTTAATTTTACGCCGCCCCCCCCCACCCCCATCCTCCCCCATGCCACCATGCCACCCCACCATGGGGCGGCATAAAATTCAGCCCAGGGTCTTGGGATGGCAGAAGGTGGGAAGTAGCTTCCTGCAGGGTTCTATGTTGGGGCCACCATTGTTCATGAGGTATACACGTGATCTGGACCAAGAATTTGGAGGTATGGTGTCAAAATTTTAAACTGTTACCAAAATTAGAGGAGGTTGGTGGCAGGCCGGGATGGCATGTGCAGGGCTGCATTAAAATGCAGAAAGACATAATGAAGGCTTGCAGAGGGGTGCATAAATGACAAATGAA
Source organism: Heterodontus francisci (assembly GCF_036365525.1). Lineage (NCBI taxonomy): Eukaryota > Metazoa > Chordata > Chondrichthyes > Heterodontiformes > Heterodontidae > Heterodontus > Heterodontus francisci. The sequence goes on along the minus strand of NC_090372.1, from coordinate 106,947,754 downwards.
ATTCAATATAGTGAAGTGTGAAGTGGCTCATTAAGGAGAGTCATGGAGTATAAATGCCAGAATAGACTGATTGGACCGAATGGTCTATTTCTGTGTTATAGATTCTATGCACCAGCTCTGTGAGTACACAAAAACAAAGTCTAGTTCACAGCTTTGGAGCAGCTACGTCTGTAAAAATTTCACATGCTTGTAGTTTCTCTTTGTTACTGAATTCACTGAAGCAGATAAGAATACATAGATGTTACAGCACAGAAACCAGGCAGTTGACCCAACCAGTTCCCGGCAGTGTTTGCCCACCGTGTGAGCAAGTAGTTCTCACCACACTTACTCACCCAATATAAACTGAGGAGACTGAGCACCAACAGCAGTTGCCAATATTACTGAAATAATTCCAATGGATATTGAATTTCCCTCACAGGTACTCACAGAGCAGTATTTTTTGTATCATAGCTGTTAACCTTTTCATATATCAGATGCCTCATGTGATTGATCCAAATGTTTGCCCAGCAATTTCTGCTGGGTTGCAATGGCAACAATCTTCCCATAGCTTAATATCTGGTCCAACAGCCACGCCTCAGCAAGTGATTTTAACTATGCTTGACACACAAGAGTCAAGGTCCCAGAAGATGATTGTAGCACCATTTCTACTGACACTATTATTCTTGAATGAATGCAGAATACTGAGGTGCAACTGCAGTAGCTCTTGGCATTAAACTCTGATTTACACCCTAATAATTTGTGTGATACTGCTTCAAAACTGATTGTACATCTCTAACACCTAATTTGGTGAAACTTTCCCCATTTTTTTTAAAGCAAGTTTTAACACGAATCAGTATGACTGTTTAAAGACCTTTAAATATTTTCCTGATTGATACTGAGAAGCCAGAATGTTTGCCTAGAAGGCCATTGTTCTATTTGAACTAGACATAAATGAGAGCACATATTTGGTACTTGCTTACACCACAATGACTGATTATCTTTGAGCCACTTTACCAGTCGTGTTGTTGTTCACATGTTATTCCCTAATATAGAGAGAGAATAATGAATAGCTGAGAGCTCTTGGCAGTAATTTAGTCAGAGTTCAGATAATGTTAGAAACTGCCAAGGGCAAAGCATGGCACTTTGTAACTTTTATGTGCCCCTGAGCTTCAGATTAGGAGGTTGATTTTCAACCCACTGCCCTGGGGTAAAACTGATGTTATGGATCAGCCCCTATTATAGAAATCATGCCAATTTCGATTAAATGAAAATCAAACAGTTTTTATAACGGTGTGGCGGTGGGGGGAAGGGGGTGGGGGGGGAGGTGTTGGGGGGCGATCCACAGTACTAATTGTGTGACCAGAAGATCAGTTGACAATCTACCCCCTAAGGCTTTTAAAATCACTGCAGAGTGTCTATTTATTTTCTATTGAGTAGATTGCATACTTTATAGAATATTTTTAAATCTGCTTGTAAGGTCATAGCTGTCGTCAGTTGTGACATTTAACAGACAATGTAATCCATGCTGTTAAATGAAAAGTGACAACTTTTGTACTGCAACATAATGGTTACATTTTTCCCTCCACTTTCTCCTTCAAAGATCTATGCATATACACAACCAGGTCCCGTTGTTCCTGTACATTCTTTAGAACTATGTCATTAGGTATATATTGCCTCTCCCTAATCTTTCTGTCAAAATGCATCACCTCACACTTGTTGGTATTAAATTCCATCTGCCACCTATCTGCCCATTCTGCTAGCCTATCTATTTCCTGTTGTAGGCGGTTCATATCATCCTCACTGTTTGCCACACTTCCAGGTTTGGTGTCATCCGAAATTTTGAGAGTCTACTCTGTATTCCAAGATCCAAGTCATTTATATATGGCATCAAAAGCAGTGGTCCCAGCACTGGTCCTTGGGGAACACCACTGTTTACCATCCTCCAGCCTGTCCTTAAGCCAATTTTTTATACAATTGGACATTGACCCTCCTATCCCATGAGCCTCAATTTTGTTAACCAGCCTTTTATGTGGTACCTTAGCAAATGCTTTCCTAAGACCCATATAAACAACATCCACCACATTCCCTTCATCAACCTTCTTTGTTACTTCATCAAAAAATTTAATTAGATTAGTCAAGCATGATCTGCCTTTTACAAATCCATGCTAGCGATCCTTCATTAACTTGAATCTCTCCAAGTGTTTGTTGATTTTTTTCCCCTGATTATTGTTTCTAAAATCTTACCCAGCACTGATGTTGAACTGTAGTTGCTAGGACTGTCCTTACAACCTTTCTTGAATAAATGAACATTTGCCACTCTCCAATCCTCTGGCACCTCCCCCGTATCTAAGGAAGATTGGAAGATTATGGCAAGCCCTTCTGCTATCTCCATCCCCACTTTTTTTAGCAACCTGCAATATAAGCCATCTGGACCAAAGAACAAAGAAAAAAAAGAACAAAGAAAATCACATCACAGGAACAGGCCCTTCGGCCCTCCAAGCCTACGCCGATCCAAATCCTCTATCTAAATATGTCGCCTATTTTCTAAGGGTCTGTATCTCTTTACTTCCTGCCCATTCATGTATCTGTCTAGGTACATCTTAAAAGACGCTATCATGCCCACGTCTACCACCTCCGCTGGCAACGCGTTCCAGGCACCCACCACCCTCTGCGTAAAGAACTTTCCACGCATATCCCCCCTAAACTTTTCCCCTTTCACTTTGAACTCGTGTCCCCTAGTAATTGAATCCCCCACTCTGGGAAAAAGCTTCTTGCTATCCACCCTGTCTATACCTCTCATGATTTTGTACACCTCAATCAGGTCCCCCCTCATCCTCCGTCTTTCTAATGAAAATAATCCTAATCTACTCAACCTCTCTTCATAGCTAGCGCCCTCCATACCAGGCAACATCCTGGTGAACCTCCTCTGCACCCTCTCCAAAGCATCCACATCCTTTTGGTAATGTGGCGACCAGAACTGCACGCAGTATTCCAAATGTGGCCGAACCAAAGTCCTATACAACTGTAACATGACCTGCCAACTCTTGTACTCAATACCCCGTCTGATGAAGGAAAGCATGCCGTATGCCTTCTTGACCACTCTATGACCTGCGTTGCCACCTTCAGGGAACAATGGACCTGAACACCCAAATCTCTCTGTACATCAATTTTCCCCAGGACTTTTCCATTTACTGTATAGTTCACCAGGTGACTTATTTATCCTAAGCTTAGCCAGCGATTTTAATACCTCCCCTCTCTCAATTTTTACTCTATCCATTGCTTCTACTCTCTCTGCTTCTACTGATATTTTGGACGATTCCACATTGGCGGATACAAAGTACTCATTAAGTGTATTAGCCTTGCCCTGCTACTGATACTTTCTTCTCCTGACATCTCTAACAGGGGTTAGTAGATGGTAATCAAGAGTGTGAGTCTTGAACAATTTCTTTCTCCTCCAGATGAAAGCAGCTAACTTATCACAGACCTGGATGAAACCTGATCTATATGGCTCTCCAGGGTACATAGCCTGGTGGGTATGTCGGTATATTTTTGGACTAGTAACACAGAGATTGTGAGTTCACGTCCCAACTTGGCAAATTTGTGAAACTGAATTCCATAAATGTTGTAAAAGCTCCTTACAGAATATTAGTAAAGTTTCCCACCTACTAGAAAAAAAACTAGCCAAATTAATCACTTTATTTACCCCCAGAATAAAGCTCACCAAACCAGGTTTCTTCAAAAAACAACAAAATTAAGTATTTATTAATAAACCAAGTTTTAAGTGATAATGAGAGGAATCTATATGTATGAAAAGAATTTATAACTCCTTAATCTTCCTAACCCTCATGCACACACATACATTCAATTACCAATGATTAACTGGAGAAAATGGTTACATTGATTTTATAACAGTTTCTTAGGGATAATAAAATAATTGGGTTGTATCTTCTGGTAGTATTTTCCTGGATCGGTGAAGTGCCCCATAGTCAGATGCTACTTGATGTCTCGCCAGGTGAAATTAATGAACAGTCTATGGTGGGTAGGCGCTCAAGGTAGTTTGTCTGCAGCAGGTATCACACAGATCTTTCAGCAACACGTTGTAGCAACAGGTTGTAGCAACAGATTGTAGCAACAGGTCTATTTAAATTTTAAAGTAGCAGTCTAACAGTGGAAACTTTCTTAGAGTTTAGGAACTTCCAAAACACAAAAGTCAACAGGACTTACTCTCAGCAAAGGAGCCTTCTCCACAGAGCACAGCACTACAGAACTCACTCTCGAAGTAGGGATTCTTGACTGGAAGCAACAGTAACTTGCCACACCTGAAACATAGGCTTCCTTTCTCCAAAGCAGTGTTTCTCCACAGAGTGTAGCAATTCCTCTTTTCTCTGGGTCTCTTCCTCTTTGATACAGGAATTATTTTTCAAGAGAGAGAGTTTTCTGGGCTGTATTCCTGGTCAGTTTCCAGCAGTGACTCTTTTAGCTGCTCACAGCTCCCTGGTCTCTTTCACACTCTTCAGGCAGGTCAACCTCTCACCTTAAATGTAACACTTTTCCCCTTGAAATGCAAAACTCATTTTCAGAGAAAATAAGTTTTTTTCTGTAGTCTATCAACAAAACACAGCTCTAACCTCTGCAAAACTGAAGCCGAAAGCCTTTTTTTACAAACAATAGGAGTCACAAAACAATCGTAAAACTTTCAGGTTGCTTGGATACAAATTGCCCTGAAGCCTGGACTTCAAATACCACAAGTCTCTGCAGTCAATGTTCACAGAAAGTAGCAACAGATCTTAAAGACACACAGACCTCCCAGTTTAATAAAAAACAAAATTCTTATGACAATATATATACACTGGTTAGTGCATTCACCAATTGAGTCACAAGGAGGCTGGAATCTGTGGGAGGGATTTGGCACAAACTCTTTACTCTATCCCACTATCTGGCCCCTGTCTCATGCCAAATCAAGCGTTCTGTTTGACTCTGAGATGACATCCTCCCGTATCCTCTCCATCACAGAGATCACTTGCTTCCACCTCCATAACATTGCCGAAGTCCACACCTACCTCAGCCCACGTGCCACTGAAACTCTCATCCATACCTTTGCTGCCTCCAGACTCGACCAATCCAATGCCCTCCTTTTGGGCCTCCCTTCCTCCATGCACTGTAAACTTTAGCTCGTCCAAAACTTTACTGCTCATACCCTACCCTGAACCATTCCATTCTCCAATTTTCTGACTCTGGACTCTCATCTATCTACACCCCACCACTGACAGCCATGCCTTGACCTATCTAGGCCTCACTCTCTGGAATTCCCTCCTTAAATTTCTTTGTCTCTCCACCACACTGTCCTTCATTAAAACCTTTCATAAAATGCATTAAGTTTCAATCTTGACTCAGTGGTAGGTAGCACTGTTACCTCTGAGTCAGAAGGTTGTAGGGTTAAACCCTGCTCCAGAGACTTGAACACATTTCACTGTAGTGATGAAGGAGTGCTGCCTTGTCATCTTTCACATGAGATGTTAAACTGAAGCCCATCCACCCTCACAGGTGGACATGAAAAATCCCATGGTGCTATTCGAATCTGCTCCCTTGGTCAGCATCCCTGCTACCCCCAGCTCATTCAAAATTCTGTTGCCAGTATCCTATCATGCTCACTCATCAACTCTGTCCTCGCTGACCTACATTATCCCCTGATCCTCTTAAGCTTTTAATTTAAATTCTCATCGTCATGTTCAATCCCATCATGGTTTCATCTTTCCTTATTCCTGTTACTTCTTTTGGCCCTACAACTCTTTGAGAGCTCTGCATTCTTCTAACTCAGATCTTTTGTACATCCTACATTTCCTTCACCCCACCACTGCTGGCACTTCCTTCAGCAATCTAGGCCCTACACTCTAGTATTTTGTTTGATTATGTTTCTGTGAAGTACCTTAGTATGTTTATTTTCTCTAGGTTAAAGGTGCTATATAAATGCAAATTGTTGTTATTTGTTACTTTGCCCTGTTAGTACTAACAGACTAGTTGATTGTGGGGAGGACATTAGCTGAGCCTAATCCTTCCTCATTTATTGGTAGAGTTTCCTCTTTGGGCATAAACAGCAATTCGGGCACAAATTACACTCAAAATTGTGTTAGTTTTACAAAATGATGTTATGGTTCATTTCTCTGCTGAAACTCATTTGCGTAATCACATGTAAAATCATCCATGAAAAATACAATTGAGTAATATTTTAACATGCAATTCTTTGTTGTGTAATTCTTGCGTGAAAAAAAATATTCATTGTTATATTTACAAGTGGCAACCAGGTGCAATTTTATTAATACAGCTGAAAATCGGTTTATCACAAAAAAGTAAGCATTTTTAATGAGTGCCGAGTTCACTACCTGCAACATCACTTTAAATAACTGAAAAATGACCTTAAAAGCCATACAGAACTAATTTAGTTTCAATGGCGTACAGTCGTCAGTTTCTTAGTAAATTAATTATTTTTAGTATCTTAACGGTGTCTCTTAGTGCCCTTGTGCTTAAAAGAAGCTTAATTTTAAGAGCCTGCTTATAGATCCTCAAATGTCTGCAGTTAGCAGAAACTTGCCATGATAATTAATTTGATCTGTGGACAAGGCCAATTCTGTGGGTGAGGCTGGCTTCTAGCACAATTTTTTTTTAAATGCAAAAAATCACGGAAACTCAATTTGTGCTGGACATAACTCACACTTCAAACTCCTTAAGCTTTTGTGCCGGTTTCACCAAATTGAGCTGGAAATGCCAGCGCAACCTAGCTGAAACTCTACACCTAATGTCCACACATGCATGTTCTAGCAGAGGTCTTTGACACAGAATGCCTGTTTTTTTTCTTTTGCCCAGCCTAGAGACATTGAGGCCAATCCTCCTACTGCTCCAGATTACATAGAATTTTACAACACAGAAACAGGCCATTCAGCCCAACAGGTTTATGCTGGTGTTTATGCTCCACACAAGCCTCCTTGCACCTTAATCATCTCATCCTATCAATATATTAAGATGAGATCCACTAACTCATTTTGCAGCATAATTGTGAAGTACCCAATGTATATTGGCCTTTATAGCCACTCCAGGCGCTGCTCCACACACCACTGACCACCTCCAGGCACTTACCCATTGTCTCTCGAGATAAGGAGGCCAAAGAAAGAATCCAATGTAAAACTGTAAGTTTCTGAAAGATTTGCACCACAGAATGGATAATAACCTGGGAGATAGAATATTATCTATATAATGAATTATTTAGTAGAGTTTAAATATGTTTGCGTCTTTCTAAATTTAGACTCTGTTCATTTTATTCAATGATAACTCATGGAATAATTTAGATGGAGCTTTTATTTTGTTGTCGAGTTTCATTTAAAATGCTTTATTTAAACTGTGACAAATGTTGAATCTATACATGCATTACAATCAGACTGTTGCAGATGAATAAAAAGGCTAATTGAGATTGTTTGTTGAATTCCAACATTTGGAGTGGTTGCTTATTCATAAGCTTCTGGTGCTGTCTTCTGGATTATTTACATGTCAAAATAAAGGGGTGACAGGTGATAGATATGAATAATGCTAGAGCCTATGCTGTGTTGTAATTCCCCCACTTCTTTTATCATGGATATGCAGACATGTGGGCCTGTAGTGTCAACAGCCAGATTTTGCTCTATAGTTCTTCCAGGGCAGCTATTTGCATGTGAAAACCTTCAGTCCTTGACGACTGGCAAAGTCTGACCCGTTAAGAAGAGGTCTTCAAGCCTTTCAATCATTTTACCCAGTAAAATAGTTAAATAATTCCTTCATGTCAGAATACAAATGATCTGCAATTTGAAAAAAAGGCACAGATGTGGGTCTTTTCCAAGTTCAGTGATACTGGCTGCACCAATAGCTGAATATAAAGGGACATGGCATCCTACATTAAAGTTCATATATCTGTTCTGCATCAATCTGATCCTTCTCCTCTGCTAACAAAACAGTCTTTTCTAAGCAATTTTTAAGATCCACCCATAGGCTAAGGCCTGTGGTGAAACAATAGACAGACAGATATAGCAGTTGGTTTCTATTGATAGAGACAGACAGGGTGGGCCGCAGCCGTTAAAATTGATTTCTTCAAAAGCATTAGAGATGAATGGGGAGAGAAAGTTCTTTCAAAGTCAAATAAAAATCAGGCTAATAATTGACTCCTTCTGTGTCCTCTGATTATAAATATAGTCAGTATAGGATGTGAATCCCTAAACCATCCTGAGAAAATAATGTTCTTATGGAATAAGTAATGCTAATTTTATTTTGTTTTATGACTAGTTCAGAATTTTAATAGTATTTCTAAGCTGGCAGTTTTTTGAATCTGTTCAAGAATAAGTAATGTGAAAGCTTCAGCTAATTGATAGTCAAGAGTATTTCAAAACTGAGAATGGGCTGAATGTGCAACTGTACCTTTATATAATCTATGGTTGTGCCAGATGGTGACTAAATGGGAATGTTCAAACTGTGCAGAGTGCGCATCAAAGGCTCTGTCTGTCTTTGTTGGCAGTTTTTTAAAAATGGGGCTCAATAAGACACCAGTCTGTTTGTTGGTGTATTATTGCTGATAGAGCATGCCACTGGACAAATACATGAAGCAGTAAAGCAGACTTTCTCATTTATCAACTTCTCTCAGTTTTGCATTCAAGAGTTCTTTTGCAAATACTGTATGTGATAAGATCATCTTAAGAGCACTGTTTGTATGTCTGTCAACTACTTTTACTCCAGTTATTTGTGCTAAAGGGACACCACTTCATCAAAAGTTACAGGTGAAATTCCTCCCACAACAATTTTGCTGGAAAATTTGGCCAGAGTCTTATTTTCTGTTCATAGCAACTTTCTTAGTCGAATTATCAACAGGAAAAAATTTATCCCATTCCCTTTTGTATTTTTTGTTTTGAAGAGAAAGAAGAACCAGGGGAATCCTTCTCCTGATGACGTCAAATGTGAGTGCCACGATGAATTACAGCAATGTGATTCATAAACCTGTTTCAAACAGATCGATGAACAGAATGCCCCATTTATAAAGCAACTCTAATTTCCTGATGAAAATCTAAAAGAGGAAAATAAAGTGGAAAAATAGAATAAACGCCTAAACATTGATTAATAAATTATTAAATGAAAGACATTTTAAAACATAAGTTTGAATTTGTGGAGAAGGGCTTTTAATATACCAATGAACTTCCATTATTAAGAAGAATGATTACAGATGTGATTATTCACCTTATTTTACATACAATGGTTCAGATTGAACTATAGGGTTTCACGTTCATTAATACTGACAATTGCTTTCCTTTATTAGTTTATGTACATGGATATCAGTGCCATTGACACTGAACTTATTAAACTGACCTAGTATTGAGAGATGGTTTTTTGGCAACGATTTTTTTAGCTTTTACTAATGGATGCTTTCATTAGATAGAGGTAATAATCGCTGATGTAAACTTCAAAGTGAATCTCCTTAATAGGAATAAAATGTTTAATTCTGAAGCAAGTTTGTCCAAGGAATATATGAGCCAGATGGATCAGGAAGCATCTGGGTTTGATCTCTTGTCTGTTCTGGAACATCTATTCTCAGCCAGGATGCCAGTACGTGTGCTATTATTGTCCTCAGCACCATTGGCCAAAGGAAGGGAAACTATTGGGATGCCTGCTGCTGCTTCCTACAGTGATCATTACTGGAAGGGCACATGCTCAGTGGGGACAGCAACCATTTATGTTGCAGTCTGAAATCAAATAGCCTGATTACACACATTGTCAAGGGCCAAATAGGGGTGTGACAGGTATTTGAGAGAAGAAAATTAACAAAAAAAAGAATGTAATCCATATGAAAGTAAACTTTCCTCCACTTCACTCACAGCCATACCTTTACACACTCATGCCCACACACAAGCACTGACTGTTATGAATGCTGGACTTTGTACTATGATTATGTCTTTAAAAACTTTGATTTTTAATGTAGTCTAAGAAGGATTTGAAGGAAACATGTGACCTCACACCAACTCTACCTAGATACAAGATAGGGATTCTGGTTACCATGTGAACAAGGAACCCAGATCAAAAACCCTTTCGAAAGCAGAATGCAAGGGTATAACACCTGAAGAACAATGGGTTTCACTTTCCCAGACTCTCAGATCGTAAACAGGGAGCCAAGGTGCAAACTTGAGTTAACTTTTTAACACCTGGAAATAAAGGAAGTCCCAGGTGGTTTTGCTGTGGTCAGACTTGTGGACTCTGCATAATTGGAAAAGACAAATGGCTATTGACTTTTGATTCTGGATAAATTCAACAGACTTTCAAAAGTCTGGAGGCAGGCTGTAAGGAGAGCAGAAGACAAAGACCATCTGGGGCAGCCTCAGAAAAGAGAGATAAACCATCTGGTTTCAGTATACTGCTGAAGCAAAATGCTGCTAAAACTTGAACTTGATAGGAAAGCTGAGGTTTGCAGAGGGGAAAAAAGACAAACGGGGTCACCAGAGATCGCCTTATTCACTGACATCCAGGCAGAAAATGCTCGGAAGGAGTGAGTGACGAAGACATTGGCTTTGAGAAGGGCTGGGAGATCCAAGCCATTGCAACTGGGAGGAGTTTGGGACTTTTAACCACAAAGATATAACGTCAATGAGGACTTTGTGTAACGTATAAATATAGTGTGGGGATTTCAAGTAATTTAGTGTACACCTACTCACAATATACCGTTTAGTTAAGTAGATTTTTTAAAGTTTAGCTGTTATAGTAAAAGTCTTAAAATTGAAATATTGTGTACTTCTTTAAACTGGTCTGGGGAGTTCATATCTTATGTTTTAAAGTTAATGGTCTACTGAGGTCGAAACACTGACACACAGACACATGCACACTCTTGCTCACTTGCTCACATGCCCTCACATACTCACACCCACTCGTACACACACTCCTAGAAAAACTGGAGTCAATGGGAATCAGGGAGAAAACACTCTGCTGGTTGGAGTCATACCTAGCACAAAGGAAGATGGTTGTGGTTGTTGGAGGTCAATCATCTGAGCTCCAGGACATCACTGCAGGGGTTCCTCAGGGTAGTGTCCTAGGCCCAACCGTCTTCAGCTGCTTCATCAATGGCCTTCCTTCAATCATAAGGTCAGAAGTGGGGATGTCCGCTGATGAGAGCACAATGTTCAGCACCATTCATGACTGCTCAGATATTGAAGCAGTCTGTGTAGAAATGCAACAAGACCTGGACAATATCCAGGCTTGGGCTGATAAGTGGCAAGTAACATTCGCGCCACACAAGTGCCAGGTAATGACTATCTCAAACAACAGAGAATCTAACCATATCCCCTTGACATTCAATGGCATTATGATCTTTGAATCCCACACTATCAACATGCTACCAACCATTGGCCAGAAATTGAACTGGAGTAGTCATATAAATACTGTGGCTACAAGAGCAGGTCAGAGACTAGGAATCCTGTGGCGAGTAAATCACCTCCTGACTCCCAAAGCCTGTCCACCATCTACAAGGCACAAGTTAGGAGTGTGATGGAATACTCTCCACTTGCCTGGATGGGTGCAGCTCCAACAACACTCAAGAAGCTCGACAACATCGAGGGCAAAGCAGCCCACTTGATTGGCACCCCCATCCACAAACATTCATTCCCTCCACCATCGATGCACAGTGGCATCAGTGTATACCATCCCCAAGATGCACTGCAGGAATGCACCAAGGCTCCTTAGACAACACCTTCCAAACCCGCGACCTCTACCACCTAGAAGGACAAGGGCAGCAATTGCATGGGAACACCACCACCTGCAAGTTCCCCTCCAAGCCACAGACCATCCTGACTTGGAACTATATCGTCGTTCCTTCACTGTCGCTGGGTCAAAATCCTGGAACTCCCTTCCTAACAGCACTGTGGATGTACCTATCCCACATAGACTGCAGCTGTTCAAGAAGGCGGCTCACGACTACCTTCTCAAGGGCAATTAGGGATGAGCAATAAATGCTGGCTTAGCCAGCGATGCCCACATCCCATGAATGAATTTAAAAAAACATGCAACCACACATGCACATGCACCCAAACATACCAACACTCTCACTCATTCATATTCTCTCACATACACACGGACACATAGGCACACTTTCAAACACACGCACACACCCTCACACACGCAGCCACATAGGGCTGAACTTTTAACTGATGCCATGGCTCTTCGCGGTGGCACCAGAAGCAGGTGCCATTGCTACATGATCAAAATGTGGCTGGCCGAGCACATTCATGCGGTGGCCGGCCAATTAAGGAAGTGGAGGTATGGGCTGTGCCAGAGGCGGGGAATGAGACACCGATGGTGCCATCATCTGATGCAATGGCAAGTGCTAGTGCCATATTCAAAGGACTGACAGCCCTGCATTTACTCCTGACTGCTGCTCAGGACCCGTTCTACTGCCTCTGATGCCTGATAGGCAAGAGCTGAATACAAGCCTGCAGCGATGATGGCTGAAGGAAGACACTGGATGGCTCCACGATTTAGCAGTATCTCCCTGAAGGTTCTCCTCCAGGCTGCAACAGAAAAGCAGGAGGTCCTCTTGTCCAGGGGCAGGAGGAGGAGACCTGCCCACCTGACCAAGCAAGCCTGGATGGAGATTGTGAAGGAGGTCAGCAGCCGTGAGGTCACCCCCAGGATATGGGTCCAGTGCAGGAAGCAGGTCAATGACCTTATCTGGGCTGCGAAGGTGAGAACTCCAAACACTTTGGACCATTTTGGGCATTGTATGTGACTCAGCGAGAGGGAGCGTTTGGTGGAAAGGGAGTGACCACCCAGTTATGTACATTGGGAAGGGTAGCAGGACGTGTTGCCTGAGACTTGGCTACATCTCGGTGAGAGGTGGACATCAGTCATTGTTAAACCCCACACAGTCCCTTGAGAAGGGTTGCATGCAGGAGGCATATGTGTGCCCCATCATGGACCGCTGGACTATCACCATCAGAGGTCTTGGGCTTGTCCCCACTGGGACAATAACTTTGTTTATCTTTGGGTCTGCAGTAGAAGGCAGTCTGCAATCAGAAAAGCGTGGCAAGAGCGGCGGTGCAGTATCTTAGCGCCATGTCTTAAGCCCGATTGTGGAGGAGGCCATAGAACTGGCAGGGCCGCTCCATAGCTGATGGCGAGACAGGAGCACCTACCCAAGAGAATGAGTGAGCCTTTCCAGGGGCACAAGGCTGTTTCTGTACAAACAAGCTATGCTGCTCATTTGTTCATCATTAAATAAATGGAGCTGCACAGTTGGGGTGGTTGGAATGTCATCCTGGGCAGACCCAAACTCTTCAATGTCTCTGTTTTCTCATGCAGGTCAAGCTGAACAACAAGAGCAAAGAGTTGGAGAGACTGGGGGACAGCCGGCCTCCTCCTCTGAGGAGGAAGGAACCTCAGAGGGTCCATTATCACATCATTCCCCCGCACCCTCCATCAGCGCAGATACTCTCATATCGTAGGGTATTCCGTCACAGTTAGATTCAGGCACACAGCTGGTGAGCACATCACAGACATGCCCCAGCAGCTGAAGGAGGCTGTTACCACTGAGGCCACTGGCAGTTGGAGGACTGTGGGAGGTCAGCCCATGCTGAGGCCCAGGCTGATTACTTGTCTCTGGTGTCGTTGGCAATACGGGAAATGCTGCAGCTGCAACAAGAGGTAAGGCAACATCTGGCAGAGATGCCAGAGGCTCTGCGTACCCAAGCGCAGCAATGGAGGAGTTCATCCAAGCTTTGGATGCTGCACTGTCTCTGCCAATTGCATGTCTGGCTTCTTCCATTCAAAGATTGGCGACTCGCATGCAGAGCCAGATCCTGCAGACCAATCAGTGGCTGCCAGAGATGCACGCAGACCTGCACACTATAGCATTGTCCATGAGCTCCATGCATCAGTGGCAAGGCGAGAGGGGGACGAGGCACCTGGAGTCTTCACAAGGTTCACTTCTCTCTCAGGTCAGCAGGGTGGTATAAATGTGCCTTATAAGGTGGAGGAGTGGCTGTCTGTTGCATCTGGGGGCTCCTCTGACGGTGTTCCTGGTGTGGACAGTAGCTCCAAAGCCCCTCTGCCAGTGACACCAGCACCTCCATTATCCCCGATGACAGAGGTTGTCCCTGCACCTTTTCAGGGGACCCTCAGTGTGCCAGGATCCTCCGGGCCTCAGGCAACCAGCGGACGATTGCTGAGGTCATCCCAAGCCAAGGGGCAGCAAGACCAGCAACCTGCCTCCACCTCAGCTGACAGCACAGTGGAAGCACCACTTAGGAGCACCCGGAAAAGATTTAAGAAGAGCACATAGATGCACTTAGAGGTTCATGGGTGACTGTACATTTCACATGGATAGAGTTGCATTCAGTGTCACGTGGAATAAAGACATTACGTCATCTCACTATATCTCCTACCTATTGTTGATGCTCTTTGGGAATTCATTTAAACCCTTCCTGCCAAGGGGCTGGAAGCGAGGGACCAGGCCCCAAGTGCTAAAATCTTCTGCCTTGCCAGCGTGTGATATACACCTAGGCACCGCAGTGTGAAGGAAGGAGATGACAACAGGGCTGCTTAAAGCTAAGGCTTTATTGCTGTGATTCCAGAAGGTGGAAAGGCTCATAGAAAATGAGAATGTGTAAGGGTGTCTCGTGTTTCCTTGTGCCTATTTCATGGTGCCTTTCCTGCTGTGCCTGGGGCCCTTCATCTGGCCCTGCCTGGGCAGCATCCTCCTTTGTATCCTCAACATCGGAGGAGGCATCGCACTCCACGATATCCTGACTGGTCAATGCCTCCCCGTTCTGTAGCACCAGGTTGTGCACAGCAGACCAACACAATATACAAGACCCTCACCAGGACATACTGAAGGGCTCCACCGGATCAATCTGGGCACCTAAATCTCATCTTGAGCAGACCAATAGCCTGATCGATAGTCGCTCAGGTTGACCCATGGCAAGTGTTATATCTTTCCTCTACATCTGTGCGTGGTTTCCTCTCAGGCGTCAGAAGCCATGTGACCTCAGTGGGTAGCCCTTGTCTCCAAGGATCCATCTCTGAAGGCACACGGAGGGACGGAAAAGGTTTGGCATCTGGTACTGCTAAAGTATGTAGGTGAGATGGCTACTTCCTGGGAATTGTGTACACACCTTCAGGATCCATTTGCATTGGTCACAGATCAGTTGTACATTGAGGGATTGGAAGCCCTTCCTGTTGATGGAGGCCACTGGCTGGTCTTCCAGAGCCTTGAAGGCCACATGCGAGCAGTTGATGACCCCTTACACCTGGGGCATCCAGTGATGACTCCAAATCCTATGGCCCTCTCAGCTTGACTGTTTGGATCAGTGCAAAAGTGCACATAGTTGCCAGCGCCCCTGAACAAGGCATTGGTGACCTGTTTGATGCACCGATGGGAGATTCCACATATGTCTCCAGTGGATCCCTGGAATGATCCGGTGGCATAAAAACTCAGTGCCACGATGACAGTGCATAGGGTGCCCACCAAGTCCCATGGAGCTCAGCTCAACCTGCATCACAGAACATAGATCAATGACTGGCCTCCCTGGAGAGGCGGAGTCTTCAGAGACACTGTCACTCGGACATCTGCAGGTAGTTGAGCCTCGACTGGTAGATCCTCTCTGGAGGGTAGCTTCTTCTGTGTGCAAGGAGGATGTTGGTGTGCCTCTCTGCATCCTTCTCTATCCTCCCATTCCAGAGGCTGGCCCTCCTTTGGGCCTTCAGACTGCTGTGGTGCCCCAGAGGTGCCAGCGCCTCACTCCCTCTATGCTGCTCCTCCTCCTCAACGGCAGTCTCAAAGCCAGGGTGATTGAGGTCTCTCCCTGAGTGCAAGCTCTTCACAGAAAAAGGCACCGCCCCCTTTTCCCTCACTTGTCACCTCTAATGAGGTGGCACTGTCCCGGTGACACCCTGGTGTAACTCTCCCGCAGAGCTGGCACTTTGGCCCCCACTCCTGACAGTCATTCCCAATGCCCCCCCTCCACCCTCGCTTCTAAGCGACACTGCCTCACCCAATGGCATCCCAATGAAGCCAACACTGAGCTCCCGCCTCCTTGTCGCCTCTTTTAACCAGGAGAGGCCCTGAAGCCCCCTGGTTCCTGTGCGCCTTTAGTTAAATCAGACCCAGTGAATAAAATTGTTGTCTATTGGGCTCTTAAATACATTAATTGCCTTCCCACTGCATGGATGTACCATGCAAAATGGACGGCAAGACATCAGACTTCCGATCCGACATCTTCTGACCCTATTTTATGCCCCACCTGCCCCCCACTTTCCCGTTTCCAATAGTCCCTTGAAATTCTGGCCACACCCACTCACACATACAGCTGAATTTTATCAGCCTGTGGCGGGTCCCGGTGGCAGTACCCGATGAGGATGGCATCGCCACATGTCACGTGTGTGGTCAGCTGACCACGATCACGTGGCAGGAGGTGTGGGGCCCATCTCATTGCAGAATGGAAGGGTGGGTGACAAGACACCGATGGCACATCAGCTGAGATGAGTGCAGATGCTGGCGCCATATTTAAAGTTCTGCCAGCCCTGTTTGAACTGCTTCCTCACTTGTTGAGTTTGCTGCTGCTTTGTCTTTGTGCTGCTGTGCTGCTGACTGGAGACCCTGTGCCCTGTGCTACTGACCAGGGCCTCTTAAGGCCAGGAGCTGACTGGGAGCCAAGAGGAGCCATATAAGGTGGAAGACATCGGGTGGCCCCATGGTTCAGTGCTGCCTCCCTGTGGATTCTCCTGCAGGCTGTAAGTTAAAGACGGGAGAACCTGTTCAGGAAGAGACCCTCCCACCTGACCAAGCAAACCTGGACACTTGATATAATCACTTTAAGAGTGATGTCCCTTTAAGAACTCTATATGTTAATGAGCTAAGTACCAGGATGTAGTCATGTGACTGGAAGCCATGTTCACTCTGCACTGTAACACTCTGGACAAAGGTTCTGTATATAGTTTGCTCTGTATTGTATATACTAGTTTAGCTGTTAATAAACCCTCTAGAGATCTACAAGAAACTGGAATCCACGTACCTCATTGTGTTGCTTAAGATAACACAGAGAAACTCATGACAGACAGAGATCGCAGAGGATGTCTGCAGCCGTGGGGGACGCCCTCTGAAACTGGACCCAGTGCTGTAAGAGGGTCAATGACCTCCTTTTGATCTGCTGAGGTGAGTTTTCCAAACCCATATCATCTTTGGGGCTTGCATATGGTCACGAGAGAGCGTGACATGGACAGGGAGTGGCTACAAAGTGGGTGGCAAGGACCTGAGGCAACAGTAGATCATTGCTGCATCTGCAAGACAGCTGGCCTTCTGTCCTAGCTTTTCCCCCTGCACAACCCTTGAGAGTGAACGTAAGGAGGAGGCATTCAAAAGACCCCATCAGGGGCCATAGGGCTGCCATCAGAACACGCATCCTGCTGATCTCCATAGGAAGGCTAACAGTGTCCTTCTTTCTGCTGTCAGGAGGAAAAGGCCCACAACACTAGGAAAAGGGCAAAGACTGGAGGTGGGATCCCAGACATCCAAGAACTGATCCCAGCAGAGGAGGAGGTCTTGGAACTAGTGGGCTCCCAGGGAGGCCATTCCATAGCAGATGGAGAGACAGGATTGTCCATCCAAGAGAGTGAGGAGGCATTGTGTTCATGTGGGTGACTGCCAACCTTCACACATCACGCATGATTGGCCTGGGCAGATCCATGCAGCAGAACCCATAAATGTTTGTGTTTTCTCATGCAGGTCATGGCACCTTGGAGGGAAGATCGTCTGCTGGCACCACTTCAATCCCATTGTTCTCTGAGGACAAGGAAGAAAAAATCTTCAGAGGATGCATCATCACACCGTTCCCCTGTAAACCCCAACAAGTCCAGATACTCTCACATCGATGGGTATGCGCTCAGGCTTGGGTGCAGGGTCACAAGCTGGTGAAAGCACCACACACGCATCTGAGCAACTGGCCGAGGCTATGATAGCGAGGCCACTGACAGTCAGAGGACTGTGGGAGGCCTGGCCCATGCTGAGCCCCTGGCTGATGACGAGCCTCTGGTGTGGGCAGCTCAGATTTGCTGGCGTTGCAGAGAGAGGTAAAAGAAACTCTGGCAGAGTTGCCAGAGGCAATGTGCAGCCATTCACGTATGATGGAGGAGTTCATCCATGCCATGACTGCTGCCATGTCTCAGGCCTGTGAATGCATGTCTTCCTCCATTGAAAGATTGGCAACCCACTGAGAGAGACAGATCCCTGAGATGCATGCAGACCTGCACACTATCGTCTTGACCAGATGTTCAATGCAGCAGTGACAAGGCCAGAGGGGACGAGGTGCCCGGTGTTTTCTCCAGGTCCTCGTCCCTCTGTGGTCAGCAGGGAGGTTCAAGTGAGCCTTGAAAGGGAGGAGGAGAGGCTGGTCTCCATAAATGGGGCCTCCCCTCAGGGTGCTCCGAGTGTCGACAGAGGTTTCTCACCTCTGCCAGTGAGCCCAGCTCCAGTAGCTGTGATGACTGAGGAGGAGGCTCCTGCATTTGTGCAGGAACCCCTGAGCCAGCCGGGGCCCTCCAGGCCTCAGGCAGCCAGAGGATGGCCGCCAAAGTCATCCCAGGCCACAGGGCAATGCACTCAGTAGCCTGCCTTCACCTCAGCTGCCAGCCCAGAGGGAGCACTTCGTAGAAGTTCACAGAAGCATGTGAAGAAGAGTACCTAAACACACTTGGGGTTTTTTGGGTGTGTGCAACTTGGTCTTCTTGTTGGGTATTGTAAACGTTTAAATAAATGGAGGACAATTTAATTGCTGTGAATTTCTCATGCTTTCCCTACTGCCTTGGCAGATGCCACCTTCATGCTTGTGCCTCAATGGGCTGCCAGTGCAGGGGCAGGCTGCATATGGTCACCTTCTCAGCTCTGTGCATGTGCCTGGTGAGCCTGGGCACAAAGTGTGGAAGTGCACTAGGAAAGAGGCGACATGCGAAATAGAGTGAAGGAGTATTTATTGGGTTGACTTGTAACAGGCGTAATGGTGGCAAAACTGGGTATGTATGAGATTGTCCTGAGCCTCCATTTCACGTCTCCCAATAGCCCTCGCCTCCGGTACAAGGGCTTCATCATTCTGCACTGTCTGCTCGGCATCCTCCTCCACGTCCTCCTCATCAGATGAGGAATGGCGTTCAATCATGTCCTCTTGATGCAAGGCCTCCCCCCTCTGCAGTGTTAGATTGTGCTGAGCACGGCAGACAAACATGATACGTGAGACCATCAGTGGGGCATACTGCAGGGCTCCACCGGAGCAATCCATGCACCGAAATCTCATCTTCAGCTGCCCAATGGCCTGCTCAATGGTCACTCAGGTCGAGCCATGGCAGGTGTTATTCCTCTCCTTTCCTCTGCTGCAGGGTGAAGGTTCTTCACAAGGATGAGTAGCCATGTCTTCAATGGGTAGCCCTCGACCCCAAGAATCCATCTCTGAAGGCGAGTGAGGGATCTGAAAAGCTGGCTGGAAGATTACATTGAGTGGGAGGCCCTGCCCACCAACTGAAAAGTTGGGGGTGAGCCCACCTCTGCTGGGCCTCGCGAGCCACGCCAGGATTTTTTGCTCCCCAGGCCCTTAATTGGCCTCCGGCGGGACTTCCACCTCCTTGAGGCAGGATGTCCCACAGATGGAGCTGCTGGCCAATCAGGTCAGCAGCTCTGAGCCCCAGCAGTGCTACCGGGAGCAGTGGCCACTGCTAGGACTACACCCAGCCATCGGAGGCAAGGTGAAGGACGGTCCCAGAACAAAATTAAGTTTTTGGGGCCTTGGTGGGGACAATCGGCCACGCCCTGGTGCAGCAAGGGGCGTCAGCAGGGGAGGAAGAGTGTTGTGTGGTGGGGACTGTTAGGGCTTTGGGGCTGGCTTTCCGTGGGGCACAGGATACCCGATCAGGAGGCCACACCCCTCACAGCGCAAGAAGGCTGCCAGCTTTTACCTGGCAGTGTTCTTGGGGCCTTTGCCGTCTGCTCTCTGAGGGTAAATTACCTGTGGCAGCAGGAGGAGGCCCTAAAGACCAAGGTGGCAGTTAATTGGCCACTTAAAGGCTTTGATTGGCCTGGGGCGGGTGGGCCATTTTTCGCCGCCGCTGCCTGGCGTAAACTTGCAGCCAGGGCGGGAGGGGGTCGGGAATGGCCATTCCCCCTCTGCCGCCTGCAACTCACTACTCCCCCCGCTACCACCCACTCCTCCCCTCCCCCACCGTGCCACCAGCCCGTCATTGGGGGGGGCAATTCCAGCCACTGTGGCACCTTTATTTTTCATTCATTCATGGGATTTGGGCGACGCTGGCCAGGCCAGCATTTATTGCCCATCCCGAATTGCCCTTGAAAAGGTGGTGGTGAGCTGACCTCTTGAACCGCTGCAGTCCATTTGGGGTAGGTACACCCACAGTGCTGTTAGGAAGGGAGTTCCAGGATTTTGACCCAGCGACAGTGAAGGAACGGCAATATAGTTCCAAGTCAGGATGGTGTGTGACTTGGAGGGGAACTTGCAGGTGGTGGTGTTCCTGTGTATTTGCTGGCCTTGTCCTTCTAGTTGGTAGAGGTCGTGGGTTTGGAAGGTGCTGTCTAAGGAGCCTTGGTGCATTGCTGCAGTGCATCTTGTAGATGGTACACACTGCTGCCACTGTGCGTCGCTGGTGGAGGGAGTGAATATTTGTAGATGGTGTGCCAATCAAATGGGCTGCTTTGTCCTGGATGATGTCGAGCTTCTTGAGTGTTGTTGGAGCTGCATCCATCCAGGAAAGTGGAGAGTAATCCATCACACTCCTGACTTGTGCCTTGTAGATGGTGGACAGGCTTTGGGGAGTCAGGATGTGAGTTACTCACCGCAGGATTCCTAGCCTCTGACCTGCTCTTGTAGCCACGGTATTTATATGGCTAGTCCAGTTCAGTTTCTGGTCAATGGTAACCCCTAGGATGTTGATGGTGGGGGATTCAGCGATGGTAATGCCGTTGAATGTCAAGGGGAGATGGTGAGATTCTCTCTTGTTGGAGATGGTCATTGCCTGGCACTTGTGTGGCGCGAATGTTACTTGCCACTTATCAGCCCAAGCCCGGATATTGTCCAGGTCTTGCTGCATTTCTACACGGACTGTTTCAGTATCTGAGGAGTCACGAATGGTGCTGAACATTGTGCAATCATCCGCGAACATCCCCACTTCTGACCTTATGATTGAAGGAAGGTCATTGATGAAGCAGCTGAAGATGGTTGGGCCTGGGACACTATCCTGAGGAACTCCTGCAGTAATGTCCTGGAGCTCAGATGATTGACCTCCAACAACCACCACCATCTTCCTTTGCGCTCGGTATGACTCCAGCCAGTAGAGGGTTTTCCCCTTGATTCCCATTGACCTCAGTTTTGCTAGGGCTCCTTGATGCCATACTCGGTCAAATGCTGCCTTGATGTCAAGGGCAGTCACTCTCACCTCACCTCTTGAGTTCAGCCCTTTTGTTCATGTTTGAACCAAGGCTGTAATGAGGTCAGGAGCTGAGTGGCCCTGGCGGAACCCAAACTGAGCGTCACTGAGCAGGTTATTGCTAAGCAAGTGCTGCTTGATGTCACTGTTGATGACACCTTCCATCACTTTACTGATGATCAGGAGTAGGCTGATGGGGCGGTAATTGGTCGGGTTGGATTTGTCCTGCTTTTTGTGTACAGGACATGCCTGGGCAATTTTCCACATTGCAGGGTAGATGCCAGTGTTGTAGCTGTACTGGAACAGCTTGGCTAGGGGCACTGCAAGTTCTGGAGCACAGGTCTTCAGTACTATTGCCGAAATATTGTCAGGGCCCATAGCATTTGCAGTATCCAGTGCCTTCAGTCATCTCTTGATATCACGTGGAGTGAATCGAATTGGCTGAGGTCTGGCATCTGTGATGCTGGGGACTTCAGGAGGAGGCCGAGATGGATCATCAACTCAGCACTTCTGGCTGAAGATCATTGCAAATGTGCCAGCCTTATCTTTCGCACTGATGTGCTGGGCTCCCCCATGATTGAGGATGGGGATATTTGTGGAGCCACCTCCTCCTGTTAGTTGTTTAATTGTCCACCACCATTCACGGCTGAATGTGGCAGGACTGCAGAGTTTAGATCTGATCCGTTGGTTATGGGATCGCTTAGCTCTGTCTATCGCATGCTGCTTACGCAGTTTGGCATGCAGATAGTCCTGTGTTGTAGCTTCACCAGGTTGACACCTCATTTTGAGGTATGCCTGGTGTTGCTTCTGGCATGCCCTCCTGTGCAGTGCATTGAACCAGGGTTGGTCTCCTGGCTTGATGGTAATGGTAGAGTGGGGGATATGTTGGGCCATGAGGTTACAGATTGTGGATGAGTACAATTCTGCTGCTGCTGATGGCCCACAGAGCCTCATGGATGCCCAGTTTTGCATTGCTAGATCTGTTCAAAATCTATCCCATTTAGCACAGTGATAGTGCCACACAACATGATGGAGGGTATCCTAAATGTGAAGGCGGGACTGGGACTGCCGAAGTAGGTAGGAATCGTGGCTGCTGCCCGGAAAGCGGGCACACACCTGCAGGAAATACTTTCTTAGGTCACAGACCTGTTGTACATTAATTGAATGGAAGCCCTTCCTGTTGATGAAGTTGACTGGCTGGTCAATGGGGGCCTTGATGGCCACATGTGTGCAGTCTATCATGCCTTGCTCCTGGGGGAATTCAGCAATGGCCCCGAAGCTGATAGCCCCCTCAGCCTGACTGTCAGGTTCGGTCTGGTCCTGCATAGTCAGTCCTCTTGAACAAGGTATTAGTCACCTCCTTGATGCAGCGGCGGGCTGCTGCCTGGGAAACCCCACACATGTCCCCTGTCGATCTCTGGAAAGAGCCGGAGGTGTAAAAGTTGAGTGCTGTAGTGATCTTCAGGCCCACAGGCACTGGCATCCATCAAAGCCCATGGGTCGCAGCTCGTTGTGCAGCATTGCGCATAACTTGATGACAGCCTCCCTGGAGAGCTGCAGTCTTTGCTGACACTGCCACTTGGACATTTGAAGGTAACTGAGGTGAGTCTGGTACACTGTCTGCTATGAACAAGCCCTTCTTGGCATAGCTGGCGACTGTGGCTCCCCTAGTCGATCTTCACCATCTTGCCCAGCTGCCACCTGGCTCTGCCTCCCTTTGAGTCTGTGCTGTGCAGTGTGGGGGAATCTACAAAGATTGGATGTATGAGACCCATGCCAGCTGGTCGCTCTCCCTCCCATGTGCTGTCCCTGGAGAGAGGACCTTGCCTTTGGAACCTTCCCCTTGTCACTCCCTTCTGAACATGGGCTAATTCCACTCAGAACCCACCTTTGCAGAGAGCCCACCACCTCAGAATAAGCCCACTCTTGCCTCGAGGGCTGCACCACTGTCAGGCAATGACCACTGAACTCCCTTATTCCCCTTCTTGCATTCATCCAATGCAGTGGCACTGAGGCCTCAACATGGTGCTGCCACCTTTAAACAACTGGGGATCTGACGGTGCATGATCCACGTGTGCCATTTACTAAATTGGAAACCGCCCATAATATCCAAGTCAGACCGATGCAAATATATGCTAAATATCTGTTTCACAATTGTAATTGCAGTACCACTGTGTCGCAGCGACGATGCTGTCTTGGACCTTTTCTGCCACTGACAAAATCCAGAAATCACATCACGATGTCGTTATTCCGGGCGAGTGCGTCCCTTCCCAATTTTTCAGCTCCCCACGCCTCCAATCTCGCTCCTGCTGGCTGGATAAAATTCAGCCCACAGACACACCCACTCATACACCCATGCTCACACTCACCCGCGCTCACACTCACTCACTCGCTCACTCACTCACTCACTCACTCACTCACTCACTGACAAACACACACACCCCACACACGCATTCTCTTCCTCACTCTCTCCCTCACCCTCACTTCCTCCTTTACTCTCACTCTCTCCCTCACCCTCACTGTCACTCTCACCCTCACTCTCTCTTTCTCCCTCACTCTCTCTCACCCTCACTCTCTCTCTCACCCTCACACTCTGTCTCTCCGCCTCACTTTCTCTCCTCTCACTGTTTTCCCCCATTCTCTCTTTGCCCCTCACTCTCTCGCTCTCTCCCCCTCTCCCACCCTAAAACACATACACACACTTTCTAGGAGGAATCACTGGAATACTGGAACATGGCTGCTTTTATTCCCTTTCTAGCCAATTTACTTGATAAATGCGCTGCCCTGTGGGAAAGAGCCAGACAGACTGCTGAAAAAGGCACATGTGTATCTGTCAAGTGAAAATAGAATCAGGCTATGTCATGATACTCCCCAGCAGAAAAAATAGCTACCTGGACAAACTACTGAAGTGTGGCCAACACTGAAGGAACTGTGCTCCAATCTGAGTCAATGGATGGAATCTTCTGCACTTAGTCCCTGTTGAAACAACAGGTTAACATCCCACCTCCAGGTTCCCTGACCGATCGAGGAGGGAGGCAGGATGATGCACTGGATCTGTCAAAAGAAGGGTTTCTAATTAAAGGGACCATGACATGGGTTAGAAAGGCTCACTAGCACTTGGACTTTTGAGGCTGCAACAACCACAGGAATGGAAAGGAGACCTGGGAAGGCTGCTCCCTGAGTCTCTCACTTTTACCTGGAGGTGCTGTTGTGGGATCTGATGAGCTGCAGTGAGGTGATCTTTCGCAAGGATGGGAGAAAGAGAACAAACTTTCCAACCAGGTAGGTGTGCATGGAAGAGCCTGAGGAAGTCAGCAGCAGAAGTGTAGTTCCTCCAACCTGCAGATAGTCTGCCAAAAGGATCCAGGACCTCAGGAAGGTGGGAAAGGTAAATGGCATCACATTTTCAGATGCCAAACCCAACACTCGAGGTTGGATCTTGTTATCTTACAGATGGCAGGTTTCGTGGCAGTGGGAATGAGGGGTAGGGGGGGTGGGCTGGAGAATCGGAGTGGCAGCGGCTGCCATGGAACTGACGTCGGGATTGCCAGGCCTGATCTTCCCGGGGCCAGGACAGGCCGATGATGGCCGTCCCGCCCAAAGGCCAAGTGAGGCCTTTATGTGGCCTATTGACAGCCAATTAAGGGCCTCTTTCTGCCACCGCTGGGATCTTATTAGCAGCGGGAGGGGGGCCTCTGCCAAAGGGGGTGGACACCTTGGAAAATGAGGCATCCTCCCTGTGGGCATGGGGGTGCCCTCCTCTGGGGTAATTTGTGGCCCACGGAGGACATCCACTAGGAACCAATTGACTCCTCGGGATCCTTCTCCCCCTGGACTGAACGCCTACCAGGCCCAGCACCCCCCCCCCCCACCCACCCCTTGCCGGGGCCTTCCAGACTCCCCCTGGTGACCCTGCCTCACCGACTTCTTCTCTGGGGTTTCAGCACTGGGCCTGGGTCCGAGGCCTCTGCAGTACTGTCAATGGCCACCACACCTGGTGGCGCTGATGATACTGCTGAGTTGCCAGTTCTGTGATTGGCCAGCAGCTCTTGGAGGCAGGAACCATGCCCCTATTAAGTCTCTAAATGGATCCCGCCTCCTTAAACTTTCACCCCAAAAGACCGGAGGATCATTCCGGGGAGCTGAAAAAATGCAGAGGCAGGATTCCCCCGCCTTTTTGGCCCAATGCCGAGTCCTACAAAATCCAGCCCTCTGACCTAGCATTCTCTTGCACAGCACTCCTCAAAACAACACACCTTGCAGCTCCACTCATTCCTCTCTCTCCAATGCCTCACATCGCCATCTGGACAGCCAACACTCATGCTCACCCATAAACTTTTGCCCTCTTGCACCCATGCCTCAACATCATCCTCCACAAATGCTGTCCTTCCATCCTCTCCTCACCAGCCATCACAAACACTCATACCTCTTGGCTTTCTCTCCTTGCAGGAGAATAGAGCACACAGTTTGGCGAGAGGCAGAGATCCGAGAGTAGGGATGGAGTGGCTCTCCAGTGACTAGCACCTGGACGGCCACTGGCAATGCATTCCCACATGGTCTACTGGGAAGGAAGTCTTGTTTCTGGAGGCTGAAGCCTGTAGATCCTGAGTTGTGGGTGTCACCTCCTTTCAGCTGAATCTCTGTGGTTGAGGAGAAGGAAGCTGGTGCAGCAGCTGGTGTTGCTCCTGCTGCTGCTAGTGGTGCTGATTGGGGTGGTATGGCTTCTGCTCTTGCCCCTAATCAAAGGTGCAAAGTGGAGCTACATAAGCTACTCGTATGCTGTTCTGAAGGCCGGCAGCAGGGAAATGCAGCTGGAGATGGAGTGAAGCGTGAGACAGGTGAAGTACCTTCCAAGACATTGGCATCACCGGTCAAGTAGTGTAAACACTCGCTAAGCAGGAGTGCTGTGAGCAGCAGCCTCTCACCTGGCCATGGCTGCAGCTAATCAGTTTCACTGATCAAAGCCTTCCCAGCCTGTCAGTTTCATTCAAGAACAACTCCGCATGGTGCTGTCACCACAATGGCCCTGGTGAGTTGCTGACAGGTTGGGAAACAGGTCCCCTGGCTGGGAAATCCAGAATTGAGGGTTAAAACAGTTCTTAATTAACTTCTGAATTGCCTCAATTGCTCACCTGACATTTCCGAGGGGATCCTGGTTCGCCTTCACGTCTGCCCTACAGAAACCCGTAAGAGGGTAGGAAAATGTTGAGAGGTGGTAGAGGCGGGTTCCCTCACATCCTTTAAAAAGTACCTGGATGAGCACTTGGCACGTCATAACATTCAAGGCTATGGGCCAAGTGCTGGCAAATGGGATTAGGTAGACAGGTCAGGTGTCTTTAATGCATCAGTGCAGACTCGATGGGCTGAAGGGCCTCTTCTGCACTGTATTATTCTGTGATTCTGTGATACTGAACCAACATCAATTTCAAGGGATTTAACTCCCTGCGCACTGTGGAGCCGCCTCCCCTTGCCTCAGAATATTGTCCTGAATGCCTTGATGACAAAAGGGAAAAAATGGGTCTTGCATTGTGCATGCTGACATCATAAGGGTTAAATTTCCCAGTTGCACCAGCAGTGCAAATTAGAAATTTAGGCATGCATTGGCCACAATTGTACAAATATTCATTTCAATAGTCTTGTATAATTTCCCTTTATATCGTAAAGGAAGCAACATCTCCAAATCTGAAGTGACCTAAATCTGAACAAAATTTAGGTCTATAAATAAATTGAATTTGTATCATATCAGGTTCTCAGTTTAGTTTACTACTTAATTCTCAGATATATAAGGTTGACTGACTGAATCCTTTTTCATTACACAATTTGAGCTGTCTGAAAATGTTTCTGAAAAAAAATCCTGCGTGAATGCAGATGAACAGATTTCTTCAGTGCAAACTAGGCATTTATTTATGAGTATCTGCAGTATTGTTTTACACTAAGCTGTGCTTTCAGAGCTGAATTATTCTTACAAAGAGGAGCAACATAGAAAAGGCATGAGAATTGTAAAGGAATCCAGAGAGAAATAAAACAGAAGAGAAATGAAAATAACAAAAAATAAGTTACAGAAACAGATTATCTTTTGTCTACATTGCACCACTGCCCCAGCAATCCCCAACTGATCCCATCCCACCACATGTGTGTGATATCTTTCATACATTCAACTATTTATTTTCTTAACTTCAGTCAATACGCCTGATCTAGAAAACATTAAGTATTATGTTTTCCTGTATTAATTTTCCTTTAATTTCTTCATTTTTTGATATGTTTCCACTTTTAGGCCTATCTGATAGTATCTGGGATATAATGGAAACTTTTGTGTATCTGCCAGTGTTATTCTATAATTTGCTACATGAGTGCACTGTGGGAATCTTTCAATTTTCACTTGATCTCACACAGGAAGCACTAGCTTCATTTTTCCACAGATGGCCTCAATGCAGCATCACTTTTACATTAAACGTTGGGGTCCCAAAAACACAGTCCTGTAATAAACCTCCATGCACTCGTCTCCTCTATTTATTTATATTCACTGCTTCTGCTCCACATGAAAACCCATTGGAAGCTGAACACGCGCAATTAGTTGGCAAAAGGAAATTATCTGGCTCTGTTTTAAATGGAGACCCAACAGTAATTGATGAGACTCAGAAAAATGTGGGTTTCTGATACCACCAGGTTTCATTTACAGTACTGTTGAATGCATTCATCTAAGATTAGATTGCCTTTAAAAAGTTCACTATGTTACTTGTCTGAAACCTGTATCTCACTCCAATTTAGTGCAGCACTTGGTATATTAATCCATATTTTCCCGGGGCAATCGTGCAAATTAGCAATTCCTGCCCCATCAAAGTCATCTTGGTAACCAGTACCTATATACGTCTGGGCCTGATGCTATCACCTTTCCCAATTGTCTTCTCAAGCTAAATCCAGAGGTGCGCCACCAAACATCCTGGTTGATCTCACTGACGCTTCTACTGTCTATCTGGGTCATTGCCAAGACAACGTTGTTTTCCCTTTCCAAAACTTTGCCTGCAGACCCCATACCTCTGCACACAACTGACTAAATCCTAATCCAGAGCTTCACCTTGAAGGTTCACTTCTCCAATGTTCTCCTTGCAGAGCTTGCCCATCACATACAATCTCGCAAGCCAGTTAGTTACCCTGATTCTAGCCAAACTCTACTGATTTCCTGGGTCTGAAAAGGTGGTGATGTTCTATCATACAGCTGCCATGACTTCAGCAGAAATACAACGGAACTGCTGGAAAGCAGTGTGGAGTGCATGTCAAATGTACGTTGGTGTAGTGACTCCTACATCCATCTACTGCTATTTTGGAAGGCCTGATTAATTTTGATGATTGGATCTCATTTAAATACTGGCCAGTGGCAATGGAACTGCTAATGTGCAGCTTGCCATTTGGGAGGGCAAGAAATCTGGCAGAGCAGGTACTGAGGCTTGTCTGCAGCAACACTTTAAAAGGGATGTCTGAAAAGACTAAGGTGGGATAGGGTACTCCTGACACCTGGAATTCTCTCTTAAAACCATTTAATATTGCGGCTTCCATCCCTGCCTTCCAAAAAGCCCCCCTGAAACCCCTTCTTATTACATTGTCTTCAGTCTACCCCCAACCTAAATTTTTATTTGTTTCCTGTCCAATGACTCAAAGTCTGAGCTTTTTTTTTTGTACGAGCGAAGAATAAAGAAAGTAGTTTTTGTTTCAAACTGATTGCGATTTAGTCAGTAATTGAACCCTAGTGGCAATTGGAAAATTTATGTATATTTTTTAAATGAATATCATAAAGAACTTTGAAAGCTTGTGATTTTATATGTGTGGGTTAATGTGTTTCAGTATGTTCTATGTGGTGATATTGTGATCAGATTTTATTTTCTTGGAATCCTTTGCAGAGGTTGTTGGAAACCGTCTCCAGCTAATTTCTACATGAAGTTTTCAGGTCATTTCTCTCCTTCCCCTCCTCCCATTGGTTCCAACTGACCACAACACTTTGCAAAAGTCACATGATCCTTGTATCTTGTGCTTAATGAGATAATAGTAAAATGACCTTTTCTCCCAGAAGGGGAGCCACAGCAGATTTGTGGATAAGCCACAATTAGTGGTACATCTTTCTATTTTTACACGCTTGCAAATCCCACTAGAAGCTTTTGTTAAGTCCATCACCATGTTGCAGCAATGCTCTGCAATTAATTGTTGTGTCACGCAACTCCAAGAAAGGTTGAGCAGGCTGGGGCTTTTTTTTTCTCTGGAAAAGAGAAAACTAAGAGGAGACCTAACAAAGGTCTTTAATATGAGGTTTGATTGGGTAGATGCAGAGAAACAGTTTGCATCTATGGGTGAGTCCAGAACAAGGGGCCATCAATATAAAATAGCCACTAATGGACCAAATAAAGAATTTAGGTGGGATTTATTTTTTACACAGAGTGGTGGTGAGAATGTGGAACTCACTGTCACTTGGAGCAGATAACATTGCCACATTTAAGGGCAGACATGATGGAGAAAGGAATAGAGGGATATGGGGGTAGGCTGGAAAGAGGTAATCAGAATGGGAGGAGGTTTGTGTGGAGTAAAAATACTGGCATAGAACAGTTGTACTAAATGGGGGGGGGGTTTGTTTCTGTGCTATACATTCTATGTAATTCTGTGTTATCTCTTTGCAGTGCAATGGTCACAAGTATCAAAAAGGGATTATGAGTCTGCAACGTAGTTGGAAAACCTCAACAGTCAGAAGAGCATGTTGGAAATTTAGCCTACACTACCCATAACTTTCCAACTATTAAAATGAATAGTCAGAAGCTTGTGACTGGCATGAACCCAAATTTCTGATAAACGCTGCTGACAAGCAATGCTCCCTGTTCCCATGATCTTATATATATACACTTTCATTTTGAAGATGCACAAAGTTCTGTTCCATTACAAGGCCCCGTTGCATTTTTTTTATTCGTTCATGGGATGTGGGTGTCACTGGCTAGGCCAACATTTATTGCCTATCCCTAATTGCCCATGAAAAGATGACTTATTAGTTCTTGAATGTTTCTCTCAACTGCTGACTTAATGCAGTCCTCTTTTTCTCCCTTAATATTTTTACTAAAATGGCTGAGTCTGTACATTTAGGGAGTGTATTGAGGGTGCACAGTTGGTGACCCCATGACCAATACATCGCCAAATATGCACTCTCTATAAGCAATGATTTCCGTTGAGAGCACAAAGCAGCAATAAGCTTATTAATGTTTCTCCAGGTACCCACGAGGGCATCACTTGCAGAACTATCTGGAGTTCCAGTGATATGTCTCTCCAGTCTCCTTCAGTCCCACTAATAAAACAGGCTGGCTGATTAATCATCAACAGTGCCCAGCTTACTACAGATCTACCTCACTCAGTAATCAGATTATTGAGACTGCCACAGAGAATTGACTTGGTTTCAGTATTCCATTCGTAGGTGCAACATTTGAAGTCAACTCAACCCCAATGAGATCTCACTTACCCGTCTCCCCCTCACCCCTGCCTGCAAAGAATAGTGATTGGTCATTAGACAACTGACAAAGCCCCGAAACTACAGTATTGTATTGCTGAATGGCTTTCTTCTGTGCTGTAACCATTCTATGATTTTATAAAAGCTAACTACATTTTAGATCCTATTTTGATGCTGAAAAGCTATTCTCTGCATTCCTGGCTGTTTCTGGGCTTGTTTAACTCTTGTATGAATGCTGACTTCCCCAGAACATGAAAGAATCTCCTGTGTTGTAGGTTCCGGGCTTGCTGCTCTTGATATCAGCTGGTTTTCCTGTTTAAATGTGTGACATTAACTGTCCTGCACTCACGCTAACACTCCCTGAGTCAGGGAGGTGATGGCATAATGGTAATATCACTGGACTTGTCATCCAGAACCTAGGCTAATGCTCTGGGGACATGGGTTCAAATCCCACCACAACAAATGGTGAAAATTGAATTCTATTAATAAATCTGGAATTTAAAAAGCTAGTATAATGGTGACCATGAAACCATTGTTGATTGCTGGCTGGAAGGAAATCTACCATCCTTACCTGATCTGGCCTACATGTGACTCCAGACCCACAGCAATGTGTTTGACTCTTAAAATGGCCTAAGGACATGGGATGGGAAATAAATGCTGGCCTAGTCAGCGATGCCCACAAATGAATAAAAAAAAGAGTTAATGGGCTGAATTTTACCAGCCCTATGGAGATAGGCTGGGAGGTGGTAAAACGGTGGTGATAGGCGGCGGGAGGGAAGCCCGATATCTTCACATCGAGACCAGGATATTACCAAAGGCAGCCAGGCTGATGGGAGGTGGTCGTGCTGGAATGTAGTGGAAATGTAATCAAGCAGGCAAAAATCCGCAATTTAACAAGGTTTTTCTAATTATACAAGAGGCGCACAGGAATAACAGAGCTTCAGAGCCTCGCCAGCTATAACCAGGCTTAGTGGGAGGTGAGCATTGGCACCAGTAGGCAGCCATTCTGAAAGTTAACGTGGCTTGTAGGGAGCGTGGAACTGAGTGGACAGCGGAGGTAACAATCAAGAACAAGGAAACATTTGCCTAGCACATCAGGGCCATTCTGCTTAACTGTCCTCTCTGACTTGGATCTTGTACGTACAGAGCATACTGGGAGGACCAGAGAACTGAGTGCAGCTATTTGCCATGGGCCTCATTCACTCAGTCTTCCAGCTCTCCAGCGAGGAGCAGCATCAGAGAAGGAGAGAGCTGTAGCCACAGGGAATGGAGCAAAGCACCCAGAGAATCACCAGAATCGTAAGCCTGGAAGGGGGCAGGGAGGAGGAGGGCACAGAGGGGCAGCCAACCAACCTCTTTCACACAAACAATAATACACACCAGAGAGGGTGCACTGTTGGAAGCTTAACTTTCTGCAAATGTCAAAGCAGTGGTGTCGCCGAAGACTGTGCCTCTCCAGGTTGGCGGTCACTGAGTTGTGTGCCATGATGGTGGATAAGCTGAGCCCTATGGAAAGGGGCAGGCACCCAATATCTATCACGTTGAAGGTCACCAGGGCACTCGATTTCTATGCCTCAGGATCATTCCAGGGATATTCCGGAGATATCTGTAGGATCTCTCAGTCTGCCGCTCATCATTGCATCAAGACAGTCACCAATACCATGTTCAAGAGAGCCAGCCAGTACATGTGCTTTCACATTGATCCAGACAGTCAGACTGAGACAGCCATTGGATTTGGGGCCATCGCTGGATTCCCCGAGGGGGGCAGGGTGTCATCGACTGGCCATCAAGTCTCGCACAGACCAGGCAGCAGCCTTTATCAACAGGAAGTGCTTTCACTCATTCAATGTACAACTGGTCTGCGACCACCACAAATGGATCCTTCAGGTCGATGCAAGTTCCCGGGAAGCTGTCACAATGCCTTCATATTAAGACAATCCCAGGCATCTGAACTCTTCAGGCCCTCTGCACAACTTCAAGGATGGATATTGGGTGACAAGGGCTATCCAATAAAGTGATGGCTACTTACACCTGTGAGGAACCCAAGAACAGGTGCAGAGGAGAGATACAGCAGCTGCCACAGGACAACTCGAGGGATCATTGAACAGGCTACAGGCCTTCTGAAGATGTGCTTCAGATGCCTGGATAGATCTGGTGGAACCCTTCAGTATGCCCCAGCAATGGTCTCGTATATTGAGGTGGTGTGCTGTGCTCCGCGCAACCTGGTGCTACAGAGGGGAGAAGCTTTGAACAATGAGGACATCCTCCTCCGAGGATGAGGATATGAAAAAGGATGGCGACCAGACACAACAGGACGATGACCCCCAAGGACAGCAGGCAAGGCATGGTGATATACATGCAAGGGAGGCTCGCAACTCGCTACTACAGGCATGTTTTACTTGAGCCTTACTTACACATGCAGACAATCCAATGAATCCTTCACCTTCTGCAGACCTGTTGTCCTGTCCTTGATTGCCTTTACCATTTCCATGGATCTGGCATCACATGAGGCAGTAGCATGAGAAATGCATTGACCTCATCTGGTGTCCTTTTCATCACACCCTTTCTGGGAGCCAACAAACTGTTAATGGCCGTAGTGTTTCAAAAAGTAAAGGATTCTTTTAGCGGTGCACCATTTCAGAATTCATTTAAGACATGTACACAGCGAGCTGGATATTTTTCACATGCTTGCAGCTGCTTATACCTGGTGCTCCCTCTGAGCTGTCAGCTGAGGTGGAGGCAGGCTGCTGACCTTTCTGCTCCGTGACGTTTGATGACTGTGCTGGTCGTCCTCTTATTGCCTGAGGCCTGGAGGGCCCCGGCAGATTGATGTTCTCCTCCACAGGTGCAGGAACCCCCTCTGACTCCACAGCTGTGTGAGGTGCTGGTGTCACCATTAGAGGGGCTGAGGAGCCACCGTCCATGCCAGGAATGTCCTGAGAAGAGTGTCCAGATGCTGCAGCCAGCTGCTCTTCACTTTCAAGGCATACTTGGCCCTCCCTGCTCACCTGAGGTGTTTGAGGCCTGGCGATGACTCCAGGAGTCTTATCCCCCTCTTGGCCAACCATTGCTCCATGGAGCTCATGGAGCTGTTGATAACATGCAGTTATGCATGCATCTCTGGTATCCACAGGGAAGCATGCTGGGTGTGCCTCTCCGAGAGGATCGCCAAACTCTCAATGGAGCAAGCTATGCACAAACATGCCAGAATCATTGCTGCACTCATGACTTGGATGGACTCCAATATCTGTGGATAGGTCTCTGGAAGCTCTGCCAGATTTCTATACCTCACACTGGAGTTCCAGCACCTACTACCATGTTGATGACTCCAGAGGCAGGACATCACCTGAAGCTGTGCATCGCTGGACCCTCCCACAGTCCTCCGATTGTGATTGTCATTCCAACTGTTGTTGCGCCCAAGAACTGCTCGGGAGCGTCTGTGATGTGCTCACCAGATTGTGATCCCACTATTAACCGTGTGTGACCGCCCACCGATGTGAGAGTATCTGTGCTGTTGGAACGTGCGTGTGAATGATGTGATAGTGCATCCTCTTTGATCTTCTCTTCCTTTTTTGTAATTCCTTCCTGGGATGTGTTGCACATCCCTACTTGCTCTTGAGAAGGTGGTGATGAGCTGCCTTCTTGAACCACTGCAGTCCATCAGGAGTCGGTACACCAGAGTGCTGTTAGGAAGAGAGTTCCAGGATTTTGACAGCAATAGGATCGGCGAATTAAAAACAGAAAGTGCTGGAAATTCTCAACAGGTCAGGCAGCATCTGTGGAAAGAGAAGCAGAGTTAACGTTTCAGGTCTGTGACCTTACATCAGAACTGTTTTTATTTCAGATTTACAGCAACTGCAGTGTTTTGCTTTTATAACAGGGATGGCGATATAGCTCCAAATCAGGATGGTGTGTGTCTTGGAGGGGAACTTGTAGGTGGTGATGTTCCCATGCATCTGCTGCCCTTGTCCTTCTAGGTAGTAGAGGTTGCGGGTTTGGAAGGTGCTGTCGAAGGAGCCTTGGTGAGTTGCTGCAGTGCATTTTGTAGATGGTACACTGCTGCCACTGTGCGCGGTGTGGAGGGAGTGAATGTTTAATGTAGTAAATGGGTCGCAAATCAAGCAGGCTGCTTTGTCCTGAATGGTGTCGAGCTTCTTGAGTGTTGTTGGAGCTGTACTCATCCGGGCAAGTGGAGAGTATTCCATCACGTTGCTGACTTGTGCCTCGTAGATGGTGAACAGGCTTTGGGGAGTCAAGAGGTGAGTTACTCAGTACAGAATTCCCAGCCTCTGACCTGCTCTTACAGCCATGGTATTTATGTGGCTGGTCCAATTCAATTTCTGATCAATGGTAACCCCTAGGATGTTGATAGTGGGATATTCAGTGAGGGTCATGCCATTGAATGTGAAGAGGAGATTATTGGAAAATCTCTTGTTGAAGATGGTCATTGCCTGGCACTTGTGTGGCACAAATGTAACTTCCACTTTTTAACCTCAGCCTGAATGTTGTGCAGGTCTTGTTGCACATGGACATGGACATGGACTGTTTCAGTATCTGAGGAGTTGCAAATGGTGCTGAACATTGTGCAATCATCAGGGAACATCCCCACTTCTGACCTTATGATCGAGGCAAGGTCGTTGATGAAGCAGCTGAAGATGGTTGGGGCTAAGACACTACCCTAAGAAACTCCTGTAGTGATATCCTTGGATTGAGATGATTGACCCCCAACAACCACAACCATCTTCCTTTGTGCTTCCAAACAGTGGAAAGTTTTTCCCCTGATTCCCATTGACTTCAATTTTCCTAGGGCTCCTTGAAGCCACATTCAGCCTAATGCTACCTTGATGTCCAGGGCAGTCACTCTCAACTCACCTCTGGAATTCAGCTCTGTTGTCCATATTTGGACCAAGGCTGTAATGAGCTGAATGGTCCTGGCAGAACTGAGCATTGGTGAGCAGGTTGTTGCTGAGCAAGTGCCGCTTGATGGCACTGTCGACGACACCTTCCATCACTTCGCTGATGATTGAGAGTAAAGTAATAGGATGGTAATTGGCTGGATTGGATTGATCCTGCATTTTGTGGACAGAACATACCTAGGTAATTTTCCATATTGCCGGTTTGATGCCAGTGTTGTAGCTGTACTGGAACAGCTTGGCTAGTGGCGTGACTAGTCTGGAGCACAAGTCTTCAGTACTACAGCTGTGATGTTGGTATGGCCCTGAAAGGGAGTTCAGTCACCTTCCGATTCCGCGATAGACCAGACGAGACTCAAGCTTCTTTGTTCACTGGTTTATTGCCAGCATATGCAGGGGAGACCGCACCCATACAAGACGGCGAAAGAACTCCCTGAGTAGTCTCAAAACATCATTTTTATACCATTTTACAGATAACAGTTCATTTGCATTTACCAATTATTCAGTTACACATTCTTACTCTCTTATCTTTATCCAATTGTGCCTTCTTGTACATAGCTAGGTTATCGTATTACATTCTAAGCAGGTATACGTTACACTATGCAATCATTAGCAAAGCACGTACGCATGAAACTTTGACCCTTGTCTGGTTCAAGTCACTCTGACAACTTGTGGTTCATCAGGCATTCTCCTTTGTTCACTGTCCTTGTCTTTTTTCTCCCCCTTCATCCCCCCAACTTTTGGCCCTTGGCCCCGCCCAAGTTTGCCAAACACCAGCATTGAGAATTCCTCCGCTTGTCCTTCGGATGGCCTGTCGTCCAGACTTCTGGAGGAATCCTAAATTGCCAAACTGTACAGTGTAGCCTTCCCTCTTATCCCTGTATCCCTTTCCCGTGTGCACATGGTGGGTACCACAGCATATCCTCGGAATGCCATTTTATATTCTTTTAGGGCTTGCCAATAGTAGGGACACAGATAAACGATCCATACCATTACTGTCAAGCTAAAAATGGTCATTACCACACGGATGATTTCCCACCAATTTGTCAGTCGCCCTGCGGTAGAGTAAGCTGAGGCCGACCTAGCCAATTGTGTTGTTGATCAAGTGGCCAGGTCTACTTGGATGCGCCCCTGTGTGATTTATTCTCTTGATGCCTGGGTATACTGATGTGCTATCTTTGTGGCCTGCTGCATGGCCAATCGCGCTACTTTGCCTGGGGTTTCATCCATAAACTCCATATCATCCCACCAGGGGCTAAATATGTATCCCGTTGTTTGCCTGGGTAGGTGGAAGTCCCCTAATATAAGGGAGTCAGCCACTTGCGTACAAAAACTTGTGTTAACTAAGCATCTTAATCCTCCAAAGACCATTTCAGCCTTGCTTTTCATAAAACACTATTGCGTTGGGCACATCTGAATTGCCTTGAACAGGGGACAGGGGACATTTCGAGTGTGATTTTGCTGCGGTTGGTCGGGGGCTCTAGGGTACGACAAGTACATACAATATAATTCTTTGATTCAGCCCAACATTCCTTGGTACTCATCCAAATTGGGGAGTTAACATAAGAGAGGTACCCATGGGATCCTGCTCGATATACCCAACCATCCCTTTCTACTCCCAATGACTCAAAGGGATAACTGTTGTTCAAGGAGGTTCCCGGGTGATACTCTTGGGGTATTGTCACGAGGAATTTAATAACCTCGTCCGCTCCTCCACTCTGGAGTCGAGTGACCACTAGCTCCTGTCGTTCCTGATTTATGAGATTCAATTGGTATATCGATTCAAACATGTGTCTGGGGACAGTTCCAAACCTGATATCTTCTATATCCGAGCTTATTCCCTCTTTCAAATCTCGGGCTAACACGTTGCACGCCCTTCCTCTACTTTATGAGTCGACGGTATCAACTAGCCCTTGATTGGTAATTTTTAGGGCTCTCACCAGTCCTTCGCCTTGTATCTCAATAGCAGTCAGGGCATATTCTGTCCCGTATGCATTATACCGCAGTTTCAGCAGCTACTCGCGACGCGTAATTGTTTACTTCATATATCTGAGCAGAGTTTATGACTGAATTCGTGCTCCCAAAGCGTCCCCCTATATCTCCCACCAAGCTTCTTGTCCATTTTTCCCATTTTCTGATTCCCGGAGTAATTCAAGCCTTGTAATCCCCAATGAACTGTCCTAACCGATATCTAGACCGTCTGATTGAACTCTGATGATCCCTGTAATATAGCCACCAGGTTCGTAACGTTGTCAGTCACTTCTAGAGACACCATGGTAACATCATGCAACAGGGGTTTAGCCTTCCCTACCCTAACTATCTCATCTGGAGGGGGGTTTGTCATCCTAGGACAGTGAGTCTGCCTTTGATACCCACAAGTACACAAATTATAACATTGTGTATCATAAAATCATGCCCATCTATTACATATTTACACACACCCTGACAATACTGGCCATCAATGCCCAGTTCCCAAATGAAAGGGGGCAGAACAGTCCATCCGGCTGTGATGTTTACTTCATGAAGGATGGTGCTGTCTGCGTTATTTGCTTGACACCCATAATACCATTTACCCAACCCAGTCACATTATTTCGGTTACATTTACGGTTTGGTTCCCAGACTCTCGTCTGGTGTGTCTGGGTGGTGGCCTGGACTGTAATCCAGGTATTCGGCTTCTTTACCCATTTCCCAATCCCTCCTCTGGGAGCTGAGTGTATTGTCCAGGGTGTGGGCAGGTGTTGTCGTGCACATGTGTCTCCCACGTCGCTACCGATCCGCTCAGGATAAGGAGATATCTGCAACGATATTAACATCTGCTCCCATCGCTCGGGTCACCATTAGATTTCTTGGTTTCTATATACAGTTTCAACTGTGCAGAATGTTTCCATTTACTTCCCGTTTTCATAGCTATGAGCGCACACGTATCACCTGTCATAATGACCTCATGTGGTCCATGCCATCGGGGTTGAAGTCCACTGCGTTCTGGACCCATTCTGACCATTACCTTATCTCCTACCTGCGGAACATTCTGTTTTTCCAACTGCTGATCCAATTCTATGTCCTTAGCTGCCTGTCTGTCCTTAACCTCTTGTCTGAGCATATGTAGCTGTTTACTCATTTCTCTGACATACTCTCGGATTCTGCCTTTAAGTGGGCCTGTGTCCGCCCATCCGACCATTATTCCTTCTGATAACTGCATTGCCTGCCTTGTCATTAGCTCAAATGGAGTAAATCCTGTATTCTTATTTGGGGTGGCCCTTAGGTACATCAGAATGCTGGGTAAAACTGTTGCCCAGCTATTCCCGGTTTCTTGTATTGCTTTAGCTATCGAGGTCTTTAAAGTCTTATTCATTCTTTCTACCATTCTAGAACTTTGAGGATAATAGGGGATGTGGAATTCCTTTATTAGCTCTTGCATCAGCCCGATCTAATTGGCAATTCCCATTAATTATAATTCTATTTCATTCATGAGCCCTGGAGAAACTGCACAGTCATAATACTTTAAAACAGAAATCAAACATTCCCATTTGATTCCAGGCATGATCATATTTTGTTTTTTTTTCTCTATCCTAGATGACATTTTAATTTCTTAAAAGTAACTTGCTAAATTACGCTGGATTTTCGACATCTCAGATTATCTCAAATTCAAATAACAGTGTTGCTGGAGTGACAGGTTTTATTAATGTTCCATTTAATATCTTTCCAAAAGAAACTTTGTTTTTTATACTTAGGAACCACCTAGACTGTTTTTGCTTTTTGTTTTCTAAAACTTTGATTGTCCTATTAAATGTCGGATAAAGTTCCTTTTGAGTGCTTTAAATAACCACTCATATCAATTTAATTTTGTTTATCAATTCCAATTTCTTATGCCCAGATTTGGTGGTATTGCATTTTGTTTTACATTAAAGACAGAAGTGCTTCCAACTATCTCTCCTTCTCAAGCACTTTGTCTCATTGATAAAGATGCTGTGACATTTGTTGTCTGCAGTTATCTTCTTCAATTCTTAAAGCTGCTGGATCTCTTGCTGTGGCATCAGAATCCATTGTGGCTCTGTCCCAAAGCCCAATGGGTTAATTTTACTTTCAGCAATGCAAAAATTAAATGGAATAACAATAGCTGCGGCAAGGTTAATTTCTTTGCTTGTCTCCAAGGGGGCAGAGCAAAACATTCTCAGCTGCGTCACTTTGCGTAACCTTTTTATTTTCCCTGATCGAAAAGAATTCAACTCCATTTTAAACTGTTCTTTTTTTTGGTATCCTTAGGGTTTTAAAACAACAAAATCATTAGGAACATTAACAACTTCAAAGGAAACCATCTCCATTAGAGAAGGCAGTAGTTTAGATTAAACTTCCATTGTCTCCAAACTTCTAGCATCTTTTGTAAGAGGTTTCTAATCCAAGGATTTTTTTTTATATGACCAAGATGATTCCAAATTCCAGTTCACAGCAATAAACATTTAAAAGTTTTTCTCAACTTAACAGGTTAGTTAACCTTAATAATATAAACTTAACTTAGACTTATTAACTTATAATACTTATTAACTACACACAGAACAGAATAGCACATGCTTTTTTAAAAAGATAGATAAATTACGTCATTTTTCTTGTTCTTTCTTCAGGCTCCTTTTCAAATGACTGTAATAAAAACAAAAACTGAAGAAAAAGTTATTTAACATTCTTTCAACAAAAGATTTAACACCAGCTTCTTACACAAACTTTAATCTTTCCCATATCTCCTTTGCTTGTCTTTCTCTCCCTTAAAACAATATCCAATTTCTGACATTTGCTACTTAAAAAATAGTCAGTAAAACATGTCTTCAAGTTTAAACTGCAAAATAAAGCAACAGCAGATTTTAAACGTTTGCCCAATTAAAGCAGTGTTTTAAACTTCAAATTGGATTTCTGCCAGACATCTTCAGACTTTCAAGGTTGAAGCTTATCTCTTAGAAAATTGTTCATTGCCTTTTTACAGTTGCAAAACCAACTTTTAAAATAAAAATAAAACTTTAACTTAAAATATAATTCAATTTTATATCCCATTCCTGGGTGCACAATCTTAAATTGAAATGAACACACTCAACAATCACTTTTCACACTCATTCAATTCCAAACAACTTAGAAAATTGATTCCTGTAATGGGTTATGAATTCAAAGTACCAAAATCTGTGTCAAATTCCCTGTCCCAATGTCAAGGAACACACACAGATTCAACTAGTTCACAACCAAAACATGACTCAAGGTTCCCACAAAATATATACGTGTAAAAATAGAACAAGTAACAGACTAATGTTTTCAACATTAAAGCCAGACAACAAAGAGTTAACGACTGTCAGTTCTACTGAAGCTGCACATCTCAAGGACATTCATTTAATTCGTGGAGGTTTCCAACATTCAACATTCGAATCAAAAGACACAGTAACTTGTTTCCTGTATTTTTGGTGAGGTGAAGAGACAGAGTCCCTTTGCCTCCCCACTCTGCGACAAACTTGAGTTCCGTTTTCTTGGCCGTCGCTTTACAACATGTCCTTCTATACCAGGGCTGTCCAACATACAGCCCGCAGGCCAGGATCCGGCCTGCCAAAGGTTTCCATCCAACCCGCGGCTGTAAATTGAACCCGGAGCCATTCCTCATCCTTGCCAGGGCTCCATGACTAGAGATGAGAAATTTCCCATTGCCAGACTGGCTTTGAAAATAAATCTCAAGACAGTTTCACAGCTGACAACTGCTGACATTGGGAATCTGTCTGAAATTGGGAAATGGCTGTTCCCAATTCAGCAGCTGTCAGCTGTGAAACTGACTCGAGATCTAAAAATAAACTGATCAACTATCTGCTGAGCTTTCCTGCTCTCTGCAACTGTCAGAGAGAGTGAGGGGCAGGGGAACAGAGAGAGAGAGAGAGAGAGCGTGAGTGAGAAAGGAGGACAGAGAGAGAGAGGGACAGAGAGACAGAGAAAGATGGGGCAGAGGGAGGGGGAGCAGAGAGAGAGAGATGGGGGCAGAGAGAGATGGGGGCAGAGAGAGAGAGGAGTTGCAGAGAGAGAGAGAGGGGGCAAGAGAGAGAAAGAGAGAGAGTGATCAAGATCACTCCTGACAGAATGACATCTATCCAGAATATTCCGCATCACTACAGTAAGTGTGCAGGACAACATTGACTACGTGTGCAAGCAACAAAATGCTAGGTATCTCACTAAATCAGTCTCCAACGTGGTGAAGAGAAAGTAAGTCAATAAATTAGTCTTCTCATTTAAAGCTTGTTCACAAAAATGTACATTTGTTGCACCTTTGACTAATAGTAAGATAATTTTTTAATGTCTTTATCTTTCCAAAATTGTCTCACCGGCACCCCATGTAAGACAAAAATCATAATGTGCACCCCCCCCCCCCCCCCCCCCCCCCACCTATGTGAAAAGGTTGGACAACCCTGTTCTATGCTCATCATTGGGAACTCTGTGACCAGTCGTACTCACACATGAACACTATGCTAGTGCTATGCGCCTATCCATGAGGCCATTCCCTCTCTCAAGGCACCATACCCGTCTCACCATCCGTTCCTCCCAGCTCCAAAGTGCGAGGATGCCGATGTTGGATACGCTGCCTCTGGTTCTTGACATTTTCCTTGATTTATGAGCTTTCTTCTGCAAGGACATATATTCCCATTGTTACTCACCCATCAAAGAGACCCACAATGCCTATGTTGGTGGCAGCCTATCTAAATATTATGGTGCCACAGGGATGCCTTCTGCATGTGGGAAATCAGCACTGGCTGTGCAGGAGTCACCTCTGCCTTACTGGGGATCTGCACACAGAGACTGTTATGCATTTGACAGCCAGTACAGATGCCTGGGCATTTCCACTAAGTGGGTGGGCAACCCATTCTCCAATCTTATATTCTCTTCAGTCACATTTAAGGCTGCAAGCTTAATGTTATGCACTGCACTCACCTTCCCAGCATGCATCAGTCATTGACCCTCTTTTGGCACTACCCCATGGCTCCATACTTCCTCTGCTATCTCCCATCAGACCTATTTGGGCTCCCTCCCTCACCTCTTTTCTCAGTATGTTGATGACTGTATTGATGCTGTTTCCTACCCTCGCCCTGAACTACAAAACATCATTAACTTTGCTTCCAATTTCCACCCAATCCTCATCTTCACATGGTCCATCTCCAAATCTTCCCTTCACCTTCCTCAACTTCTGTCTCCATGTCTAGGAAAAAAAAATTGCCATCATTTCAATCTTCCTCCCCACTGTCACTGTGACCTCTCTGTTCCCAGTCCCCTACAGTGTTCCAATGGAAACTTGAGGCACTACACCTCATCTTTTGATTAGTCACTTTGCAGTTTTCCAAGCTTAACATTGAGTTCAACAATTTCAGGTCATAAGCTCTGCCCCTATTTTTATTTGTTTTTGTTTGTTTTTGAACAGAAGCTCTTGATAATTCCGATTTTTCCATTTACACCTCGTCTAGACCCATCTTTTGTTCCTTTACTTGTCCTATTACCATCCACTTTTGCCTTGCACCATCATCCTTTTTGTCATTTCATCTCTCCTGCCTTCCACCGTATCACAGACCTTCCCTTTTGTTTTGTCCCCCTCTCCAAGCTCCCTGCCTCTACTTGCTTGAAACCTATGACATCTCTAACTTTTCTCAGTTCTGACAAAAGAACCTGAAGCATTAACTCTGTTTCTCTCTCCACAGATGCTGCAAGACCTGCTGAATATTTCCAGTACTTTCTGTTTTCATTTCAGATTTAAAGTAATTGGCAAAAGAACCAGAGGCAACATGAAGAAAAAA
Source organism: Heterodontus francisci (assembly GCF_036365525.1). Classification (NCBI taxonomy): domain Eukaryota; kingdom Metazoa; phylum Chordata; class Chondrichthyes; order Heterodontiformes; family Heterodontidae; genus Heterodontus; species Heterodontus francisci. The sequence continues at coordinate 106,904,125 of NC_090372.1, read as the reverse complement.
AAATATATTGAGTTGTTATGATCTAAGTGCATGTGCACTGCATGTAAAGGTGATGAAAGCAGGCTCAAAACTAACTTTCAAAAGGGAATTGTATAAATACAATGAAATATGCAGGGCTATGGGGAAAGAGTAGGACTAATGGGACTAATCGGATAGTTCTCTCAAAGACCCAGCACAGACATGATGGGCTGAATGGCCTTCTTCTGTGCTGCATCATTTTATTCTATCACATACAGAGATGGCCATATACAAAATGCAATAATTGATTTTAGTGATTTAGAGCCATGTATGTGGTCGTGAGACTGTGCTATAAAACATGAAAATAAAATTATGTTGCTCCAACTAAATTACATGTTTTCACCTCTGGTGAAATTCCAGGAGTCGCTGCACTTGTGGAACTGCACCCAGCAAACAATGACTTCTTTCAGGAGGAAGGGAGAAGAGAAAAATTGGAGAGAATAACTTCGTAAAGAAAGAGAAAGCATTTTTTTTTAAAGGCTCTACAATTTAAATTCATAATTTAGTTATTCTAGCAAATCTTTAGTTATTAAACAGTTCATTTTGCATTTTGTTAAGCTATTCTTTAGAGTGATTGCCATTCAGTCTACAATTGATAAATTTCATGGAATGATTAAACACTACCAGCAAAATCAATATTTCTATCATAAAGCACTAGAATTGATGATCAGTTTAGTTACGTTAGATTAAATAACATTTTGTATCTCGTTAAATCGACTATTCTGTTGAATGTTTGCTATTGATCAGCTGTATAATAGATTTCAATAAATTTGGTGACTTCCAGACAATCCAGCTCACTTTAATGCATGATAGTATGAATCTCTAATAAAGTTTTAAACCAATTTAACAACATTTAAGTCACACCTTGAAAATGAGAAACATCCTGATTTTCCACTGCAGCAGTGATTACACTTCAAAAGTACTAATTGGCTGTAAAGCGTGTTGGAACTTTCAGGGTTGTGAAAGGCGCTATATAAGGGCAAGTAAAAAAAAAATCACTTTACAAAGGATAACAGGAGTTTGGGAGGAGGGTTATGGTGAAATGCTTTGAGAAATAAGCTCCAGTATGGTGGGGTCTGAAGACTGAAGAGTCTGCTACTGGAACGAGGTTGAGGGATTGCACAGAAGGTCAAAGCTGCGACAGCAGAGTCTGTGAACTGGAACATGATGCTGGATTAAATTGCAGAAGTTGTACGGGACAAGGCCATAAATGGGTTTGTAGGCAAGGATGATAATTTTTAAATCAATGTACTGAGAGTAGAGTTGCCAACTTTAGTTGAACGTATTCCTAGAGGTTTCATCACATGACTGCCTGCCTCTAACCACCTCAACTCATGCTCCCATCATTGGACATGCAAAACTTCTATCAATGTGGGACACCACCTTCCCAGGTTAATTGGAAAGCAAGCAAACTCTCCATTATCCGACATATGATTCTTGACTGTGAGTCAAACAGTCTTTCTTCCCATCTTCAATATTTTTATGACTAATAAACAAAAATGTGCAAAGAAAATGAAAAATAAAAAAATTTCTTAATGCCCCTATGATTTTTGCTCATGAGTCTTTACTTCACAAATACTGCAGGACAATTCTGGAGGGTTGACAATTCTAATGGTAGGAGTTGAGGATCCAGTGGAGTTTGGCGAGAGCAGGATTGATACCTCAGCAGATTTAGCATGAGATAAATGTGGATGGCAGAACTCTGAATGATTTAGAGTTTGTGCAGTGTTGTACTGGGAAGGAAAACATTGGAGGAGTTGAACCTCGAATTGACAAAGGAATGGATAAAGCATTCGGTGATATTCAGGATGGGGTAGGGTGAGGATTGACAATATTGCGATTTCCTCCATACAATGATATTTTCTCTTTACTCCAAAGAGAAGCATTGTATTGAAAGGAGTTTACGATCAGGTGAGGAGGGGTCGAATAGCTCCCCTCTTGTCCCTCACCTTGTTTGACTGCAACAGGTTTTATTTGTTTTAAACAGTGGATGTGCTTACCAATTCAGTGAGTGTTTCAGGTGTGATGATCATAAAAGAACCAATTGGACAAGTTTCCTTGAGTTTAAACGAGAAAGAGGTTAGTTTATTGTACTTAAAACCAAAACCCGATCTAAGTAAAATAATAAACTACGCTCCAACTTTATCTCACACACACACACACACACACATGAAACACACACACGAATGAAACACACACAAATAGGTCACAGAGTGAAGAAGGATAGATTGGTTGGATGAGAGTTCAGAGCAAATAAAATAATATACAGTCTGTTGAGTCTGGTAATTCAGTTGTCTTCCGGATGAACTCGTGGTCCTGAAGTTTCTGGCTGGTAGAGGGGGCCACCTGGTTCAGGGTTTTCTTGGAGACAGTGATGTAGATGTTTTTTTTTAGCTCTGGCGTCCACAGAGGCACTCCTCCTCTCCCTCCCCCACATCCGACTGACATCCCTCTACCCCACTCCCACTGCCACTACTCTCCCGCCCCACTTCCTGCAGACACTCCTCTCCCCTACTTCCCACCAACACTGCTCTCCCACCCCATTTCCCACCAACACCCCTCTCCCATCCCACTTCCCACCACCACCCCATCTCCCACCCCATTTCCCACTAACACCCCTCTCCCACCCCACTTCCCACCTAGACTCCTCTCCCACTCCACTTCCCACCAACACTCCCCTCCCACCCCACTTCCCACCAACACCCCTCTCCCACCCCACTTCCAGCTGATACTCCTCTCCCACCCCCACTTCCCACCAACACTCCTATCCCACCCTCACTTCCCGCTGGCACTCCTGTCCCACCCCACTTCCCGCTGACACTCCTCTCCCTCCCCCTCTACCCATTGACACTCCTCTCCCTCTTCTGATTCCCTATGACACTCCTCTCCTTCCCTCTCTGCCTGCTGACACTCCTCTCCCTCCCCCTCTACCCGTTGACACTCCTCGCCATCTCCCACCTCTTGCGGGCACTAGTCTACTGGTTGTGGACACTCCACCGGTTATATAACTGTACTGTATGTACATGCTATTAAAATCAGAATTCTACAGTATTTTAACTGAAAAGTCCCCTCCCCCTCCATTTTATAAAAGCAAAATCATTTTAAGTTCTGTTTATTCAATTTACTCAAACATTTATAGACGTAGCAACAAGCCCCACAGAATCAGATCCTGAAGATCAAATTTGAACTGGATATATAGAATCATAGAATGATACAATACAGTTGGAGGCTATTCGGCCCATCATGTCTGTGCCAGCTGCATTCAGGATGCCTGCTGAAGTGTAGATTTCTAGACTTTAACACCATCAAGATATCAAAATCCTGATTCAGTGGCACACTAGTGCACTTGATGGTTGCACCCTGAGACAGTTTACATAAGTTGAGATCAAAGTTGATAAAAATTCAACCAGATTATGGAGTCAAGAGATGGCATTGTATCAACTGCAGCATCTCTTCAAATCAAATAGAGCTGAAAGCATACTTTGAATCAGAATGAAAAGTTGTGATATAAACCGCCCATGAAAGCAGTACTAAAACATTGTCCTTCTGGTTGACAGGTTTGGCTCCCCCTTGGGTGGGGAATACTGCAGAAGAGGCCAGAGCCCAGGAGTAGATAGTTTTCCTTCCCCTCAGGGTAGAGATTGTAAGGGGTGGTTACAGCATGGTTTGGAGGGTTGGACAAATGACAGTCGAGGTGGGGGGGGGGTGGGTAGTGTGGGGAGTCAGAGAGAGATAAATGGCAGCGATGTGGGATCAGTGATCGCAAGGGGGGGCGGAGTTGGTGATCTGGCAGGGAGGGGGGCTCCAATCACAGGGGGGTCCATATGTAAGTGGGGGTGTTACCGATCACAGGGAGGGAAACAGGTTATAATACAGGGCTGGGGGCCCATAAGTACTGTTGGAAAAACACTACCTCTTCCATGCAGCCATCCTTGCCTCCCTTTAGCTGTCAGCAATCCTGAGGCCTGGACAGCCCGTAGTAAAGCTGGAACAGAGATAATATCTGAGGCACACAGCCTCAGTAAAATACTTAACCTAGTGACCTGCCACCTGGAAGCATTTTGGTCCTTCACCCCTTGTCCCACCCCTGTTAAAACCAGAAGCAGGCGGATTCAAGACAGGTTGGGTTAAGGCTTGAGATTTTTTTTTACTTAGTAACATTTCACCCAACACAAAACCAGCTGTTTTGGGTGGTTAAAATTACCCCCAAGAGTTCATTCTTTTCAATTCCAAATCTTCCATTTTAAAACTTCCCTTCCACTAAATGTAACTTTATAAAGATTAACTTCAAAAGATTAATTGAAGGTTTTTTCAAAAATCTTCTGATAGTGCAGTGGATAGGGACAGCCTGTAATTGACCAATACAAATCAGCAAGTCTTAGGTTCAACACTCAGCCTCTGCTGAGTTAGCTGGGAAGGGGTGAATCATAGCATAATAGAAAGTTTATGGCACAGAAAGAGGCCACATGGCCCATCGCGTCTGCACTCACCGAAAAGAAAAGAGTGACCCAGCTTAACGCCACTTTCCAGCATTTGGTCCGTAGCCCTGCAGGTTATGGCACTTCAGGTGCACATCTAGGCACCTTTTAAATGAGTTGAGGGTTTCTGCCTCTACTACCCTTTCAGGCAATGAGTTCCAGAACCACACCAGCCTCTGGGTGAAAAAATCTTTCCTCATCTCCCTTCTAATTCTTCTACCAATCACTTTAAATCTATGCCCGCTAGTCACTGATCTCTCTGCTAATATAACTAGGCTCTTCCCATCCACTCAGTCCAGGCCCCTCATAATTTTAGTACATTTCAATCGGATCTCCCCTCAGCCTTCTCTGTTCCAAGGAGAACAACCCCAGCATATCCAATCTTTCCTCATAGCTGCATTTTCCAGTCCTGGCGACATCCTCGTAAATCTCCTTTGTACCCTCTCTAGTGCAATTACATTGTCATGCAGGCTCCCACCTGCCAAGAATGAGGCATATTAATTTAGCCACATGGACATTAAATTTCAAGTTGTTGCTAGGAAGAAGAGAAGGCCTGTTACAGTAGGTTGCCAGGCCCCTGGCTGGAAAGACATTTTTGCATATTAACCGACAGTGCTTGTAGACAAAGGAGTTACTCCCTGCTCCAATTCAATCCACAAACAGACGTGGTCAGACCAGTTAGTCAAATGGCTAACTGACTGTTGCAGAGTTTGAACTGAGAGTTTTAAATTGGAGAGACAGTGTTTGAACTGGTAGAAAGCAGAATGCTCCTGGACGGAAGAAGACCTGCTGTCTGACTGTCTGCTCTCATCTCTTTCTCACAGAACTGAAACCCACTGAAGACACATGAACCCCAAGACAGAAAAGTCTCCTACAGTAACCAAGGTTTAAGAAGAATACTGGGCCCCAATGAAAATTAAGATCCACCTGCCAACAAGGACTTTACAGTGAGCTCGAAGACCCGTCTCAAAAACTCCTTAGATGTTGCCTCAAACCTTTCCGCTTTATTTTTCTTCTGCTCTTTTCTGTCCCTATCTGCATGTGTGTATTGTGTATGCATGCTAGCGTGGGTGCGTCACGTATCTGTAGGTGTCAACTGAATTAGAGTTTAAGTTTCAGTTTAATAAAATTTCACCTTTAAACCTAAGAAAGCCTGCTTGTGCTTGTTTCTTTGCCTTATAATTGGAAAGCGGTGAACAAGGATTCACCAAGGGGGAGCTAAAAACAGTGTGTTTAAAAATAAAACCCTGTTACAGTAAGACCAGGTGAAGGCTGAAAGGGAACCCTAGACCTCTTTTTCACCTGATCGTAACAACATCCTTTCTGTAAAGGGATGACCAGAACTGCACACAGTACTCAAGTTGTGGTCTTATTGATAATTTATATGGTTCCAGCATAACCTCTCTAATCTTATATTATATACCTCAACTAATTGTCATGCAGGCCCCCACCTGCCAAGAATGAGACACATATTTCACCACATGAACATTAAAAACATAAAATTGTTGCTGGGAAGAAAAAAGGGCCTATCACAAGCAATTGCCAAGCCCTTGACTGGAAAGACATTTGCATAGTAACGGAGCGTACTTGGAAAGGACAAAGGGACCACTTCCTGACACATTCAATCCACAATTGACTTTTGATTACCAGACATTGAGAATGGAGAGGCTCGCATTCCAGGTTAACTGCTAATATGGCCGAATACACAAACATACGTGGTCAGACTAGTTTAGTTATATGACTAACTGGCTGTTGGTGTTTTTTGAATTTGAACTTGCCACAGAGTGTTTGACACTCAGAAAGCTCTTTGCTCCCGGACTGAGAACATCTCTCTCCTGTCTGCTCCCATCTCTTTCTCATGGAACTGAAGACCCCAAGAGAGAAAAGTCTCCTACAGTGAACAAGGTTTAAGAATAATACTGGGCCCCAATGAAAAGCATGACTACCTATAAAAGGACTACAGTGAGCTCCAAGCACAGTAACAAGAAACTCTTCTGATATTGTCTCAAACCTCTATATTTTTTCTTCTGTTCTTTTCTGACTCTATTTGCATGTATGTATCACGTATGCATGCTAGCATGGGGTGCGGTGTGCTTCCGTAAGCATTAACTGAATTAGAGTTTAAGTTTAAGTTTGAATAAATTTCATTTTTATTCTTTAAACCTAAGAAAGCCTGTTTATGCCAATGTCTTTGCCTTATAATTAGAAAGCGGTGAACAAGGATTCACCAAGGGGGGACTCAAACCACGCTACATTTAAAAATTAAGCCCTGTTACAATAAGACCAGGTGAAGGTTGAGAGAGACCCCTAGACACCTTTCTCACCTGGTCGTAACATAACAAAGGAAAGAATTCCATATGCCTTTTCACCACCTTATCGATCTGTCCTGTTAAGTTCAGGGATCTGTGGACATTCGTTCCAAGGTCCCTCACTTCCTCTACATCTCTCAATATTTTCCCATTTATTGTGTATTCCTTTGCCTTGTTTGACCTCTCCAAATGCATCATCTCACCTCACACTTCTCTGGGTTAAATTCCATTTGCTACTTTTCTGCCCACCTGACCGGTTTATTGATATCTTCCTGCAGCCTACAGCTATCCTCCTCACTATCAACCACGAGGCCAATTTTAGTGCCATCTGCAAACTTCTTGATCATTCCCCCTGCATTTACGTCCAAAACATTATTATATAGCACAGAAAGCAGGGCACTTAGTACTGAGTCCTGCAAAAGCCCACTGTAAACAGTCTTCCAGTTGTAAAAACATCCATCAACAATTACCATTTGATCCTGCCACTGAGCCAATTTTGTATTCAGCTTGCTACATTTCCTGGATCCCATGGGCTTTTTTTTTTAAACCAGTCTGTCATGTAGGACTTTGTCAAAAGCCTTGCCAAAATCCACAGCAACTGTACTACCCTCATCTATCCTCCTTGTTACTTTCTCAAACAATTCAATCTGGTTATTCATGCATTTGCTGTTTGTGGGACCTAGTAGTGTTCAAAATTGTCTGTCATACTTGTTTACATAATAACAGGAACCACTTCTCAAGTCATATTTTAACTGTGATGCATTTATGGATGTCCTGAGGATATCATAGGTTATTAGAAAATACAAGTCCTTTATTTCATTTTTTGTTCCTTTAGAAAGTTAAGGCGGCAAAAATCTGTGAAGTTTTCCCCTCCTGATCACCATTAAGCAACCCCAGGAGGAAGGTCCATTCTTCGGAATGTTGGATAAGGCCGAAATTGGGCTTTGTTGTGATTTTGGTGGGGTAAAATAGCCTGTCAACATTCACTGTTTGGCTTTACACATTGAAGATTGGCCACTTGGCCAAAGCATTGGAGATGCCTGGATTCTGTGGACTTTTACTTCAGTATAAGTCAGTGTCTTCAGGAAAAGTGGAGACAATAATATAATTTTTTTAAAAACTCATCAAACATTACATTGCAAGATTGGGGAAATGGCTCTCAGTGCTTGGACACAGCAGCAGGAGAATGGATGTTGTCCATGTGATGGACAGGTGGAGTAAATATGATTGAATAAGTGTACTGGAGTCTTCTTACATGAGGGAGTAGACAGATATTGGGAGGAGAGTATCAGTACCAGAGGTGTCCCTTGTAGCTCTTAGAAGTTACCCTAGAACTTGGTGAATGTTATGCTCTCTCAGTTCCTGCACATAGTACAGTGCATACAAAAATGTCACTGTTCAAGTTGTGTTAATTTTATTTATCTTTCTCTCTCTCTCTTTCTCATATCCACCAGAGTATGTTTTTAGCTTTCCCAGAAATGTTACTCTTCTGCATTGCTGAAATACAATAAAAATGTTAAAAACAAATCCAATAAATTATATCAGTGTTTCAATTAAATTATATGATTAATCCTGTTGGCTGTCACCACAGTATTGTAAAAATCTGCCATAGTGCTTTCCTAGAACAACTTTTATTTGTTCATGGGAATAATAAGCATTCCAGAAGATGTTTTTATGCTGGAAAAGGGGATCTTGAACTGATACAAGGGCTGGAATTTAATGTTAAATTGGTGGCCCTGCCCACTGGCTGAAAAGTCAGGGGCAAGCCCGCCTCCACCGGGCCTGGAAGCCACGCTGCTATTTTGCATGGCTCAGGCCCTTAAGAGGCCTCTCTGAAGCAAGAAATCCCACCTCCAAGAGGGCCAGTGACTATGCGCGCTACTGGACCGACCCTGACAGTCAGACTGAGAGGGCCATCGGATTTGGGGCCATTGCTGGATTCCCACAGGTGAAAGGTGTCATTGATTGCACGCATGTGGCCATCAAGGCTCCAATGGACCAGACAGCCACCTTCATCAACAGGAAGGGATTCCATTTCATCAATGTTCAACTGGTCTGCGACTACCAAAAGCATTTGCTGCAGGTATGTGCCCATTTCCCGGGAAGCAGCCATGGAAGTTGACAGTCCCAGGTGCCACAGCTTTCCAGGTCCCCCGCGTGCCTTCAGGGTTGGATTCTCGGGGACAAGGGCTACCCATTGAAGACATGGCTACTGATGCCTGTGAGGAACCCTTACAATGCAGCAGAGGAGAGGTACAACACTTGCCACAGCTCCAACCAAGCAACCATTAAGCAGGCCTTTGGGCTGCTGAAGATGAGATTCTGTTGCCTGGATTGGTCCGGTGGAGCCCTGTAATATGCCCCAGTGAGGGTCTCACATATTGTGAGAGTCTGCTGTGCTCTGCACAATCTAGCACTGCAGAGAGGGGAGGCTTTACGTGTTGAGGACATGAGGGGAGGGCATGAAGGAGGGTGATGAGTTGGCAGCACTGGATGATGAAACCTTAGGGCACCAGAGGTCAGGCAGATTGAGCGATGGGCCAAGGATGCAAGAGAAAATCTCACACTTACCCACTTCCAGCAACATGATGGCCTCTCAGAGTGAAATCAATAAAAATTTGCCTCAATGCATGCAGTCTCCTTTCTATTTGTCTTCTGTGCCTACTGCCCAATGGCCCACGGGAGACACTAATCAAATGAGGCCTGTGCCTACATTGGATCCACTAAGGGGGAAGAGGGAGGTTAGCAGCTCACAATTAATGCATGATAGAATAATTATTTTGCATAATGAAAGTTAATTTCTAAAACAAAAGAACTTCATATAAAAAAACAAATGTCAAAGGTCAATCACCCGTAAAACTCCAAGTGTCTAGGTGGTTTTCTTTAAACATTTAAGAGTGCTTCCATGAGGTGTGACCCCTGTGCTAGCAAGTGGGCTGGAGGCAGGCTGCTAATCAGGCTGCCGCTTGCCTGTGATGACTTTGGCGCTGTCATCTGGCTGCCTGAGGCCTCGAAGGCCCAGCTGCCTGAGGGTTTGCTGCACAGGTGCAGATCTCTCCTCAGGCGTTGTGGCTGTTGGAGCTAGGCTCACTGTCAGAGGGGCTGAGGAGCCAGTGTCCACATTCTCAGAGCGGCTTGAGTGGAGCCCCCATCAATGCAGCTCAGCATCTCCTCCTCCCTTTCAAGGTTCACTTGAAACTCCCTGATGACCATAGTAGACTCCAGGCTCCTCGTCCTTCTTTCAACTTGCCACTGCTGAGTTGAGCTTATGGCCAAGGTGATGGTGTGCAGGTCTGCGCACATTTGTGGGATCTGGCTCTCTATGAAGTTCGGCAACGTCGCAACGGAGGAAGGCATGCGCTCACAAGCCTGAGACATGGCAGCACTCACGGCATGAATGGATTCCTCCATCAGCTGCTCATGGCAGCGCATTGTCTCTGGCATCTTGCCAGATGTTGCCTTGCTCCTCTATGCAACTTCAGCATGCCCTGTGCTGTCGGCAACAGAAGCTCGTCATGAGCCTAGGGCTCAGCATGGGCCTGGTCTCCTCCCACTGTCCTCCAACTGTCAGAGGCCTCAGCTGTCACAGCCTCCGTCAGCTGCTCAGGCACTTCTGTGCTATGCTCACCAGCTTGTGACCCTGAGTCTAAGTTGTGATTGGGTATATAGAGAGAAACTATGGTATTTTCTATGTGGGGGGAGACCAGAACAATGGGGCATAACTTTAAAATTAGAGGTAGGCTATTCAGCAGTGATGTTCGGAAGCACATACAACGTTCCTATGTATTCTTAAATATTATGGCATCTTGGAAGGAGGGATCGGGATAATCTGGCCAGGTCGAGTTTTTCTGTTTGCATCAGGTGGCAAGTAGCAAAGATGCTCCTGTAGTGAATTAAGTACCCTCCCTCTCTCCTCACAAACTGGTGGGGTCAGTGCTGGAGGGTGCAGGCAGGCACAATCCTGATGTAACCACCAGGATCGGTATGAACATGGTATTGGTATATGGTAGCATAGTGGCTATATGACTAGATTGGTAATCCAGGAGCCTGGACTAATTATCAGGAGACATGAATTCAAATCCAATTGTAACAGCTGGGGAATTTAAATTGAATTTATTAAATAAATTTGGAATCAAAACTCATAACTATAATGGTGACCATGAAACTACCCAATGGTCTTATCTATCTACTTGTAGCCAGAGTAACAATGGCTTCTCTTCCAGCACAATTACCTCTGGTGTCCCCCACGAATCTATCCTTGGCCCCCTCCTATTTCTCTTCTACATGCTGCCCCTCAGCAATATCATGTGAATGTACACCTCCACCTATCTCGATTCCTTCACTCTTGCTAAATTATCAGACTGCCGATCCAACAACCAGTACTGGGATGAGCAGAAATTTCCTCCAATTAAATGTTAGGTGGACTGAAGCCATTGTTTTAAGACCCTGCTCCAAACTCCGTTCCCTAGCTACAGATTCCAACGCTATCCCTGTCAACATTTTGAGATTAAATCAGTCTGTTTGCAACTTTGGTGTCGCATTTGACCCCAAGATGAGCTTCTGACCTCATATTCACACTATCAATAAGACAGCCTATTTTTACCTCTGTAACATTGCCTGACTTCGCCCTTGTCTCAGCTCATGTCCTGCTGACACCTTCATTCATACCTATGTTACCTCCATTGTAAGATCAATAATGGCTCTGCTAAAATTTAACACCATGTTGAAGCTTGACCATATTCACTGTCATGCCCTGCGAAGAACCGATGAATTGTGCTGACAGAAAGATTTCTTGTTTTTAAATTAAATTGGCTGATCTATGGCAGGAACAGAAAGGAACCAGATAACACTATCAGGAAGGAACAAAGACATTCCAATTAAAGGAGATATCTGTTCAAATTAATGAGCCATGAGGCCTTGAAAAGTCCTACAAGAGTGACATAATACTGAATTTAATGATGTTAACTTATTCTGAAAAACACATTTATCTGGAAGTTGGCCAGCTCAACAGATGAGACTTGCAAACAATCCACTACCCCCAAACTTGCAGCTGTTCTTCACATGATGGAAAATTACTGAAGGAGGTCCAAGGAAGAGGGACAGCATCAGGGTGGGCTTTGTTACGGTCAGGTGAGGAAGGGGTCTCAGGCTCCCCTTTTGCCCCTTCTCTGGTTTGACTGCAGCAGGGTTTATCTTTTAAACTGTGATTTTAGCTTACTACCTCAGTGAGCCCTTGCTTCTGTTACTCTAATTACAATTGAAAATGAACCAGTCAGGCAGGTTTTCTTGATTTTAAACAAGGAAGATGTGTTTATTAATCTTATCATTCTAAACCAGTTAAAATTACTAAAATGCACGACGCATCCACACTCACATTCATACAAGAGGCACACAAACACAAATAGATACAGAAGGGAAAAGTCGGGTTGGGAAGTTGAAGTGAAGTCTGTCATAAATGTAATTCAAATATTGAGTTTCAATGTCCTTAGTTGAAGTTAAAGTCTTAAGTCCTCGCTGGGCCATGTGCACACTTTGGGCTTGCTCCTCTGGTCGCGGAAGGCTGAAGAGAGGCTTTATCCATCTTCTTGGTTGTTGCTTGTAAGGCTCTGTAGTCCTGAGGGTTAGTAGCTGTCACCAAGGCTTCCTTGGGACTTTGCTGGAGAGGGAGACAGAGAGAAAGAAGTGCTTTCTTCTTGGAGTTCAGTTACTGTCCTTTTCCTTTCTCACTCTGAGGTACAATTCACAAACTCAGTGTTACACCAGCAGGTATGTCATGTGACCACCTCTTTGTTTGAAAACAGAAGTTCCTGGAAGGTTGTTTGAAATTCAAAGTTCTTCGTCAAGCTGTGCAAGCATACTTGGTTGGTGGGGTGGGGATGGGTGGGTTGGCTCTTTCGAAGTCAATGGGTGTCAAAGCTTTTGACGACCACTATTGACAAAACCCATTCTAGGTAATTGAATCAGAGCACACTCCTGTTGTTCTAGCGAGACTGGACAATTATACCTCCGTCTCTGGTCGGCCTTTGGCTTCTCATATGCAGATTGTGCATGGCCATCTTCAGCTGTTCTGTTCTGTTTTTTAAAAGTTATTTATAATGTACAGTCAAAAGTCTCAGGCAGAGTTCCATACAAGAAAATTAATATTTTCCATTTGGCATGTGGGGGTTTCCGTCACAGCTTTCTCAAACAAAGGGGTCAGCATGTGGTTGGGCATTTTGACCTAAGACACATACCAATTGGGCAATAGGCCACTGTCAGTATGATGTCTTATCCCCCCCGCCCCCCTAAAATTAAGGGTTAAAAGAAACTGTTGGAGAAACCTTGTTGTTGCAACTGGAGGGGAGGGAATGACTTGGTCTGTCATTAGGAAGCTACAATCAATGTGAAGTTCTTGGGAGATTGCACATGTTTTCACGCTTCATATTTCAGGAATAAATAATTACATGTAGTTAATTAATATATAATTAATTAATATATAATTATGAGTAGTCCATTGTAGGGTAGAGCATTGTATTGCATGATTTTTAGATAACTGGATTTACTCAATAAAGTTCAATATCTGACTCAGTGTATTGAGTGTATTCTATTATTCCTGTAATTCTCGTGTCTGAATCAGAATAAGTAGGCTAAGAAGTTCTACACTAGACTTGACTATTTCAATGCACTTTCACCTGATCTACATTATACCCTCCATGAAATTGAGGTCAGTCAAAACTGGACTGCCCATATCTGTCCTAACTCGCACCAAATCCCGTTCACCAATCACCCCTGTGCTCATTGACTTACATTGGCTTACAGTCAAGCAACGTCTTGCTTTCAAAATTCTCAGCCTTGTTTTTAAATCCCTCCATGGCCTTGCCCCTCCCTATCTCTGTAATCTCCTCCAGCTCCACAACCGTCCGAGATATCTGCACTCCTCTAATCCTAGCTCCTTGAGCATCCCCGAATTTAAGCGCTCCACCTAAGCTTGGAATGCCTTCCCTATGCCTCTCCACCTCTCCACTTCTCAACCTCACTTTCCACCTTTAAGAGACTCTTTAACACATACCTCTTTGACCAAGCTTTTGATCATCTGACCTAATGTCTCCATGTGTGGCTCTGTGTTATATCTTCTTTTATAATATTCCTGTGATGCGCCTTGGGACATTTTATGTTAAAAGCACCATATCAATATAAGTTGTTGTTTTAAAAACCCAGCTGGTTTACAAATATCCTTTAGGGAAGGAAATCTGGCCTATATATAATTCCAGACCCAGAGAAATGTGTTTGGCTCTTAACTGCCCACTGTAATGGTTTAACAAGCCACTCAGTTGTATCCAAGAAGGGAGCTCATCACCACCCACTCAAAGACAATTAGGAATGGCAATAAATTCTGGCCTTGCCAGTGATACCCAAATTCCATGAATGAATAATACAAAAAGATCAGAATCTGCAGATTGCTTGAGGTGCTGGTGGCTACCACTGTCTCATTAGATGGATTGAGAGTCAGCCCTAACATAACACTTTCATAAGACTTCCAAGACTAATTGGCACTATTTAGTCTGCTCTCACACCAACCAATAGAAAAATATGAGTCCATGGTCAGCATCAGAAGGCTGCAAGGATTGGTAACAGATGTCATTGTCCCTTACGATAGTGAGCCTACTTTCTTAAAACCACTTTCAATGGCAGCACATGAGGGAGCTTCAGGACTATTTGCTCACAAGAGGGGTAAATGTCAACTGTTTAGATCAAACAACTTGTTACTGTCTTGTAACAATGTGATATCGAAATGTATTAAGACCTAGGCCCCGATATTAACAGGGCAGCGAGAAGGGAGCTGGAGCACGTGTTGGCAGCAAGGAAACATGGAAATGCTGAATTTAATGGCAGGACCTCATTTGCATACTTTACTCTGTTTCCGGCCAGGCAGCTGGCCAAATTGATAGGCTGGCCGGCTGCAGGGCAGGGGAGCCAGCGGGACAAAGCCGCAACTTTGTCCCCACTGAGGACAGACATCAGTATTCGGAGAAGACTGGGGTATGGTGGAGGAGCTCAGAGTATAGCTGTGAGAAGGGAGGTGGGGGGGGGGGGGGGGGGAAGCCAAACAAGCTAACCAGTAAAGGACTACCCTGCCAAGGACAGTATGAACTGCCATTTAGAAAGGCATGGATTAACCAAGGACAGTCAGTATGGATTTGTTCAAAAAGGTCATGTTTAACTAACTGGATTGAATTTTTTGAGGAGGTAACATTGAGAGTAGTGCTTTTGATGTAGTCTGCGTGGATGTTAGCAAGGCTTTTGACAAGGTCCCACATGATAGACTGTTCAAACATTTAAAGCTCATGGGATCCAAGGGTAAATGGCAAGTTGGATTCAAAATTGACTCAGTGACAGGAAGCAAAGGGTAATGTTCAATGGATGTTTTTGTGACTGGAAGGCTGTTTCCAATGGGGTTCCACAGGGCTCAATACTTGGGCCCCCTGCATTTCATGTTATATATCAATAATTTAGACTTAAATAGAGGGCTACAGACACCTATGAGACTGAGCGAAGAACCAGCATGAAAGAGAAAAGGAGGAGAATGTTAGATCCATTTGCCCCCAGCAGCGACTACACCTTCACTTGCACCTGCTGTCGGAGAATCAGTCGGTCACGAATAGGCCTGACTTGCCACCAGCGGGTCTGCAACCAATGAGTACAAATTTCCCAAAATCTTCGTCGTGAAGAAATGCCAAGAGAGAGAGACTTAAATGGAGGGGGCATGATTAATGAGTTTGCAGATGATACAAAAATTGGGCGTGTGCTTGACAATGAGGACGAAAGCTGTAGACAGCAGGAAGATATTAATGGACTGGTCAGATGGGCAGAAAAGTAGCAAATGGTATTCAATCCAGAGAAATGTGATGTAATGCATTTGGGGAGGGCAAACAAGGCAAGTGAATACATAGTAAATAGTAAGATACTGAGAAGTGTAGAGGAACAGTGGGACCTTGGAGTTCATGTCCACAGATCCCTGAAGGTAGCAGGATAGGTAGATAAAATGATTAAGAAGGCATATGGAATGCTTTTCTTTATTAGCCAAGGCATAGAATAGAAGAGCAGGGAGGTTATGCTAGAAATGCATAAAACACTGGTTAGGCTGCAGCTAGTCCTATACAGTTCTAGTCACTGCAGTATAGGGTGTAATCATGCTAGAGAGGGTGAAAAGGAGATTTACGTAGTTGTTGACAGGAATGGAGAATTTTAACAATGAGGAAAGATTGGAGCTATTTTCTTTGGAACAGAGGTGGCTAAGAGGCGATTAATTAAATTGAGGTGTATAAAATTATGTGGGGCCTAGACCTATTTCCTTTAGCAGAGAGATCAATAAGAAGGGGGCATAGATTTACAGCAATTGGCAGAAAGAATAGAGGGAAGTTGAGGAATATTTTGCACCCAGGGGGTGCTGAGGGTCTGGAACTCACTGCCTGAAAGAGTGCTTGAGGCAGAAACCAACATCATATTTAAAAGATTCTTGGAAATGTGATTGAAGTTCCATAACCTACAGGGCTGCAGACCAACAGCTGGAAAGTGGGGTTGGGCTGGATTGCTCTTTTTCAGCTGTTACAGACACAATGGGCTGAATGACCTCTTTCTGTCCCATAAATTTTCTATGATTCTAAACCCTGCCCCCTACCAGAATCAGTCTGGTCCCCACCCCCATTATCAGATAGTCCAACCAGCACTGGGCACCCTTACTACCCCTGGCCCTTGAACACCATCGGACCACTCCTGACCATCATCTCCCACCTCCCCCACCCTCCTCCTGACCACCATTGTGACCCCTGTACCAATATCTGACCCCCCTGCTGATCCAGAACACCCCCTTGCAATCCAGACTTCCCCGTGATCTGGATCTGTTCTCCACGGTCCAGATCCCTTGCCCACTATCTCTCTCACTTCCGCACTGCACCGACCTACCCTTGTAGGCTTTGGCCTTGTGAAACAAGCTTCTTATCAGAAAGGCCTCCCACCTGGTCAAGCATGCTGCCCGTTGTTGGGAGCCCCACTGAAGAAAGAATTTAATGCAGCCCTGCCTGCAGTTAAATTCTGCAGGATATTTAGGAAACCTATTCTTCTGCATTTGCCAACCCCACAACAGTCGCCTTATGTGGAATTTGCCTGCAGGCTATAATTCAGTCCATCATGTGCACGAGATGCTGTAATTGTGTAACTCTGACACAATTGTTTGTAAACAAACGAGAGAAAGGTTACTGGGGAGATGGTGGCCTTTAAAACTGCATGAAAGGAAGAATTTGTATTTATATTGCAACACATCATGCCCTTCTTTCAGAACATCATAAAGTACATCTCATATAATGAATTAACATGGTTATCTGGGTAAATGCAGCAGCCATTCTGGACATAGCAAATCTCCACAAACAGCAAGAAAATAAATAATCAAGTAACATGTTTTTTTATTGATGTTGGTGGAGAAATGAATGCTGACGGAACAGTCTAGAAATTTTAGCATGCGCACTTTTGGGCACACGAGGGTGGATGGGTGCGCGCAGAAATCAATCCCTATTCCTGAATGATGAGGCCTAAAGTGCACCTGATACTGAGCTTTGGACTTCATTTCTAGGGAGCTGGTGAGCTGTGGAGAGCAACAAGCAACTCGTGGTGAAATGCGATGGAAGATTGGGATGCTGCTGGCTTTGCAGCAGCCCTCAGCTAAGTGAGGAGCGGGGGAGCGGAGGGTGGGACAGGGTGGGAGGTAGTGGTATTCAGGGGTAGTGATTGAGGCAGAGGGATCAGTGATGGTGGGGTGGGGGTGGGGGGTTTGATCAAGTGGAGGCCGCAGCAACTGCATGTTGGGTTGAGAGGTGCTCTGTATTCAAGTAAGTATATCTTAAAACTTACCTTGTCTGTAATACAGACAGTCACTTGAAGGAACACCAGTTATGCTATTTGGAAGCCTAGTTTTCCTGGGCTGAATTTTATCAACATTCTCAGGATGGGCTGGGCGGCGGGCAGTGGTGGGGAGGGGAATTGGCCTGAAAAATAGTGATGGAGTGCCTGTTGCATTCCTGACGCTATTGAATTTTGTCAGGCAGGGAAGGCCGAGGAGGGGTGAGCCAGTTGATCTCATGCCCCTGAAACAGATCTATTCATATATGTGAACTAGAGTAGCTCGTAGTTACCAAGTAACATCTCTCTTGAGTATGGTGGACCTATCTGTTTCAGGTATTGGATTACTATGTCTGCCAGAGAGGGCTGACTTGGTTGTAAACTTCCAACACCAGGTGTATAATTTTGACTTTGACCCCAGCGTGACCCCCAATTACCTTCCTCCTGCTCCGGAACAAGGATAGTCTCTAGCTGATAATCAAACTGACATTATGGTCTCTTGCTGGTTCCATAATAAGGTACCAGGAGCTTCTTATGAACAGCATGGTGAGCAGTACAAATGCATCAATGAATTACCACATTTTCCTTGACACAGCATGGACATACACCATAGCCCACAGAACAGTGGCTATACTGATTCAAAGTCACAGCTGCTTGCCTCTCCGCAACCCAATTATGATAAGTATTTAAGTCCTAGATACATTTGCATACATTTCCAGATAATAGCTTTCAGCAGCTGTTATCCGAAGTCTCAAAGTTTCTTCATCAGTCATTCAGATGGGGAAAAGGGCCTAATCAAGGCAACTTTCTGCGTGTCAGCCTTGATAGTCCAGATATCTTAGATTTCATGACAACACTTAAAGCATTAATTTTGCCATGATAAACTAAGTGTACACGATCCCTTGACTTCTATGCTGCACCTATCCCTCCTCCTTTAAAATCTTCCTTAAAACTGATTGCTTTGACCAAGGTTTTGGTCACCTGTCCTAATGTTTCCTTCTTTGGCTCGGTGGCAATTTCGTCTGACTACATTCCTGTGAAAGACCTTGGGAGGTTTGCTATGTGAAGTCACTATTTAAATATAAGTTGTTGTTGTTGGGTGCTCTTACAATAGTTCTCAACCTCAGAAAAGTAGAAATCTGAACTCATCTGTTATGCTTATTGGATGAATTCCTTTGGGCTGCCAGACCGAGAAATAATTGGAAGCATAATGCTCTGTGTCAAGCTGGACAATATCTGATCAGTATGAAACAGCTAATACTGAAGAAATATCCTTGTTGTTGACCTATAATATCCTTGTTGTTACATTGAGTTACATCACATCTACAACATAGAAGGTGGTCATTTGGCCCAACTGGTCTATACTTGCATTTATGTTTGAAACGAGTCTCCTCCCCTCCACCTTCATCTAAACCTATCAGCTTATCCTTCTATTCCTTTCTCCCTCATGTGCTACCTAGCTTCCCCATAAATGCATGCGTGCTATTTAACTGAACTACTCCTTGTGGTAACCAGTTCCACAATCTCACCACTCTTTGGGAAAATAAGTTTCTCCTGAATTCCCTATTGGATTTATTAGTGACCATCTTATATTTATGGCTTCTAGTTTTGGGCTCACCCACAAGTGGGAACATTTTCTCTACACCTACACCATCAAACCTTTTCATTATCTTAACAACCACGATCAGGCTCCCCCTCAACCTTTTCTTTTCTAGAGAATAAAACACTAGCTTGTTCATTCTTTCCTGTTAAATAGATGCTGTCGGTTCTGGTATCATCATTGTGAATCATTTGTGAACCATCTTTTAGTGCCTCTATCATTTTTTTTATATTATGGAGACCAGGGGCAGAATTTTCATTCACCTGAAGAGGCAGGAGATGATGCGGGCGAACCCACAATTTTCCACTCGTGCCGGTTTCCCGTCATGGTCTCACTTCCAGGCCATTTTCATTCAGGCAGGATCGGGGAAGGGGAGGGGGGTGGGGTGGATGACAGCTACCCGCCTGCATGCGTCAGGTACCCTATTAAGCCAATTAAGCCACTCTGGAGAGTCCGAACGGGACTTTCCAGTCATCATGCAGGCCTCCCATTGAGGCCAAATCACAGACATGAGATGGAGATGACCTCCTGGTGGCAGACTGGGTGGGGGGTGGGTGCTGCGCTCCATCCTGCTAGGAGATCCACCCCACCCCCGCACCCACCATAGCCATAGGGCTGCAGCAAAGGCCACTGGCTGTCCAGTGGCAGGATTGGCCCTCCATGATGATGGCCTGGCAGCTGTAGCCTTTTTGAATTTGAAAATGAATTAAAGCTCTTCAGAGGGCACCTCCATCTTGAGGCACCCTGCCTCTCCTATTGATATCGACAGCACCCACCTCTGATAGTGGGACTGTTGATCTTCCAGTACTGGAGGGTCTTCTATTGGCTTTCCAGCCTTGGGAGCCAGCCCACTGTCCTTAATATTACAGTGAGCGTGCATCCTGGCCATTTATTGGACTGATCATTAAAAATGACCTTTGGCACCATCTCAACATGTGATCAGGGCCCAGAAATGCCCTCGACATCGACCCCAGAATGGAAATTCAGCCCCAGAACTATGCACAGCACTCCAAGTGTAGTTTAACCAAGTTTCAATGCATGTTTTACAAAACTTCTCTGCTTTTCAATTCTATCCTTCTAGGGATCAACACCACTGTTTGATTTGCTTATTATTATGGTCTGCATCACTACTTCTGGTGAACAACTTCTTCTTCAACTCCACTCACTTCCTTCAAGTAAAAGGTGTTGCTATGGGTCCTAGTTATGCCTGTCTTTTTGTGGGATATGTCGAATGTTCCTTGTTCCAGTCCTAATCAGGCCCTTCCCCCAACTCTTTTTCCGGTACTTTGATGACTGTATCAATGGCGTTTCCTGCTCCCGCCCAGAACTGGAAAACTTCTTTCACCTTCACATGGTCCATCTCTGACACTTCCCTTCCTTTCCTTTCCTCTACTTCTCTATCTCCATCTATGGGGATAGGTGTCTAATATCCATTATAAGCCCACCAACTCCCACAGCTACTTCGACTACACTTCTTCACACCCTGCCTCCTGTAAGGACTCCATTCCATTCTCCCAGTTTCTCCGTCTCCGACGCATCTGCTCTGATGATGCTACGTTCCACGACAGCGCTTCTGATATGTCTTCCTTTATCCTCAACCGAGGATTCTCCCCCACTGTGGTTGGCAGGGCCCTTAACCATGTCCAGATGATTTCCCGCACCTCTACCCTCACCTCTTCCCCTCCCTCCTAGAACCGCAACAGGGTTCCCCCTGTCCTCACTTTCCACCCCACCAACCTCCACATCCAAAGGATCATCCTCTACCATTTCCGCCAAGTCCAGCGTGATGCCACTACCAAACGCATCTTTCCCTCCCCTCCCCTGTCAGCATTCCGAAGGGATTGTTCCCTCCGTGACACCCTGGTCCACTCCTCCATTACCCCCAACATCTCGTCCTCTTCCCACGGCACCTTCCCATGCAATCGCAGGGGGTGCAATACCTGCCCTTTTACCTCCACTCTCCTCACTATCCAAGGTCCCAAACACTCCTTACAGGTGAAACAGTGATTTACTTGTACTTCTTTCAATTTAGTATACTGTATTCGCTGCTCACAATGTGGTCTCCTCTACATTGGGGAGACCAAACGCAGATTGGGTGACCTCTTTGCGGAACACCTCCGCTCAGTCCGAAAACATGACCCCAAGCTTCCGGTTGCTTGCCATTTCAACACATCCCCTGCTCTCATGCCGATATATCTATCCTAGGCTTGCTGCAGTGTTCCAGTGAACAGCAATGCAAGCTCGAGGAACAGCGTCTCATTTACCGATTAGACACACTACAGCCTGCCGGACTGAACATTGAGTTCAATAATTTCAGAGCATGATGGGCCCCCCTTTTTATTTTCAGTTATTTTTTTCTTTTTATTTTATTTTAGTTTGTTTCATCATGCTTTGGGCCAGGGCTGTTCATTTTTCCTGTCCATTAACACCCTCTTTGCACTAACGCTTTGTCTTTCAATGCACCATTAACATACTGTTTGCCTTTGCTCCATGACCTTCTGGTCAGTTATTCTCTGTGACCCGGTCCTAGAAACACCTTCACTTTTGTTATCTCTTGCCCCACCCCCACTTTATTTGCTCAAAACCTATTACATTTCTAACCTTTGCCAGTTCTGATGAAGGGTCACTGACCTGAAACATTAACTCTGCTTCTCTCTCCACAGATGCTGCCAGACCTGCTGAGTATTTCCGGCATTTCTTGTTTTTATTTCAGATTTCCAGCATCTGCAGTATTTTGCTTTTATTTCACTACTTCTAGTGACTTGTCTGTGTGTAGCCCTAGATCCCTTTGATCCTCTCCCTTACTCAGGTTTTTATCACCTGAGCAGTATGTGGCCCCACAAATGTGGCAGTCCTCTCAAAGGCAGAGGTCCCAAGCATGTTGGCACTAATCAAACAGAGGCAGCTTCGGTGGATCGGACACATCTGCAGGATGGAAGACTGTTACACACCCAAAGGACTTTGTGTGGTGAAGTAGCCAGGGCCAGACGAACAATGGGGCGCCCAAAGCTCCGCTTTAAAAATGTTTGCAAGCGTTAAATAAAGGCCCTACATGTCGACTATTGCATCTGGGAGTCATTAGCTGGTGGAAGAGGGAAATGGCAACACATCCTGTTGACTGGTATGCACTACCACGATGACCAGTTACTACAGCAGCTTGGTAACAGGCGCCAATGTCAAAAGCAACAACTCACAGTGGACTTGGCAGCTTCATGTTCATTATTTGTGGCAGAACCTGCCTCTCAAGGATTAGCCTTCACAGCCATCAGTAAAGGTGCACCAAGAGAAGACATCCCACCTAAATGGATTGTTTGCTGCATGTCCATCATTTTTCATTGATGGAAGGATGCTAACCTTCTCCTTCTATGTGGCCACTATTCTTCCTACCAAGATGTACCACTTCACACTTATCTATATTGAAATTAATTTGATAATTACACGCTCATTCTGCAAGTTTATTAATATCCTCTTCTATTGTATTAATGTCCTCTTTTATTCTGATTTAAGTCGAATCCAACAGCTTAGCAGGGCAGCTGAGAACAAGTCCACGAGAGATGGGATGAAGGTTAAAAAATCCAAAAGTAGTCATTATCCATTAAGAAATGAATACGGGTTTCTATCCATTCATAGACCATAGAGAGATACAGCACTGAAACAGGCCCTTCGGCCCACAGAGTCTGTGCCGACTAACAACCACCCATTTATACTAATCCTACATTAATCCCATATTCCCTACCACATCCCCACCACCTACCTACACTAGGGGCAATTTACAACGACCAATTTACCTATCAACCTGCAAGTCTTTGGCTGTGGGAGGAAACCGGAGCACCCGACGGAAACCCACGCAGACACAGGGAGAACTTGCAAACTCCGCTCAGGCAGTACCCAGAACCGAACCCGGGTTGCTGGAGCTGTGAGGCTGCGGTGCTAACCACTGTGCGACTGCGCTGCCCAAATGTTCTTAATGTTCTACACCATGTGTCTCATGTCTAATTATTGATATCTTTTTAAAATATTCTAGAAAATCTCCTGTTCTCGTTTCTTCTTTTTCCATTGTTCTCCCCACTCCTCTATAAATGTTGAGTATGGCAAATTAAATCTGCATCAGAAAAAAATCAATGTTTATGCTTTTTGGAATGGCTCTAATAAGAATCTTAACCATACTAATTCATTGGAATACATGTCAGGAAATAAAGCACAATAAAGCAACCGATTCAAATGTCACAATTTCGAACTAATCACATTGCTTTGAGAGATTGGCCGGTTATCATGGAATCAAATGCAGCCCACATTATTTTTCGAATCAAACATCTTTTATTTGTGAAATACTTGGCCTACACAAAATTACACAAATTCAAGATAATAAATATATAACAAACCTATAAAGCAATAAGACCTTAATTTATAGCAATGTTACTGCCACATACTTTTGATTTATCCTCCAGATTACGGTTAGTTCAAGGTGGATGATCAAAGGGGGTTTTGAGCAATTTAAACATTGAGTCCTTTGGGTAATTTGATATATTGCAGCACTTCTAAGGTTATTTGGACAGCTGATGGATTGAATGTGTGAAAAATCTTGTGGAATCCCCCAGAGGAAGGAAGTTTGTCAAATCAGACTTGCACAAAGACAACATTGAACTGCAGGGACTGAAGAGCAGAATTTACAAACTCTTCAGCCATTTGACCTTTGACCATTGTCATTGGCCCCTTGGTGTTATCAGCTGGGCCATGAAGAGTCCAAAACTACATCATCATCAGTCACATTGTTCAAACATAATCTCTTTGAAGTCAGCCATGATTTTTATTTTTATTGATCTAGTTAAAAAAAATATATATTACCTTAAAGAACAGTAGAATCAGCAAAATGTCTGCCTGGAGCTGGCATTCCTACTGCCTGCATCCATAAAACTGAGAGTGTTATATTTAACACGGCAATAACAACTTGTATTTATACAAGATAAGTATACACAAAATAATATACACTAGATAAGTACATGAGGGAGATGAAGGAGAAAAGAATAAAAGGGTGTATTGATACAGTGAGATGAAGTAAGGCGAGAGGAGGCTTGTGTGGAACATAAACCCTGGCAAAGACCTGTTGACCTGTTTCTGTGCTGTAAAACTCTATGTAATTCTATATAAATCTTTCGAGGTTCCCCATACCACCATTGGTCAGCCAGTACCACTAGTCCCTGAGGCGGCCTGGGGTATGGCCATTCTGGAAATATGGGTGCAGGAACAGGACTTATATACCAGGGTCCCAGTCTGGCTTCCAGCCATTCCAGCAGATTACAACTGAGTTTGTGAAATGGCCATGGCTTTTCTGGGGGCATGAGGTAAATTTTACAGTCAGTGGTGAAGCAACAGCGCTGACCTCAAAAGAAGGCTACCCACAAATATCTTGTGATCTCTGTGGTGTGGATTTCACCTTTCTTGACATTAATTTGAATCTGGTCCCAAGTCAAGGAGTTCTCCAGGTGACCAGCAACAGTGATGTTGTCAAGCAGGATAAGTAGCGAATCACATCGAAGTCACAAACAGCAAACTAGGAAATGAAAACTACTGAATCCCTTCACTTTAAATTTTTAAATTTTATATATAGTGAAATAAATGATTGATTTTAATCCCAGGTGTCTGTTCCAAAGCTAAAATATCATAAACAAATTTTAAAAAACATTTTAATATGTGGATATTTTTAAATCAGGGAGAAATTTGACATTCAACAAGTATAAAATTACTCATTCAGCGCTAGTGAGACTGTTTAGCAATAATTATGAACTTAGTATGCTGTTAAAAAAACAAGTTACACCTCATTCAACAGGGTTTAATCTTTTCAAGGGTTTTTACAGCGAGACTAAGTGCGTAAGAGTGAAAGTTTTTGTCAGTTCAATGATTTCCATTGATTGCAGACTGGAGGGATCTCAGCAGCACACATTCCGGAGAAGCATAGAATCACTGACGGCAACTTCTGGATATCTGCATTGAACTGCGCATGTGTGGACTCCAGAAGTTGCTGTCAGTTTCAGAGGAGTAATGACAGCAAACGTTGACAGTTCTGCTGTCATTACTACTGCAAAATCCGGGCCATACACTCTAATTTTGTAGGCAAATACAGCAGTTTTCACACAGCATGGTTCCACAAACAACAATGAGAAAACGACAAGTTAATCTGCTTTGGTGAAGTTGATTGAGGGATACAGGTCAGCCAAGAATTGGGAGAATTCCCCTGCTCTTCTTTGAATAGTAGCATGGGATCATTTGCATTCTCCTAAACAGGCAGACAGGGTTTCAAATTAACGTCTCCTTTGGAGGATGGCACATCTGACAATGTGGTACTCCCTCAGCACTGTGCTGAAGTGTCAACTGAGATTAAGACCTCATCCTCTAGAGTGAACCCATAATCTTTTGACTTAAAGGAAAGAGTGCTATCACGGAGGGATAATACAACACTCCTTCCAGTACAGAAATATATGTTAAGAAAAACACAATCTCCTGAGTCAAAAGGTTGTGGATTTAAGCCACAGTTATCAACTTGAGCATGTAACCAATCTTAACAATTCAGTGCAGTCCTGAGGGTGTACTGCATTGTCACAGGTATTGTAACTAACTCAAGTGTTAAATAACAAACACATCTGCTTATTCAGATGGTCCCACAACATTATTTCTAGATGAGCAGGATGTTTTCCCAATGTCCTAGGGAACATTCCTTCCTCAACAGTGTTCCAAAATCTCTTACATCAGAATCATGTATGTAAACGTCACTGCAGTAAAAATTCAACTGCTCCCATTTTTCGGCGAGAGTGATGAGATCTCATATGAACATATGAATTAGGAGCAGGAGTAGGCCATTCGGCCCTTCGATCCTGCTCTGCCATTCAATAAGATCATGGCTGAACTGAGATTATTACCTTTGAGGTTCTGCTTCTTAATTTGGTGCCTAGTTCCTCATAGTGACTATGCAGAACCTCTTTCCTTGTCCTGCCTATGTTGTTGGTACTTACATGGACCACGACGACTGGATCCTTCCCCTCCCACTGTAACTTCCTCTCTAGTCCTGAGCAGATGCCATTCGGTGCACTACTGCAGCAAATTCAGTCCCAATGTATGCCAAAAATAGAGAACAGTTAGAGAATGGATGTGAAGACCCCTTTGGAGAGGAGGTTCTCAAGGCAAGAAGACAAATGGCAAGACAGAGAAATGTAAATCAAAATTTCAGAGGACAAAGATCTGGTGAATGAGAGTTCCAGATGGCTGGGGAATGGTGAATGAAAGTAGGGTGGGGAGTACTAAGCAATGTAAGAGTTAAGTTAAATGTTTTTTTTTCTCTATCTGGTGCAAGTACATTTTCACTGTCTCGTGAGACTCTTCCTCAACAGTCATATGAAAACAGGTGCAAGCCCTATTATATTCATAACTTGCAAAGTTCAGAGTTCAGAACTCTGACAACTTTACATATTCAAAGCTGCATTCATACCTAACCCCCCCCACCCCCCCCCCCCCCACAGACATGCAGACTTAACAGCCTGGTTATGTTGGGGTCCTAATTATAGGGTTCACACCCACTAGGTACAATTTTACAGGCCTCTGATTACTTGCCCTGTAGCCATTTTTCATGTGCGAGTCTCGACTTTGACAGGGTTGGATTTTTCTCTGCTATCCTACACATCATGGTGGGAAAATGAGACACTGAGGCCTATAGTCACACCCCCACCCCAATCAAGATTTTCAATCCCCTCTTATCCCCACTGAGATTGCTGCTGGTTGAACCTTCCCCACCTACCACTGTAAATACATGTGAGATCAGGCCTGGTGTCCAATTTCACTTACTACCTGCTTCTCAAGTCTGGTACAGGCAACAGTGCCGTAAAATAAAATATAAAACAAGCCTTGAAACTTAGACTTGTGCGTGTCAAATGCTCCACCATAATACTGTCAAAATGTTATTACGGTATTAATGAATCCTCATTGAAATGTAACTCTCATCTCTGCTTTTTTAATTAGGTAAAAATAATGAATCCAACCCTTCTTGAAGGTACCCTTCAGCTTGCTGTCACAATACTGCCACCTACTTCAGCTTACTGCACATCTAGCAACACAGGCTCACTTGTTAATGTTGATTTCTCATCTCAATGTGACTGAACTACCTCTGCTTTAAACTATATGGAAAGTGGAATTGTCTACTGCAAAACAGTCACGTACACAGCCACACACAACTGTGAAATAACCTATAGTCCATTTATAAGTACATTTTTAGACATAGCTCACAGGTTATTTTCATAAAATATTTGCATAGCAGACTTTCCTTATCCACAGGTAAGAATTCAGCAATCTGATTTGAAGTAGCGTAGAAAATATGAGTCAATGTATCCTTATCAGCAAGGGGAGAAGGGAGAAAGGAGTGTTGTATTCAGTCATTGATCTTTGGAAAGTGCAGAACACAAGAACATGAAAAGAGGTTTGCACAAGTAACCAGTTCATATTCAAGAGTTTGTCAGAATAGAGAAAGGTTCTGTCGGATTCTCCAACCCTGCTTTTGGAATGCATTTGCATTTCAGGCAACATCCCTAGTTCTATTCTGACACTGGCAAAGTTGCCATTGATCATCTGGATTTATGTTATCCATTCTAGTTCAAAAGTGAAAGTTGCCATTGTAGCAGTTAATGGGCTGGATATGCCCTAAGGAATGACAGGCTGGAATTAAAATTAATGGTCATTCAAAGAGATCCTGCTCAGTTTGGATTTAGATGGCCAGAACTAGCTGTGATATCTCCAGGGCATGTACTGAGAGCTTTCCACAATCAAATCAATCAAGTGAGATGTTTTAAATAAAAAGAAATAATTCAAATTACTGGAAGCCTGAAATAAAAACAGAAAGTGTGGGAAATATACAGCATCTGTACTGAGAAAAGATAGGCTATTTACATTCTTGTAACCACCACCCCCCCGCCCCCTTAGAACAGGAATTAATTAAGTTGAGATAAAATCAGAAATGATGGAAACACTCAGCAGGTCAGGCAGCTTCTATGGAGAGAAAGACAGAGTTATTAGCCAGGATATTAGCAGGGGCAGGTTACATAGGCGAGGGGTGGCACTTTGGATGGGCAACCCAGAAGTCTGGGTTTCCCCGCATGTGTGGAGATTTAACTCTGCAGCAGAAGTCCTTGACAGGTTCCCTGCCCCTAAATCAGCCTGATTGACAGGATTGGCTCCCAGTCAGGCAGGGAGCACTCTGAAGGAGGTTGCAGGTGCAATCTACAATCCTGGGAGGTGGGGGATTGGCAGAGGGGAGGGGGGAGGGGGGTCTGATCCCAGTAGGACAGTCTGAGCCCCAACCTCTGGAGAGATCAGGGGACTGATCCTTGACCCCACTGGGGTTTTGTTTGGTGGTGGGGTGGGGGTGGGGGGACACGCATCTGATGTGGGGGAATTTGATCCAAGGCCAGAGTAGTTCCAGGGATGAGGATTTTAGTTACAAAGTTAGGAGGGAGAAGCTGGGGTTGTTCTCCTTGGCACAAAAGAGATTGAGGGGAGACTCGATAGAGGTATACAAGATTACAAAGGTTTTGATAAGGTAGACAAAGAAAAGCTGTTTTCATTAGTTGATGGTACAAGGACTAGGAGACACAGATTTAAGCTTTTGGGCAAGAGATATGGGGAGATGTGAGGAAGAACCTTTTTACGCAGCAAGTGGTCATGACCTGGAACTCACTGCCTATGAGGGTGGTGGAAGCAAAGACAATCAATGATTTCAAAAGGAAATTGGATGGTCACTTGAGGAAAATAAACTTGCAGGACTACGGAAATCGAGCGGGGGAATGGGACTGACTAGACTGCTCCACAGAGAGCTGGCATGAACTCGATGGGCCTCATGGTCTTGTTAAGGTCTAAAGTTCTGTTAATGGATATTAAATACCTGGTAGTTGAAGGTAATAAGGTGAATAGGTGTTGGGTGTTCATTAGTTAATTGTACACAAATGTGCTTTTATAAAGAAGAGCCAGCCAGCAGCGGCTGGGTGTTGTTAGGAGTGGAGAAGTAAGCTCTGTGGCAAGTAATACCACAGCATCCCAGTCTCAGCGTCTTCTTCACAAACAAGCTTGGAAGTTTCTCTAACAGGCCTCCTTCTGTGCTGTAATACTCTAATACTTCTATGACTTCAAGTGGATGGGTTGGAGGCCAGTTGGGGTTGAGTTTGAGATTTTTTTTAAATTTTAACCTCTGACCTACTCCAACCCATCTGTTTTTGGGAATTAAAATCTAGCCCAACCTTTCAGGTCAATGACCTTTCAATTGAATTGGAAGATGTTAGACGTTAACAAGTACAGAGCTTGAGAAAAAAGTTGGGGTTGGAGGTGGGTGGGGAGTAGGCAGATGTCTCCATCATATCTGATCCATCAGATGCCACCTTCCATAACTGAGCTTCCAAAATGTCATCAATTTTCCTCAGCCAAGGATTCCCTTCCACTGTGATTGACAGGAGTCTTGACCATCTCCATCCATTTTCTGCAAACCCATCCTTACCCCTTCACCCCCTCACAGAACCATGACAGGGTTCCGCTTGTCCTCACCTTCCACTCTATCCGCATCCACATTCAATGTATCATTCTTTGCCATTTCTGTCACTTCCATCATGATGCCACCACCAAACACAGCTTCTGCTTCCCTCCCTTTCAGCATTCCAAAGCGACTGTTCCTTTCCTGACACCCTGGCCCACTTTTTTTTATCACCTCCAATACTGTTGCCTGTTTGCCCTCCCCAAATACATTACCTCATACTTCCCTGGATTGAATTCCATTTGCTTCTTTCTGCCAGCCTGACCAGTCCAGTCTTCTTGCACTGTACAGCTTTATTCCTCACTATCAACCACACAACCAACTTCTGTATCAACTATGTCATGCTCACACAAGGAGAAATTATGAACTATATAGCAAACTTATGAAAGAAACCCAAAACAGACTTGAGGCATACCAAAGTCACCCGGATTCAAATTGACCAATCAGGAGTAAGGATTGTGACTGGTGATGGCGGCGTGTGAGTGAAGCACAGTGTGCTCTGGAACCATTGGAGCTGAATCAGTGTTGGCTAATTCAGTTATTAGTTCAAAAGTAAAAATTCCAATCTATTCCAGCAAAGAGGAAGGACCCTGCTTAAGATACCATCTTTAAACTACCTGTAGGCAGAGACTGGAGTTGGCCTTGAATCCCTACCTGAGAAATCAAACCAGGCTTTCACCATTGAACTGTGACTGAGATATAACAAGAGAAGTCGGCAACAATGCATCCATCCTCTGGAAACTTACAAGTTTTTTTTTCAGTGAACCAGAAAAAATGGAAAACCAGGTCTGCACTGTTTCAAGTCTGCACCCCAGGAAAAAAGCCAGTTTTACAGTGAACTCTTTAAAACCATCAGAACAAAATGCATGTTATCTTTTAATCTGTGTGTGTGTGTGTGTGTGTGTGTGTGTGTGTGTGTGTGTGTGTGTGTGTGTGTGTGTGTGTGTGTGTGTGTGTGTGTGTGTGTGTGTGTGTGTGTGAGAGAGAGAGAGGGTGAAGTTGCATATATTTTCAGGTGTTGTATAATAAAAATTTATCTTTCTTTTAAATTTATGAGAAAATCAGTTATTTTTCTGTTTGTTGACCATTAAAATGCTCAGGGTTTAAAACACTTTTTTTTGAAAAACCACAGTCTTTAGTCTGTTGAGGTGAAAAAAAAAGAGGAATCACCCCTATCATCTCACACCTGTCCACAACAACAGGAAATACTGTAGATGTAGCAAGAGGTCAGGTAAATCTGGCAGATACGCCAGAGGCAATGTGCGCCCAAGCACGAATGATGGAGGAGTTCATCCAGGCCTTGAGCTCAGCATTGGCTCGGATTCGTGCATGAGTGGCATTCTCCATTGAGAGATTGGCGGCTCTGATGAAGAGCCACATCCAGCAGTGCACTCAGTATCTGCAGGACATTTGTGCAGACCTGCATATCCTCATCTTGACCATGGGTGCAAGGCAGCACTGGCAAGGTAAACATAGAAACATAGAAAATAGGAGCAGGAGTAGGCCATTTGGCCCTTTGAGCCTGGTCCACCATTCATTATCATGGCTGATCATCCAACTCAGTAACCTGTTCCCACTTTTGCCCCATACCCTTTGATCCCTTTAGACCTAAGAGCTATATCTAGAAGGGACAGGGGATCTGGAGTCAGCACCAGGTCCTCTGCACTCTCAGGTCAGCAGAGAGGCAGATGTTTGCCTTGCTCGGGAGGAGGAGCACCTATCTCCAGCAGCTGGGGGGCTCCTCTCAGGGTGTTCCTGGTATGGGCAGCGATTCCTTTGCCCCTCTGCTAGTGTCACCAGATACTCTTTCGTCCCTGCCGACAGAGGATGGTACTGGTTCTTTGCAGGAGGCCGTCAGCATACCAGGGCTTTCCAGGCCTAAGGCATCCAAAGGAGAGCTGCCAATATCATCCCTAGTCAAGGGGCAGCAAGGTCAGAAGCCTGCCATAACCACAGCTAACTGCACAAGAGAAGCACCTCATAGGAATTCTTGTAAGAGATTAAAGAAGTGCACGTAGAATCACAAGGTTATTACGGGTGATTGTGTCTTTCACGTGCAAAGGGTAGGGTCTGTTATGAATGTGAATAAATTGTTTCTTTTAAACATAGACTACCTCCCTCAACCTTCTATCAGGCCTTTGACCCTTTGCTGGAACCCAGCCTCTGAAGAGGCTGGAGACGAAACAACATACTGTAAGGGTTCAACTCTGGAGCCTGACCAGTTCTGTGCTGCGTGAATGATCAATAAGGCAGTGCAAGCTGAAGGAAGGCAACAACAGGGTTAAAGAAAGGTAAGCCTTTATTGATCAAGCTACAATTGGAGGTAAGGTTAAAAGGAAACGAGAATGTATAAGGGTATTGCGAGCCTCCCTTGCCCGTATCTCATGGCCACTCTCCTGATGTGCCTGGGAGCCTACATCTGGTGTAGCCTGCCCATCTTCTCCCTCCGAATCCTCATCATCTGAGGAGGCAGTCTGCTCCTTGCTTTCCTCATTACTCATCAGCTCCCCCCTCTGCAGCACCAGGTTGTACAGTGTACAGCAGACCACCATGATACGTAAGACCCTCACTGGGGCATATTGAAGAGCTCCACCAGACTGATCTAGACACCTGAATCATATTTTCAACAGACCAATAGCCTGCTCTATGGTTGCTCATGTTGTCCCATAGCAGGTGTTGTACCTCCCCTCTGCATCTTTGTGTGGGTTCCTTACAAGTGTCAGTAGCTATATCCTCAGTGGGTATCCCTTGCCTCCAAGGATCCATCCCTGAAGGCGGGAGGAAGGCCGGAAAGATTCTGTCACCTGGGACTGCCGCAAAATGTAGGAACCATGGCAACTTGGAATCATGGCAACTTCCCGGGAAACGTGCACAGACCTGCAGGATCCATTTATGGTGTTGCAGACCAGTTGTACATTGAGGGAGTGGAAGCCCTTCCTGTTGATGAAGGCCACTGGCTAGGGTTCAGGAGCCTTGATGGCCACATGCATGCAGACGATGACACCCTGCACCTGGGGGAATCCAGCAGTGGCCGCAAACTCAGTGGCCCTCTCAGCTTGAGAGTTGGGATCCATGCGGAAATGCATATAGTGCATTGCCCTCCTGAAATGGGCATTGATGATCTCCTTGATGCATCGATCGGCCACTGACCATGTGATCCCACACAAGTCCCCAGTGGATCTTTGGAATGATCCAGAGGCATAGAAGTTCAGCACCACAGTGACCTGCAGGGCCATTGGCATTGGATTTCCACCAAGTTCCCTGGGGCACAGCTCATCCTACATCATAGCACATAGTTCAGTGACGGCTTCCCTGGAAAGGCGGAGTCTCCTTGGCATTGCCTCATGGACATCAGTAGGTATTTGAGCGTCGACCTGTAGACCCTCTCAGGAGGGTCCCTCCTTCTGCGTGGGGGAGCTCCCTCTCTTTCTCCTCTGTGTCCTTCTCCACCATCTGGAGGCTGCTGCTGACCCTCCTCTGCACTCACAGGCCATTGCGGTGCCGCTGCTGATGTCTGGCCCTCCCTTCCATTCTGCTGCACCTCCTCTTCAATGGCATCCCCGAAGCCTGGATGCTTGAGGCCCATGATAGGTGGTCTCTCCCTACGTTCCAGTCCATTACTGCCAGCAGTCCCCACTTCTTGCCTCCACTTAGTAGCTGTGATGAGGTGGCACGCCCATTGCCCCCATTGCAATGGACCCCTCCCAGACCCCAACAGTTCAGAGTCCCTTGCCCTCACTGCTCACACAATGGGTGATGCCCTCCTTCGCCACCCTGCTTAGCAGTCGATAGTTGGTCTGCCGATGGCCTTCCCTCGCAGCCAGCCAGGATCTCCTGCCTCCATGCCATCTCCTTGAAGGAGGTGAGCCTCTGAAGCCCTGTGAAACCTGTACGCCAGTTTAGAAAATTCAAACTGGACCATAAAATCACATTCAATTGGCCTCTTTTTGATCTTAATTACCTGCCTGCCACAACGCCATTGCAACTCTGCCCTCCATTTTTGCCACAACCGTTAAAATCAGTATGGGACATCATGACGTCGGTCTTCCTGTCTGATGTGTTCCCTCCCGATTTCATCTCCCCCCCACCCCCCCTCCACCACCTCCATTCCCGTCCCCTAGGTCCACTTAAAATTCTGTCCAGTGTGTCTAATCCTGACGCTTCAGGTATCACTACTGTAAGGGGCAGGTTGGTGGACTGGATGGTCTTTCCTGTTCATCATTTTCCTTTGTTCGTATGTACCAAAACTACTTTAACATTAGTATTGGTGCAAAAGTAGTAGAAAGCACAGGTCTGGAAACTTCAGGCCTGCATGCTTGCATCATCATATTGATTTGCATCATGACGCAAGGATGCGTAACACAGCAAGCAGGCTCAGCATCTGTTCACCCATGCACACAGCTTGGATTTTGTTTTGTAAACCAAATTTTTTTTTCTAAAATTCTGTATTATCCTGTGCCTCTACACTCCAGTAGATCTATGAGAGTCTGATTTGGAAATTGGCGAACTGTTCTTCTGTCCATCTTGCAGGAGAGAGGAGGCACAGGACAGTATCACCATGGAGAGTGGTACATTTGAAGTCACACCTCCAAAACCAAGATATGTATAAAAGTAGAGGTAAACATAGAACCAGAGATAATTACTGTTGAATCAGACAAGAGAGACCCACACCCAACTAAGGATTGGTAATTGAACAGTTTAACTAGTTTTTTTCCAGGGGAATTTGCACTTCCTGGGAGAAGCTCAGTGCTTGGAGTACAAATTTGTAATACTTACCCTTATGCATCTGTTATTTATAGCTAACATTTCATTTTAATTTTTCAGCTGAGTTTGTCCCACTTTCACCTCATCTGATTTATGTGGTATTTAACTGATAGAATGTTAGGGTTGGTAATGACAAGTCAAAGCTTGATTTTATAAACAACTGCAAATTCAGACCTGGTTTGAATAACCACCATTCTATATTGGAATTTGTCCTGGAAATAATTTCAACCTAGTTTTCAAATCTCTCCATGGCCTGGCCCCTCCCTACCTCTGTAATCTCTTCCAGTCCCACAAGCCTCCGAGATACCTGTGCTCCTCTAATTCCGGCCTCTTGAGCATCCCCGATTTTAATTGCTCCACAATTGGTGGCTATGCCTTCAGCTGCCTGGGCCCTCTGCTCTGGAATTCCCTCCTTAAACCTCTCTGCCTCTCTACTATTCTTTCTTCCCTTAAGATACTCCTTAAAATCTACCTCTTTTGCAGGGATTACAGGGAGATATAGATGGGCTGGTAAGATGGGCAGAGCAGTGGCAAATGAAATTTAATCCTGAGAAGTGTGAGGTAATGCATTTTGGGAGGACTAACAAGGTAAGGGAATATGGTAGGACCCGAGGAAGTACAGAAGGTCACAGGGACCTTGGTGTACTTGTCCATAGATCACTGAAGGCAGCAGCACAGGTAGATAAAGTGGTTATGAAAGCATATGGGATACTTGCCTTTATTAGCCGAGGCATAGAACATAAGAGCAGGGAGGTTATGATGGAGCTCTATAAAACGCTAGTTAGGCCACAGCTGGAGTACTGTGTACAGTTCTGGTCGCCACACTATAGGAAGGGTGTGATTGCACTGGAGAGGGTGAAGAGGAGATTCACTGCACTGTGTCCACCCTATTTCATGCACAGTGCAGGGCAATCCTTGGTTCAGGAAAAAGGAAGACATATCAGAAGCGCTGTTGTAGAAAGTTGCGTCATCAGAACAGATGTGTCAGAGACGGGGAAACTGGGAGAATGGAATGGAATTCTTACAGGAGGTAGGGTGTGAGGAAGTGTAGTCAAGGTAGCTGTGGGAGTCGGTGAGCTTATAATATTAATGGATAGTCCATCTCCAGAGATGGAGATGTAGAAGTCGAAGAAGGGAAGGGAAATATTGGAGATGGACCATGTGATGGCGAGACGGGTGGAAATTGGAAGCAAAGTTGAAGTTTTCCAGTTCGGGGCGAGAGCAGGAAACTGCATTGATACAGTCATCAACATACTGAAAAAAGAGTTGGGAAAGGGGGCCTGAATAGGACTGGAACAAGGAATGTTTGACATATCCCACAAAAAGACAGGCATAACTATGGCCCATGTGGGTACCCATAGCAACACCTTTATTGTACTGCATCGGGTCTTGCGCAGAAACCAGACAAGGAGCAGGTCAGTGCATTATATGCTATGGAAGAGTGCGGGATAGACATCCTCATAACACAGGATATAGATGAAGAAAAAGCTACGTACAAGAAGGTTATTAAGGCTCTGGAGTCTTACTCTAATGTCAGAAAATATGTGATTGTCGATGGCGCCAAGTTCAATAAACGGTCTCAGCAGAGAGGAGAAAGTTTTGATTCTTTTATCAACGACTTATATCACAGTACTCCAGATGTGGTCTCACCAATGCCCTGTATAACCTCCCTACTTTTGCATTCAATTCCCCTCATGATAAACAATAACATTCTATTAGCTTTCCTAATTACGTACTGTAGCTGCATACCAATCTTTTGCAATTCATGCACTAGGACACCCAGATCCCTCTGAGTCTCAGAGCTCTGCAATCTCTCACCATTTAGATAATGGGTGGCAGGGTGGTTAGCACCGCAGCCTCACAGCTCCAGCTGGGTACTGCCTGTGCGGAGTTTGCAAATTCTCCCTGTGACCGCGTGGGTTTTCGCCGGGTGCTCCTGTTTCCTCCCACAGCCAAAGACTTGCAGGTGATAGGTAAATTGGCTGTTGTAAATTGCCCCTAGTGTAGGTAGGTGGTAGGGGATATGGGATTACTGTAGGGTTAGTATAAATGGGTGGTTGTTGGTCGGCACAGACTCGGTGGGCCGAAGGGCCTGTTTCAGTGCTGTATCTCTAAATAAAATTTTTAAAAATTACACATTACCAAATCTAAAATAGCCTGTTCCCAGGTAGGTTCTGTAAAGTATTGTTCAAAGAAACAATCCCTGATGCACTCTACAAATTCGTCTTCCATGTTACCCTTGCCAATTTGATTTGTCCAGTCTATATGCAGATTAAAATCACCCATGATAATTGCAGTGCCCTTCTTACACACCTCCATTATTTCCTGATTAATACTTTGTCCTACAGAGAGGCAACTCCTCAGGGGCCTATAGACCACTCCCACCCGAGATTTCTTTCCCTTGCTATTCCTTATTTCCACCCAAACTGATTCTACATCACGATCTATTGCACCTATATTATTACTCTCAACTGCACTGATCCCTTCCTTTAATAACAAAGCTGCCCCACCTCCTTTTCCTTTCTGCCTATTCTTCCGGAACGTCGAATATCCTTGAACATTGAGTTTCCAGTCCTGGTCATCCTGTAACCATGTCTCTTGCAGTCATTAAAGAAAACAATTCTACTTCCTCGAAAAACTGTGGGCTGAATTTTATCAGCGCGGCGCATATTGCGCGGGGGCTCATTTAAATGGAGGGGGCAGAGCTGCTGCTCCAATGTAGAGGAGATGGCTGCCACGTCCCCAGCAACGGCGTCTGACACCACCGCGCTGGCACCGGCGCCATTTTTAAAAGGCTTCAAGCCCTTCAGTCACATTTAAATTTTTAAAGGTCCCGGTCTCCGCGAAATAAAAATAAAATTTTAATTCAACTTTAAATCCATCTCCAACCCCCCCCCCCCAACGGGTAATCTATATATAAATTGCCCTCTCCCCCAGAAAAAAATCTTTATTGATATCCCAAACTCTCCCCCCTCAAATTTGTTTCCTTTTACTCTCAACCCCTTCCCACCATCCCTGCAACCAATAAGTGTTTTCCCCGCTTCCCCCACCCCACCCCCGCCCTGATAATTTTATTCCTCCCCCCTCCCGACCCAATGTCTCAGCGTGCGAGTCACGTCTGGTTAGCCGTAAAAATTGGTGTGGACCGACTACCGTTGGCAGATAACTTCATTTTAATGTTATTATCCTTATTTTAATATTGTAATGAAGGCCCCGCCGCATGGTGGTTGGTCGGTGGGGGGTGGGGGGAGGCGCTGTACCGAGGCCTCGCCGCTGCCACTAAGGCGGGGCCTTCTCGGCGTCGTGGGTCGAAGTGGGCCGTTACCGCTAGCATTTTATGGACCTCCCCGTCATGACCTACAGTGCGAGGGACTGATAAAATTCAGCCCATAATGTCACCTTCTTCAGGTCCTGCTGATATCATGCGTGACAATGCATCCGCTGTTATTTGCTGTTTCCCAGGAACATATTCGGTTTTAGCATCGAATCGCATTAATCTTAATTGAAACCTCCACGCTCTCAGCTAACTCTGCTAGTTCTTTAATATTCAGCAGAGCAACCAATGGTTTGTGATCTATTTCAATCTTAGATTGAAGACCTAGCATGTAGTCAGAGAATTTCCCGCATGCTCAAGTCGCTGCCAATTCTTCCTTTTCTATGACTGTGTATTTTTGTTCTCTTTCTGTTAAAGAAAGAGCTGCAAAATATAAAGGCCTGCGACTCCCATCCTTTTGTACCTGAAACAAGACTGCACTTAGCCCTGATGCGTCTGCTGCTATAATGGTCGGTATCTTTGGGGCATATTCTGCTAATACTTCTGAAGAAAGTAGTTTCTGCTCGATGTTTTCAAAAGATTCTTGTTAGACCTTGCTTCAACACCAGGCCTGGTCATTCTTTAATAACTGTCATAGTGGTTTATTTATCAGTTAGATTCAGCAGAAACTTTGGGTATGGTTGACCATACCCAAAAACCTTTGCTATTCTGTGATATTTTTAGGCTCAGGAAAGTCTTTGATGTCTTTTGTCCTTTGAGGGTCTGCTCTGATGCCTGATCCATCAATAATATGACTGAGAAACCACACCATTTGTTGTGAAAAGACACACTTCTCATTCAACATTAGACCAGCTTCCTGCAGTCCCTGTAACACTGCTCCCACTCTCACATTGTGTTGCTGCTGACTTGCACCATGGATCAACCCATCGTCCATGTGACAGATGGTCCTGACTAATCCTTCCAGGATTCTGGACATAGGTCTTTCGAAAATTGGCAGTGCTGACAATATTCTGAAAGCTAATATGTTAAAAAAGAATCTTTCAAATGGTGTTATAAAAGTCTTCAATAGTTTAGAATCTGCATCCAAACCCAAAACCCGCTGATAGCATCTAATTTAGTGAAAATCATGCTTTTCCCAAGCTTTGCCAGACTCTCATCCACCGATGTCATTGGATGGATTTCTATCTCTACTGCCTTGTTTAATTGCAGAAGGTCTACAGAATTTGGTTTCTTCACTGGAACCGTCCTGTAGGCTTTGTAACAGGTGAAATGAATCCCTGTTTAGTCATTAACTCGATTTCAATCTTAACTTTCTCTAGGAGTGGGTGTAAAACTTTTCTCGGTGTATATAAGCACAATGGTTCTGCATCATTTCTTAAAGTGATGTCGTAGGCTGTTTTTAGTTATCCCAAACCTTTGAATAATTTAGGGAATTCAACCCCGATATTCCTTGGCTGTTCCTCTATACCTTTAAGCCCTTCAACTCTGCATATTAACTGTAAATCTACGCAAGCTTTTCTGCTTAATAGTAAGCAATTCTGATTCTTGATAATATATAATATCTCACAAATTTCTTTTCCCTGGGAATTCAATCATTTTCCACTCTCTTATTACCTTCAGCTCAATGCCTCCAGATCCATACAGTTTTTTTTTTTACCTGTAGGTCTAATGCTCATTTCCTTCGGCCACGGCTCTGTGTTTGCCAGTACTGAAATTGCTGCTCCTGTGTCCAGTTTGAATCTGGTCTGGTAGCCTACTACAAGAATCTTTGGCTTCCAGGAATCTTCACTTGCTCCATGGATTTCTCCTCAAAATGGTAATTCAACACATTGTACATCCTGTACTTCATTAACTTTTTTATTTTCTTTAGCTTTGCCTTTTATATTTTGCATCATTTTCTTGTTGCGGCATACCAATTGGAAGTACCCCCTCTTTTTACAAATGAAACACTCCGTTTCTCTAGTTGGGAAATTTTCCCACCAGTGCCTTACTCGGCCACACCTACTGCAGCTAGATGCTGCTGACTCTAGATGCTCTTCCTACCTTTCCTGTCTTTGACCGCCATTTTTTGCCTTTGTTTTCTTTAAGTATTCCATGGAGTCTGCTACGTTTGAGATCGGATTCTCCATCCCCTCGAACAACAACATGATTACATTTTCTAACCTCTGCTTGCCTGCTTATCTGAATCACCTTGGTTAATGCAAGATCAGCTCTCGACTGCGGATGGTCTGAGAGACTGTTGTCTGCCACTCCGACCATGATCCTGTTTCTAATTAACTCTTCCCTCAAACTGCCATATTCACAATCTTCAATAAGCTGATATAAGTCGTTGATAAAAGAATCAAAACTTTCTCCTCTCTGCTGAGACCGTTTATTGAACTTGGCGCCATCGACAATCACATATTTTCTGACATTAGAGTAAGACTCCAGAGCCTTAATAACCTTCTTGTACGTCGCTTTTTCTTCGTCTATATCCTGTGTTATGAGGATGTCGTTCCCGCACTCTTCCATAGCATATAATGTACTGGCCTGCTCCTTGTCTGGCCTCTGCGCAAGACCCGATGCAGTACAATAAAGGTGTTGCTATGGGTACCTCCATGGGTCATAGTTATGCCTGTCTTTTTGTGGGATATGTCAAACATTCCTTGTTCCAGTCCCACTGAGGCCCCCTTCCCCAACTCTTTTTCCAGTATGTTGATGACTGTATCAATGCAGTTTCCTGCTCTCGCCCCGAACTGGAAAACT
The DNA here is from genome assembly GCF_036365525.1 of Heterodontus francisci. Taxonomy (NCBI): domain Eukaryota; kingdom Metazoa; phylum Chordata; class Chondrichthyes; order Heterodontiformes; family Heterodontidae; genus Heterodontus; species Heterodontus francisci. Next base: position 106,863,507 of record NC_090372.1, on the reverse strand, counting down.
TCAACTTTGCTTCCAATTTCCACCCGTCTCGCCATCACATGGTCCATCACCGATATTTCCCTTCCCTTCTTCGACTTCTACGTCTCCATCTCTGGAGATGGACTATCCATTAATATTATAAGCTCACCAACTCCCACAGCTACCTTGACTACACTTCCTCACACCCTACCTCCTGTAAGAATTCCATTCCATTCTCCCAGTTTCCCCGTCTCTGACATATTTGTTCTGATGACGCAACTTTCCACAACAGCGCTTCTGATAAGTCTTCCTTTTTCCTGAACCAAGGATTGCCCTGCACTGTGGTTGATAGGGCCCTCGACTGTGTCCACCCTATTTCACGCACCTCTGCTCTCAGCACTTCCCCTCCCTCCCAGGACTGTGACAGGGATCCCCTCGTCTTCACTTTCCACCCCCACCAACCTTCATATCGAAAGGATCATCCTCCGCAATTTCCGCCACCTTCAGCATGCTGCCAACATCTTCCCTTCCCCTCCCCTATCAGCATTCCGAAGGGACTGTTCCCTCCACAACATCCTGGTCCACTCCTCCATCACCCGATACCTCAGCCCTTTCCCAAGTACCTTCCCATTCAATTGCAGGAGGTGTAATACCTGCCCTTTTACTTCCTATCTCCTCACCATACAAGGCCCCAAATACTCTTTCCAGGTGAAGCAGTGATTTACTTGTACTTTCAATTTAGTATACTATATTCACTGCTCACAATGGGGCCTTCTCTTCATAGGGGAGACCAAATGCAGTTTGAGTGACTGCTTTGCAAAGCACCTCCTCTTGGTCTGTAAGGATGACCGAGCTTCTGCTTGCTTGCCATTTTAATTCACGAACCTTCTCTCACACCCACATTTCTGTCCTCTGCCTGCTGCAGTGTTCCACTGAAGCTCAACGCAAGCTCAAGGAATAGCACCTCATCTTCTAGCCAGCCTTCTGGACTCAATATTGAGTTCAACAATTTATTATTTTTATTTATTTTATTTATTTTTTAAACATGTGATTATCTTAAACTTGTTTTGCATGTTTTTGCTTTCGGACAGAGCTGTTTGCTGTTCTACTATTAGCACTCTCTCTTGCGTCAATGAACATTTGTGATACTGAATGATGATTTTTTTAATCCATCGGTTGGAAACCTTTAAAAAGAACTGATAAAAAGGTGCCGACAGCAGGTAAAATGGCCACCACAATTTGCATCAAATACCCTACATTGGAATGTACCGAGGTGGAGACATAGGGCTGGATTTTATCAATCATAAGGCTGCATCATATCAATCACTGAGAAGGCCATCTCTTGTATCACTCTCCACCCACATCCTTCTTCCACATCCCAACCCTACTTCCTTTTGTGTCCAGCCCTGGAAAAGAAAATGACCCCCAATTTACTTAGAACTGCACTTTCAAAAGCCCAACTGTCTACACTTTGTTCACCATGACATTTCTGCAGCTGCTGATTTTTTTTCAACTGTACCCTCACCTCCACCTTTGATGCCATAGTCCCTGCTAAAACCATTACCCTCTCTCACCCTGGAAATTCCCCATTATGGCCCCATTATCTCCACTACCTTAAGTCCAAGGGACTCAAACTTGAACAGATATGGCAGACAAGATCTGGATTGGAAAGTTGCACATGTCACTCCACTTTTTAAGAAGGGTGAAAGGGGGAACCAAGGAAATTACAGACCAGTTAGCCTGACATCTGTGGTGGGAAAGTTGCTGGAGTCTATAATCAAGGATAGGGTGACTGAACACCTAGAAAATTTTCAGTTAATCAGGGACAGCCAGCATGGATTCATGACGGGAAGGTTATGCCTGACAAATCTCATTGAATTTTTTGAAGAGGTGACTAAGGTAGTGGACAGGGGAATGTCTATGGATGTTATTTATATGCACTTCCAGAAGGCATTTGATAAAGTCCCACATAAGAGACTGTTAACTAAGGTAGAGGCCCATGGAGTTGAGGGCAAATTATTGACATGGTTAGGAAGTTGGTAGGTGACAGAGAGTGGGGATAATGGGAAAGTACTCTGATTGGCAGGATGTGAATAGTGGTGTCCCACAGGGATCGGTGTTGGGACCTCAATTATTCACATTATTCATTAACGACTTGGATGATGGCATAGTAAGTCATAAATCCAAATTTGCTGATGATATAAAGTTAGGCAGCATTGTAGACAGTCTAGATGATAGCATTAAATAGAGATATTGACAGACGAGGTGAATGGGCAAAACTGTGGCAGATGGATTTCAATGCGGGCAAGTGAGAGATTATCCATTTTGGACCAAAAAAGGATAGAGCAGGGTACTTTCTAAATGGGAAGAGGCTAAGTACAGTGGATGTCCAAAGAGACTTGAGGGTTCAGGTGTATAGATCTTTAAAATGCCACAAGTAAGTGCACAAAATAATCAAAAAGGCTAATGGAATGCTAGCCTTTATATCTAGAGGATTGGAGTATAAAGACACAGAGGTTATGCTGCAGCTGTACAAAACCCTGGTTAGACCCCCACTTGGAGTACTGTGAGCAGTTCTGGGCACCACACCTTAGGAAGGATATATTGGCCTTGGAGGGAGTGCAACGTAGGTTTACAAGAATGATACCTGGACTACAGGGGTTAAGTTACGAGGAGAGATTACACAAATTAGGCTTGTTTTCACTAGAATTTAGAAGGTTAAGAGGTAATCTGATCGAAGTCTTCAAGATATTAACAAGAAAAGACAGGCTAGATAAAGATAAATTATTTTCACTTGTTGAAGATTCTAAAACTAGGGGGCATAGTCTAAAAATTAGGACCAGACTGTTCAGGAGAGATGTTCGGAAGCATTGATTCATGCAAAAGGTGGTAGAGGTTTGGAAGTCTCTCCCACAAACAGCAGTTGAAGCTAGAACAGTTGTTATTTTTAAATCTGAGATAGATAGATTTTTGTTTAGCAAAGATATTAAGGGATATGGGCCAAAGGCAGGTATATGGAGTTAGGCTGCGCATCAGCCATGATCTCATTGAATGGCAGGACAGGCTCGAGGGGCTGAATGGCCTACTCCTGTTCTTATCTTCCTATGTTCCTATAAGGGGCTGGATTTTACCAGCCCTCTGGGGATGGACTGGGAGGTGGGGGAGGGCCTGTAAAATTATGAGGGAAGGTAGGGGTTGTAGCGTCTGTCCTCTTCCTGCCACCATGCCAGCTTGCTGACCGTGGGAAAGATGGAGGATGGCCCTCCTGCCCAGAGACCAATTGAATCACTTAAGTGGCCAATTAAGGGACTCTTCCTGCCCCCATTGAAATTTTAGCACGTGAACTCTGGCAGCCTCCCTGTGGGCTCAGAGGACTCCCCTTTTTGGGCACTCTTTGGCCCATGGAGAGGCCCCCCAGCGGCAATGGCCACCCTGCGGCAACCTCCACCTCGCCGGGGACTGCATGGCTGGGCCCCAGCGCTCCCAAACCTTACCTGGTTGGAGGTTCCATAAAATTTGGCTGTGGGTCCCACAAATGGTCAAGGTGGGAATTGCTCCTGGTTTTCCATCCCACCGTCAGGACCCCTGCCTCAAGCACAAAATTCAGCCCCTAGTTTAGCCATTCACTGCCAGATCTGGCTGGATCAAAGCACTTTTGGGTCCTGCTCTCAATTTCTAAAACTGCTTACCATTCCAGGATCACCCTGGAATACAAAGATAATCCCCACTTCTTTACAGAAAACCATTTCTTAAACCCGTCTCCTCCACTCAACAATAAGTGATAGCAGCTCATTGACTTCTTTGTCACTAAGATTGAGGCCATCCAATCAGCTGTTTCTGCCACTTCCCTTCCTTCCCCTAGTTGCCACGCCAAGCTTCATCTTCTGCCCAAGTCCTGATCTTGCATCATTCACAAAAAATAACTAATAATCAGAAAATAATAGGAGCAGGTATATGTCTGTATATAGCCCTTCAAAACTGCTCGGTTATTAGGCCTTCCCAAATGCGTACTGCACCTCCATGCCAACTTTGTATCTTGTATGAGGACACCATGTCTCTCTGAATATCAATACTTAAAAGTTTCTTACCATTTAAAAAATATTTTGTTTATCTACTCTTACTGCTGAAGTGAATAAGTTCACAATTCCCCAAATTATACTCCATCTGCCACATTATTGCCCACGCACTTGACCTGCCCATATCTCTATCCTTTTCCAGCCTCTGTGTCCTTCTTGCAGCTTATTATCCCACCTAGCTATGCATCATCACTTAGATTCATTATTCTCAATCCCTTCATCTAAGTCATTAAATTAGATTTATAAATAGTTGAGACCCTAGCACTGATCCTTGTGGCACCCCACTAGTTATGGCCTGCCATTTCTTCCTACTGTCTGCTTTCCTCCTGTTAACAAATCTGCTATCCATGTTAATATATTATCCCCAAGCCATGAGCCCTTATCTTGTGTAATAACTATTTATATGGTACATTGTCAAATGCCTTTAGGAAATCCAAATAAACTACGTCCACTGGTTCGCCTTTACCCTGTTAGTTGCATCCTCAAGAATCTTTAATAAATTTGTCATACATGAATGCCCTTTCATAAATCCATGTTGATTCTGCCTAATCATATTAGGATTTCTTTTAAGAGCCTTGTTAATACCTCCTTAATAGAAAACAGCATTTTCCCGATGACTGTTAGGTAATTGGCCTGTTTCCTGTTTCCCCCTTTCTTGAGTAGCAGTGTCATGCTTGGCCCCCACCTACCAAGAATGAGGCAGATCAATTTTGTCATGAACATTGATTTTAAATTGTTACTGGAGTGAGGGGAGGACTTGTTGAACAGATCAGCTATGGCTGGAAAAGACATTTGCATATTAGCAGACAGTGTTTGGAAGGACAAAGCAGCTATTCCCCGACACATTCAACCCACAATGGACTTTTGATAATCAGATGTTGAAGGTGGGGGAGCTCGCATTCCAGGTTGACTAAGATGGCCAAATACACAAACGGTCATAGTCAAACCAGATAGTCACATGACTAACCTGCTGGGCAACCTGAGTCTTTTGAATTTGTATGAACAGTTTGGACAGAAAGTCCATTTGCTCCTGGACTGAGATCTCTCTCCTGTTTGCTCTCATCTCTTTCTCACAAGCCTCTGATACCACTGAAGACACATGAACGCCAAGAGAGGAAAGTCTCCTACAGTGAACAAGGTTTAAGAAGAATACTGGGCCCCAATGAAAAGCAAGATCTACCTACAATCAAGGACTCTACAGTGAGCTCGAAGAACTGTAGCAACAAATCTTCAGATATTGCCTCAAACTTTTCCACTTTATTTTTCTTCTGCTTTTTGTCTCTATTTGCACGTGTCAATCACATATGCATACTCGCGTGGGCATGTCGTGTATCCGTAAACGCTAACCGAATTACAGTTTAAGTTCAAGTTTAATAAATTTCAACTTTTATTTAAACCCAAGAAAGCCTGTTTGTGCTGGTTTCTTTGCCTTATAATTGGAAAGCGGTGAACAAGGATTCACCAAGGGGGAGCTAAAAACAAGGTGTGTTTAAAATTAAACCCTGTTACAGTAAGACCACGTGAAGGCTGAAAGGGAACCCTAGACCTCTTCCTCACCTGGTCGTAATAAGCGCTGTTATATTTACTATATTTCCAATCCACTGGGATTGTTTTAGAATCCAGGGAATTTTGGAAGATCACAACAAATGCATCCACCAAACATTCTGATTTGAAATCTCAACACCTCCAAAGTGCAAAAATTAGCCTTATATTACATGTATTCTCAATAAACCCTTTCCCAGTGCAAGGTAGAACAGCAACTGTGAACACATAGTATTTATTAATGTCCATATACCTGACTTTTAATGACCATGAATTGCTGTTCATTCTTCTTGCTTTCATTTCAATGAAAAGTTTCAGGAAGGCAGGGAAACCTGGGCATGTCATGTTAGATTTTAATAGCCTAATTTCAATATTATAAGTAGTAACCTTCCTCCCTGGTGGGGTTTATGCACAAACATCAAAATGCATCTGAGTTAACCCTGGAGGTCAGTACCTTGGAGCTGGCTTCCAATCTGCGTATGCCAATTTTCGCAACAGACACACACGCACACACAGTAAAATCCCAATGCAGGTTAAGCTTGTGGCTAATAAACATGAACTTTTAACATCAAATTGTACTGAATTACACTGATAAATTCCTGTATTTCTTTTGAACCAGTGAATCCATAAAAATTGATGTCCTCCTAAATTTCAGAAAAAAACATCTCCCATTATTTTCTTACCAAAGATCAGGTGTGGTGGTGCATGCATGATGTCAGCACACATGGGGCTGGATTTTAAGAGCCCGCCACCGTGGAGGGGACAGGATGCCCACCACCCCAGACTGCACAAAGTTTAAAGTTCACTCTTTCCTACCATCCCCTACGTTCATTACATTTATTTGACTCCGTCCCCTCCCCCGCACTGGAAATTTTAACTCCTCCCCACTAGTGTCACGATGGCTTTCTTCAGATGGGAAATTGAATGCACGGGAGTGCCACTGAACTAGACGATCACGGTGTTTAAATTTATTCATGTCGTTGATTTAAATCATTGAAATTGAAGTCCCGTTGCCTAGCGGCGGGGGGCCCAACATGGAGTCTCACTGCCGCCGGATCGGGCCGGGCCCTCCCAGCACCAGCATCCATGGCGGGCCTCTGCTGCAACCATCTCCAGCCCCCCGCCCCCATCCCCCCACGGAGTTTGATGTCATAGGCTTGGTAAAATTCAGCCTATGCTATGTGTAATATACATACACACTCTATCTAAATATCAGCAGGAAAAGAAACTAAAACCGAGCAATTTAGATATTTCTACGAATCTTGGGAGCAGATTTTGAGGCCTCGTGATTGGGCCGGGGCAGCTGCCAGCATGGTAATTTGTGGGGGTGGATGGTATCAGGGAGAGTGGGCATCCCAGGATGGCAGCAGCCCAGATTCTTTATGCAGGGCTCAGAGGACAAAAATAGTTGAACACTTATCTTTAATGGGGCTCGTCATTTTCATTGCCCATGGAGCTGGTCAGTGCATGTGTGTAAATAGCTTTGACCTAAAATGACAATCAGGGTGAAATTCATACAAGACCCATATTTCCATATTAAATGGGGCCTATTACTTGAAGCAATGACTAAGAAAAAAAAATGTTTTTCCTTGCAATCTTTTACAAATCTGACCTATTGTGCTTTACAAATCCATCTGTCAGAACCACTGCATAATGTTTGACACATTTTATCTTTGCACTTCCTTTGTTGATAAACTGAAATTTTAAATTAAAGCTGTGCTGGTAGAATTGATTGAAGTCAGTTTTAAGAAACATCACATTAACTGTGCACATGGTTATTTATGAATTCTCGGAATCTGACAGTTATCTTAAATGTGCTGATATCTACTGATAACATTTTCAAATAATGCTTTGTAGACCATTTCTTTTTGTAGGAGTTTGGTCTTTGTTAAAGAAACTCATGCATGAAAAATGGTTATGTTTATACAAATATATTTTTACAAACTATAGTGTGCATGATTGACCATTTAAATAAAGGTTGAAAAACTGTTTGCAAATTCTGCATTGTCACGCTCATGCAAGGAAGATTTAAAATGAACAGATGAACTCAAAATGGGCACCTTTTGTTGTAAAACAAGATGGAAGAAGTGGTCAGGTGACCTCTCCTGCACAGCTAATATACATGGTAACTGCTGGAACCCTGAACAAATTGTCATGTCTGGTCAAGTGTTGCAGAAAGCATTAGAAATGCAAATGGACCATTCAATGTTAATGGTTACCCTTCAACAAGTTGGGCCAACAATAACTTTGCAAACATAGAGGCTCCAGATTCATACTCTGGATAATGGGTGCGGAAAAACACTACTTTATCAAGATGCCATAGCGATGAGCAACATCCCAATCCATTGTCTAATAATGGCCATACCATCAAACACCATTTATGAAAACACAACGGGAGAGAAACTTGGCTAACCTGACAGAAGCCATACCTCTGATGAGGAGTTTTTATATAAAAGAGACATTTTCAGTGGAGGAATAGAAAGCCAGAAGGAACAGAGACCCATCCCAGCAAGAAGAACCCTGCCAGAATGCCATCTTTAAAATAACTAGAAGGGGAGATGAAAGGTGACCTTGAAACTCCCTGCCTGAGAAATTGTAACAGGATTTTGCCATTGAACTGTGACTGAGATTTAACCAAAGAAGTTTGCAACAAAGCATCTGTCCACGTGAAACTTTCCAAAGTCTGACATCATTGAACCAGGAACAAGGAAAAACAAGCCTGCACTGCTTTTAAATCTTCTTCTTGGGACAAAATAAAGTTTCACAATGAACTCTTTTTAAGACCATCTTTTATTCTCTATTTTCTTGTGTGTGTGTGCATGTCTGAGAGAGAGTGAGGTTGCAAATATTTTCAGGTATTGTCTAATAAACATTTATCTTTCTTCAAACCTATGAGAAAACCTGTCATTTGTTTGTTTATTGACTATTAAAATGCTCAAGGGTTAAAACAATTTTAATAAAAACACACTGTCGTCAGTCGAGAGGTGAAAAGGGACACCACCCCTATCATTTCCCACCTGTCTGTAACAGTCACCTATTCAACCCTAAGTGGTGCACCTATTCCATATCCTCTCCATCACCAAGACCTCCTACTTCTACCTCAACCCATCTACTGTTGAAACCCTCATCCATACCTTTGTCACTTTTAGTTTCTACTCTTCCAATGCCCTGCAGGCCAGCCTCTCACCTTCGCCTTCCATAAATTTCAGCTCATGCAAAACTGTGCTGCCCATTTCCTATCCCTCACCAGGTCCTTCTTACCTATCACTCACCTTCTTACCGACCTGCATTGGCTCCCAGACTCTCAACACCACTAACTTAAATTCTCATCCTCATGTTTAGATTCCTATATGGCTCCACCAAGAACAATGCATTCTATGACACTGGGTTGTGGTGCATCCCCCTTTCTATTTGCTGCGCAATGGTGCCTTTAGCGATCTAGACTCAATGTTGCAGAATTTCCCCTCAAACTTCTCCTCCTCGCCATCTACTTCTCTTTTAAGACCATACTAAAAACACACCTCTTTGATCGAGTACCAAAGACTGAAGCTCTAGCAGCCATCTTCGGCCAGAAGGGCTGAGTGAATGATTCGTCTCGGCCGCCTCCTAAGAGTCTGACCATCACAGATACCAGACTTCTTCCAACTACATTCACTTCACATAATAAAGAAATGGCTGATCACACTGGAAACAGCAAAGGCTATGGGCTCTAACAACATCCCAGCTGTAGTGCTGAAGACTTGTACTCCAGAACTAGCCACACATCTAGCCAAGCTGTCCCAATACAGCTACAACACTGGCATCTACCCGACAATGTGCAAAATTGCCCAGGTATGTCCTGTTCTCAAAAAGGAAGACATATCCAACCTGACCAATTATCATCTCATCAGTCTATTCTCAACCATCAACACAGTGATGGAAGGCATCTTTGACAGTGCTATCAAGCAGCACTTACACATTAAAAGCCTCCTCACTGATGCTCAGTTTGGGTACCGCCAGGATCACTCAGCTCCAGATCTCTTGGTTCAAATATGGACAAAAGAGCTGAATACCAGAGGTGAAGTGAGAATGACTGCCCTTGACCAGGTGTGGCATCAAGGAGAGCTAGTAAAATTGAAGTTAATGGTGATCAAGGGAAAAACTCACCACTGGTTAGAGTCATACCTAGCACAAAAGAAGATGCTTGTGGGTTGTTGGAGGCCAATCATCTCAGCTCCAGGACATCACTGTAGGATTTCTTCAGGGCAATGTCCTAAGCCCAAGCATCTTCAGCTGCTTTATCAATGACCATCCCTCCATCATAAAGGTCAGAAATGGGGATGTTTACTGATGATTGCACTGTGTTCAGTTCCACTTGCATCTTGTCAGATACCTAAACAGTCCATGCTTGCATGCAGCAAGTCCTGGACAACATTCAGGGTTGGGCTGATAGGTGGCAAGTAACATCCATGCCTCACAAGTGCCAGGCAATCACCATCTCCACTAAGAGAGAATCTAACCATCTCCCCTTGACATTCAACAGCATTACTATTGCTGAAATTTTGAAAGAAATTTTCATGGGACGTGGACATCGCTGGCAAGGCAGGCAGTTGTTGCCCATCCCCAATTGCTCTTGACAACTGAGTTGCTTGTTAGGCCGTTTCAGAGGGCAGTTAAGAATAAACCACATTGCTATGGGTCTGGAGTCACATGTAGCCCAGACAAGGTAAGGCAGATTTTCTTCCCTGAAGGACTTTGGTGAACCAGATGGGTTTTTCCTGACAATCGATGATAGTTTCATGGCACCATTATTGGGACTAGCTTTCAATGCCAGATTGCTATTAATTGAATTTTAAATTTCACCAGCTGCCATGATGGGTGTTGAACCCGTGTCCCCAGGGCATTAGTCTAGGTCTCTGGATTACTAGTTGTGGTATTACAACTGCACCACTGTCTCCCCCACCATCAACATCCTGGGAGTTGCCAGAAACTTAACTCTTTTTATTTCCAAAATATACTTTATTCATAAAAATCTGTAAAAAAATACATTACAAAACAGGTCCAAACAGCACCAAGTCATAAAATACAAAGAGTGCAATGGAGATCAGTTTCTTTCAATACAGGAGTGAGTTGCCTCACAACCCTTCCATTTCATTTTACATGCCATGTACATTTTACAGCAAACAAATATTTTCCAGATACAGTTTGAGGGGTTTTCAATGGATCCAGCCCCTCAGTTCAGTTGGTGGGGGGACCTTACACAGTGGTCTTTCCCCATTGAGCCTTTGCTGCAGCTGCCCAAAGCTTTAGTGCATCCCTCAGCATGTAGTCCTGGACCTTGGAATGTGCCAGTCTTCAACATTCGGTCGTGGAGAACTCTTTGCGCTGGAAGACCAGAAACTTAACTGTACCAGTCACATAAATAATGTGGCTACAAGAGCAGCTCAGAGACAGGGAATTCTGCGGTGAGTAACCCACCTTCTATCCACATCACAGTCAGGAGTGTGATGGAATACTCTCTACTTGCCTGAATGGGTGCAGCTCTAACAACATTCAGGAAGCTCAACACCATCTAGGATAAAGCAGCCGGCTTGATTTGCGCACCTTTCACCACCTTCAACATTCACTCCCTCTACCACTGACACAGTGGCAGTAGTGTATACCATCTAAAAGATGCACTGCAGCAACTTCAACAGCTCCTTCCAAACCAGTGACCTGTACCATCTAGGAGGAAAAGGGCAGCGGACGCATGATAACACCACCTGCAAGTTACCCTCCAAGTTATGCACTATCCTGACTTGGAACTATAATCTCCGTTCCTTCACTGTCGTTGGGTCAAAATCCTGGAACTCCCTCCCTAACAGCATTGTAGGTGTACCTGCACCAGATGGACTGCAGTGATTCAAGAAGGTGGCTCACCACCTTCTCATGGGCAATTGGTGATGGGCAATAAATGTTGCCCTTGCCAGTGGCATGCAGACCCCCACCCGCCAAGAATGAGCCATATTAATTTTGTCATATGAACATTGATTTTAAATTGTTGCTGGAGCGAAGAAAGAACTTGTAAAGAAAATCACTAGACAGTTGCTGGAGTATGCAAAAACATTTGCATACTAACAGACAGTACTTGGAGAGACAAAGGACTATTCCCTGGTCCACTTAATCCAAAATGGACTTTGATTACCAGACATTGAAGGTGAGGAAGCTCACATTCCAGGATGACTGCTAAGATGGCAGAATCCTCAAACAGAAGTGGTCAAACCAGCTAGTCCCATAACTAACCTGCTGGACATGCGGAGTTTCTTTTTTGGAATTGTGCCACAGAGAGAGAGGCTGAAGCCAGTTTTGAACTGGAACAAGGAAGCCTCTTTCACCCTTTCTCCCAAGCCACCAGACCCACGGAAGACACATAAACCGAGAGAGAAAAGACTCAGACTTTGAAACGAGTTGAAGCGTGCACTGGGCCCCAACAAATTTCAACTCTGACCAGCAACCAAAGACTTCACAGCAAACTCAAAGGACAGTAAAACAGAAACTCATCTATTGGTGAATGCATGCCAGCATGGTTGCATCGCATATTTGTAGTCGGTAACCGGATTAGAGCTTATGATTAATAAACTTCTACCTTTCTTGTTTAAAAAACTAAGAAAACCTGTCTGAATTAATTTCTTTGCCTTACAATTGTAAAGCAGTGAACAAGGATTCACTAAGGGGGAGCTAAAACACGGTGTTTAAAAAAAAAATTAAACCCTGTTACGGTTAAACCAGTTAAAGGCTGAGAGGAAACCCCTAGGCCCCTCTCACCAAGTCGGAAGACCAATAATGCCCACATCCCATGAATGACTAAAAGAAAAGTTTTTTGGTCAGCCAGCCAAATATCTCAGCATCCACTTTTGCCTCATTATCTTTCAAGCACCTTGGGGCATTTTTCTATGTTAAACACATTCTATAAATGCACGCTGTTGTTCTTAATTGTCATTGTTCAGGGCAGTAACCACAGATGTTTCTACTTACCATTTTGTTTCCTTTGGGGGCACAGATGTGCTCTCTTATCCTAGTGCTACCAGCAGGTGCAATCGGAGGACCAACGTCACTGGAGGTTGCTTGGTCACTGGACCAAGAGCCTCTTGGGACTGAAGTGGATTTCATCACATGATAGTTGGCTCTTGTGAATGATCAGATGTGAGCTGTATCATTTATGTAGCTACCTGGGCCCTGAGGTCCTCTGGAATATGCTATAATTCTGCATCAAGTAGAAGGACTGCTGTGCCGTTGCTACTTAACTCAGATTCAAGGTAACCACTGATCATCAGGAAGGCAGATCTAATATGTATGTTTGGAATGTCAGGGAGGGTATGTAATAACTCCACTATTTAACTGATTAATAGATTCCATTTTTTCATATGTCTTCTCGCGCACTGAGTTTTCTCTGCAAAAACCAGGAAAGTTTGTTCTGTGGCAGATAGTGTGTGATCTGGTCCCCAGAGAAGACAATGGCGTCTGTGAGTGATCAACTGTTCTTGCTTTGTCCAGGACATAGAACTAACCTGCAAATCTCCCCACTGATGACAGCCTGTGACAAACATCCCTGCAGCATGCTCAAGGTTATGAACAAATTCCAATTAAGAAACTAAAATACATAGAGATTTATTTCCATGGAAGAAAATAAAACAATAGAAACCTAAAAACACCATTTACCATTCTACAGTATGCCATTGGCTGTTCTTGAGCTAATCGTATTAACTTTCAACATCTGTTTCCTCTTTCTCAGCATAGGTGGGACTGGTCCTATAGCAAGAAGCTAACTATTTCCTCTTCCATCTTGTTCTGGGCTTTGGTGAGAATTTGTAAATTTCAGAGGCATAGGACAACCAGGTCCACATCTTTTATTGCAGTAGACAACCCACTATGAACTGTTCAATCTCCCCATCCTCCCCACCCCCACCTTGAAGAAACTCGAATTATTTAGGGGTCTATGGCTATTGGGAAACTGTCAGCTCAAGGAAATTCCTTAGCAGAGTTCTTTGTAATCAGGTAAATGATAATCAACATGAAGGTATGCTATTGTTCAGCCTTGATTTTTTTTCAGAACTGGCCATCTCAGGTTGATGTTGGAAGTTTGATTAGGTAATGATTTTGGACTTCCAAAAAGCTTCACATGAAAGGCTGCTGCACAAGCTTATAGGTGTTCTAGGTCAAAACTGGAGTTTGGATACAGAATAGGAGGAAGCAGTGGATAGTAGTTTAGGGAGTCAGACTGTGGAGATATACTAATTATAATGTCTGAGGGATCGATTTTGATGAGCAAATGATTCAAAGCCTGTGAATTCAATATCCACAAAGTTTGTGAGAAACATCAGCTTTGATTGAAGCAATTATAAACTTTTTCCACATGTAACTAAGTATTCTGGAAGCTGCCTCTCAGTAGTTTCAAGTGGGGAAATCTTGTTTCTGATCTTTCTGGCACAAAGTTCTTCCCATGTGGTTCACAATGAACATTCCCTTTGTGTATTCACTGTGGAATTTTCTACTCCAGAGGGCTGTGAAGGCTGAGTCATTGAGTATGTTCAAGACAAAGATCAATAGGTTTAGATATTAAAGATATCAAGGGATATGGGGATAGTGTGGGAAAATGGTGTTGAGTTAGATCAGCCATGATCCAGTTGAATGGTTGAGCAGGCTCGAGGGGTTGAATGGCCTACTCCTGCTCCTATTTCCTATATTCCAATGTTGCTATGTATATTCCTATAAAAAGGAGGCAGAACAGAAGCAAGAAGCAGAGGAAATGAGACAGGTACGCAGGTTAAGACTACACAAAAGGAGGAGGTAAGAGAGCTTGCATTTATAAAGCATCTTTCATAACCTTAGAATGTTCCAAAGTGCTTCACAGCCAATGAAGTATTTTTGAATTGTAGTCACTGTTGTAATTTGGCACAGCAAGACCCAAAAAACATTGGGATGCATAATCCAAATAATCTGCTTTAGTGATGTTGTTTAGGGGATAAATATTGGTGAATAAAACTCTTAGAGATGAAGGAGCACTCTTGCTGAAAGGTTTTTGACACTTACCTGTCAGGAACCACTGAAGAATCCTGAGGAAAACAGGCCCAATGTCACCACTGCTCATCATTGATGAATTCTGAAAGTGGTCTTTAAACAGGTGGTAGACCCCTCATTTGCATATTTAAGTGGCCTGACACCTGTCTCATGGCCAATTTAAATGGGCTATAAGGGTCCTGTGAAGCACCTTGGGACATTATGTTATAGGTGTATAAATTAAAGATTATTTTCCAGCCAAATAAATAGGTGTGACAAGGTCAGTCTCTGATTTTTTTTAATATGTAAAATATGATGAGATTTTGGCAAACAGGACACCAATCACCAGCCCAAGAACTTAGCAATGCTCAGATCAGAAAGCAGCGACTGTTACAAACAGTAACAAATTTGTACTCTTTGCAAGTTCTTAGATTTCTTACATAGCACAAGACAAGCCATGTGTGTATGTTAAGGAATTGAGAACCCTGGGTAAAATGCACAAAGTATGCCATATATACTCAAGCACAGATGTGTTTGTTCATCATATTCATGTTACTTACCTTTTATTTCAGGGATATTACTTTAATACTAATCTTGATGTTTCAGTAACTGCATTGCTATAATTTTAAATTACATTTTCACATTTGACAAATCATCTGTTCAGACAACAGCTCACACATGCTCCCCCACATCATGGATTCCCCCCTTGGGAAAAATAAAACTACCGTAGTAAAGTTCTCTTTACAACAGTTCAGAACTACAGCAAATTCTTGACATTTTAGCAAATAGATTGCTGTATCTCTAAACTAAAACTAAACTAAAACCTCATGGCCCAGCCTATCCCCAACTCTACCATTACCATCAAGCCAGGAGACCAACCCTGGTTCAAAGAAGAGTGCAGGAGGGCATGCCAGGAGCAGCACCAGGCATACCTCAAAATGAGGTGTCAACCTGGTGAAGCTACAACACAGGACTATCTGCATGCCAAACTGCATAAGCAGCATGTGCTAGACAGAGCTAAGTGATCCCATAACCAACGGATCAGATCGAAGCTCTGCAGTCCTGTCACATCCAGCTATGAATGGTGGTGGACAATTAAACAACTAACTGGAGAAGGTGGCTCCACAAATATCCCCATCCTCAATAATGGGGGAGCCCAGCACATCAGTGCGAAAGATAATGCTGAAGCAATTGCAACGATCTTCGGCCAGAAGTGCCGAGTTCATGATCCATCTCTGCCTCCTCTTGAAGTCCCCAGCATCACAGATGCCAGACTTCAGCCAATTCGATTCACTCCACGTGATATCAAGAAACGACTGAAGGCACTGGATACTGCAAAGGCTAAGGGCCCTGACAATATTCCAGCAATAGTACTGAAGACCTGTGCTCCAGAACTTGCCGCGCCCCTAGCCAAGCTGTTCCAGTACAGCTACAACACTGGCATCTACCCGGCAATGTGGAAAATTGCCCAGGTATGTCCTGTACACAAAAGCAGGACAAGTCCAACCCGGTCAATTACCCGTCAGCCTACTCTCAATCATCAGTAAAGTGATGGAAGGTGTCATCAACAATGGCATCAAGCGGCACTTGCTAAGCAATAACCTGCTCAGTGACGCTCAGTTTGGGTTCCGCCAGGACCACTCAGCTCCTGACCTCATTACAGCCTTGGTTCAAACATGGACAAAAGAGCTGATTCAAGCGGTGAGGTGAGAATGACTGCCCCTGACATCAAGGCAGAGGTCAGAGGCTAGTATTTGACTAAGTATGGTATCAAGGAGCCCTAGCAAAACTGAGGTCAATGGGAATCGGGGGAAAATCCTCCACTGGTTGGAGTCATACCTAGTGCAAAGGAAGTTGGTTGTGGTTGTTGGAGGTCAATCATCTCAGCTCCAGAACATCATAACAGGAGTTCCTCAGGGAGTGTCCTCGAACCCAACCATCTTCAGCTGCTTCATCAATGACCTTCCTTCAATCATAAGGTCAGAATTGGGGATGTTCGCTGATGATTGCACAATGTTCAGCACCATTCGTGACTCCTCAGATATTGAAGCAGTCTGTGTAGAATTGTAGCAAGACTTGGACAATATCCAGGCTTGGGCTGATAAGTGGCAAGTAGCATTCATGCCACACAAGTGCCAGGCAATGACCATCTCCAACAAGAGATAATCTAACCATCTCCCCTTGACATTCAATGGCATTACCATCGCTGAATCCCCCACTATCAACATCCTAGGGGCTACCATTGACCAGAAACTGAACTGGAGTAGCCATATAAATACAGTGGCTATAAGAGCAGGTCAGAGGCTAGGAATGCTGTGGCAAGTAACTCACCTCCTGACTCCCCAAAGCCTGTCCACCATCCACAAGACACAAGTCAGGAGTGCGATGGAATACTCTCCACTTGCCTGGATGGATGCAGCTCCAACAACAATCAAGAAGCTTGACACCATCCAGGACAAAGCACCCCGCTTGATTGGCACTCCATCTACAAACATTCACTCCCTCCACCACCGACGCACAGTGGCAGCAGTGTGTACCATCTACAAGATGCACTGCAGCAACGCACCAAGGCTCCTTAGACAGCACCTTCCAAACCCGTGACCTCTACCAACTAGAAGGACAAAGGCGGCAAATGCATAGGAACACCACCATCTGCAAGTTCCCTTCCAAGTCGCACATCATCCTGATTTGGAACTATATCGCCGTTCCTTCACTGCCGCTGGGTCAAAGTCCTGGAACACCCTTCCTAACAGCACTGTGGATGTACCTACACCACATGGACTGCAGCGGTTCAAGAAGGCAACTCACCACCACCTTCTTAAGGGAATTCAGGATGGGCAATAAATGCTGGCCTGGCCAGCGACGCCCACATCCCATGAATGAATTTTTAAAAAAAGTGTTAATGCGAGAGGCCAATATTCAGGCAACAATAGACTTTCTTGTACCTAAGACAAAGAAAGAAGTGTTACAATTTCTGGATATGTGTAGGTTCTACAGGAAATTTCTCCCTAACTTCAGCACAGTAGTCACTCCATTGGCATTTGTTGAAGACAAATGTAAAGTTTTGAATATTCAGTCATGCCAAATGGAGTTAAAAACCATTTTGATAAAGGAGACTGTTCTTGCAGCCCCAGATTATAGCAAGCCATTCAAGGTGGCTATCGAGGCCAGTGACATAGGTGTAGGAGCAGTGCTGTTCCAAGATGGTGATGCTGGTATGGTACAGCCCGTTAGCTATTTCTCTAGGAAGCTCAATCATTATCAAAAAAGTACTCAACCATCGAGAAAGAGGCTTTAAGACTTGTATTGGCTCTTCAACAGTTTGAGGTATACGGAATGAATAGTCAGGGAGAAGTAATAGTTCATACAGAACACAACTTGTTTATGTTTCTAGAAATGTTCAGAACAAAGAACCTCTGGCTGTTTCTTTGGGGGTTGATGTTACAACCATTTACACTAAAAATTGAGCATGTTGCAGGGAAAAACAATGTAATTGATCCTCTGTCCAGAGTTTTAAAGAGGGGTGTGAAGATAGAAGGAAGGCTGAGTTGTGATAATTTTGTGATGTTTGATCTTGCTAATTCTAATTGTCACATTTACTTGGTTGTTATTGGTTAAACCTTACGATTTTGTAACTGAGATGTATAATTGTGGAATATGAAAATGTTACCTGTACAGTATGCAATCTATTTGCTAAAATGTCAAGAATTTGCTGTAGTTCTGAACTGTTATAAAGAGAACTTTACTACGGTAGTTTTATTTTTCCCAAGGGGGGAATCCATGATGTGGGGGAGCATGTGTGAGCTGTTGTCTGAACAGATGATTTGTCAAATGTGAAAATGTAATTTAAAATTATAGCAATGCAGTTACTGAAACATCAAGATTAGTATTAAAGTAATATCCCTGAAATAAAAGGTAAGTAACATGAATATGACGAACAAACACATCTGTGCTTGAGTATATATGGCATACTTTGTGCATTTTACCCAGGGTTCTCAATTCCTTAACATACACACATGGCTTGTCTTGTGCTATGTAAGAAATCTAAGAACTTGCAAAGAGTACAAATTTGTTACTGTTTGTAACAGTAGCTGCTTTCTGATCTGAGCAAAAAGGATTTTTCTGCGAGTGCTGAAGGAGAACTAGCCAAAATTGAATTCGCAAATGACGGGGAAATAAGACAATTTGAAATCGAGGAAGAAATTCAAGAGAAAGTGAAAAGGAGAATTTAGAAAGGGGGAAATTTAAAATTGGAAAGGGAAAAGCTCAAAGTCCATGAATGTGCATTGGAGGTGAAAGCTGAGGATGACCAGAGCAAACTCCTCGCAGTTTTGATTTGGCAAACAATATTCAATTGGTACCTAATTTAGTGAGGAGGGAGTAGAAAAATACTTTGTCATTTGAGAAAATTGCCATGAATATGAATT
Organism: Heterodontus francisci; assembly: GCF_036365525.1. Classification (NCBI taxonomy): domain Eukaryota; kingdom Metazoa; phylum Chordata; class Chondrichthyes; order Heterodontiformes; family Heterodontidae; genus Heterodontus; species Heterodontus francisci. The sequence goes on along the minus strand of NC_090372.1, from coordinate 106,844,489 downwards.
GGCCTAAATCATGTACAATGCTCCTACAGAATGTTTTCCTAGGGAACGCTTTGGAGTTGTACTCTTCTCTCTGAGAAGAGCGCTCACGAGACTATGACAAAGTAAAGACTGCTGTTCTCAATGCCTATAAGTTGGTACCAGAGGCCTACAGACACAAAATCAAAAATTTAAAAAGGAAACGGGGGGCAGACATATGTGGAATTTGCTGGAGAGAAGGAAATGGTGTTTGAGAAGTGGTATAGATCAATGAAGATTGCACAAGGCTTTGAGAGCCTTATGGAAGTGATTCTGATGGAAGAATTCAAATAAAATGTCCCTTTGGGAATAAGACCCCACCTAGAAGAACATAAAAGTTTGTAAAATAAAAAGCTGCAATAGTGGCAGATTATGTATTGATTCACAAGAAAAAGCATCAAGAGTACTCATTGATTTCCCAATGAATAGAGCAAAAGCAAATGTGAAATCTTGTTTGTTATAAATTCTGGAATATTCCAAGCCCCCCTTTGGAAACTTTCAGAGAAATTGGAGAAATAGGAAGCTTGATCATGTAAAGAGGTCTGGGTCTTTTTTATTATTTCGTGGGATGTGGCTCCAGGGTATTAGCCTGGGCCTCTGGATTACTAGTCCAGTGACATTTCCACTACACCTCCACCTCCTATATTGAGAAAGATGGCAAAAGTAAAGATGCAGACACTCTTCAGGTTAGTAAAAGAGAAAGTCCAGAGTAAAGTTTATTATTGTTCAAGGAGACCAACATGCTATTTTTGTCATAAAGGACATGTGAAGGCTAAGTGTTGGAAGTGGAAAAACAAGCCCATCACATTTGTAGAGTCAAATGGTTTCCTCCCCTTTCTGCACCCCCCCTCAAGAAAATGCTGTCCTACAACAAGCAAGTAGTTCCTCCCACATTCACTGAGTAAATCAGGTTGCCAAAAACTAGAGAAGTTTTCTGCTTGAGTGAGATGTCCCCAAGTTTCTCTGCTGAGGCAGGCAAGTCAATTGTTATCCTTAGAGATACAGGGGCAGCACAGTCACTGATGTTGGCAGGCGACATGAATATCACCCCCAGTAGCTCGCTGAATGCGAAGGTGTTAATTCAGGGTATTGATGGAAATTGTTTACCCCTTCCCTTAAATAGGGTTGATTTAAAATGTGCCTTGGTCACTGGTCCTGTTTACAGTTGATGGTGTTCCTAGTTTGTCTATTGAAGGGGTGGATTTTTACTAGGAAATGATTTGCATGGGAGTAAGGTATTGGTGGCTTCAGTGGTTTGAGGAAGCCAGCTGAGAAAATTGAGGTTTTGCAGGAAGAATTTCCCGGAGTATTTCTGAATTGTGTTGACAAGGTAGGGTTAAACAAGATGAGCTGGATTCAGTTGTTGTGGAGGACAATTCTTCAATGATCTCTCCTTCCTAGCCCCTAGTTTTAAGCTGACCCCAATTTTCCTGTTTTATAGCCTTCAGATTATCTTTTGTCAACTGTTCCAAGGCACGGAGACAAATCCTCTCTCCCCACAAAAGCCTGAGCAAAGAGTACTCATTGATTTCCCACTAAATACAGCAAAAGCAAATGTGAAATCTTGTTTGTTTAAATTCTGGAATATTCCAGTGACCCGTTTCACAGCCCAATTTACATCAATCCTGGATAAGCTCCCTATTTTGTTATCCTCGTGGAGATCAACCAACCAAGAGAACCAGATTTACCAAACGACCAATACAAAGACAGATCTGGGCAGTTCACTCAGCATATATGGCACCAATTACAGCCATAAATTTCTTCAAAGCTGAGCTTTCTCAGATAGCTCTTCAGCTCTTTTCTTCAAGATGCAGCCACTGATTCTCATCCAACAGCAGTTCTCTTTCCGAATTCCACGTGAATGGTCTTCACTCAAATGGTGCACTGCTCCAGAACATCCACAGCTCAGAACAGTCTTGATGGCATGGATTCACCAGTACTACCTTGGTCCAAGCCCTTCATTGACAACCCATTACACTATATGGCTGGGTCTGATTAATCAGTTACTTAACTGAAACAGCTGCGCCAACTCGTATTTACCTACTGCCAGCTCCTGAATCCAGCCTTCACTTTCTTCAACCTGCCTGCACTGCACCCCTGCATGATCTTATTTCCAATAGCTATGTATCTTGTTACCTGGTTCCAACCAGAAATCTGAAGTTTTAGTTTTCCTTTCAGTTAAGGTCAGTATCAGAAAAAAACAAGCTTTGAAACCAGGGTCTTGCACCTAACAGAACATTCATCATGTCATTTGTTCAGACAACAGCTTGTACATGCTCCCCCACTAGTCCCACAAACAGTGGATTCCATCACATGACCCAGAGTGACAAGAGGTTAGATTTTAACTCTTCCTGCCTGCTGGAAATTGCCTGGGTAAGCAGTTAAAACCCACCAGTGACTTACTCACCAATGACCTGCCCAGATGCTGCCGTTTCCAATTGTTATCGACCATTCTGGACTTGCGGCTAAGTTGCTTGCCCAAGGTTGGTGGGTCCTTCTTTAAATATACAAATCATTGACTGATTATGTCATCTGGGCCCAACTGCAATTTTAACTCTGGTCTGAGCACTGAAAGGCTGCAGCTTTCCTGCCAGGCAAAGGTCTGTCAAAAGAGGATCGGAAGCAGAACAGGCCATTTAAGGCAAGTTTTTGTACGTTCCGTTATGGGGTTAAGAGGATCAGGAGTGCTCTACTGGACCATATAAGGAAAGTGTAGGCCTTTCCTGGTCCGTACCAAAAGGCACACACCCCCACCCAATCATCTGCTGGCCAGCAGCTACTTCCTGCCCATTTCAGGCTGGCAGTTGGCTGGTGAAAGGTTTATGAGGCCTGGTAGTTCAAATTATCATACCCTCATTCTGCCATGGCCTATGGGTGGGTGGGTGGTTTCTCAGTTAAAATCCACCACAATAGTTTCCCTGAATTGCCTAGCAATGTCAAAGCATGCAGTCTGTTGCACTGGGAATTGGTTTTACAAAGAACAAAGAAAGAACAAAGAAAATTACAGCACAGGAACAGGCCCTTCGGCCCTCCAAGCCTGCGCCGATCCAGATCCTCTATCTAAACATTTTCTACCACTAAGGCCACAAATAAAGAAACAGGTATGATAAAATGTACTGGTTTATTTAATAAAAGTAAGTTCAGTGCTCCCACAGGAGGTTGCACTCAGTTCAGGTTGGAGAAAGCTACAACACTGTCGCCCTTATTCTCCAAGCAGTGTTCCCTTCATCTGTGACTCTTCATTCTGATCATAGAGATGCTGAATATATTCTAATATATTTTCATTAAAAAAAAATCTTAGATTAATGAAAATTCCTGTCTCCCTGGGATGAGTAATTTTGCTTTTTAATGCTAGTTTATAATATAACCATATGATTACTGAATCAGTAATAGCATTAATGCAATAATCTAAAATAAAAACAATTTATAGTAAAAAAAACTTTAGCTCTCATCCTTTCAGATCTTTTTAATTCCTACTCTATCTTCTCATTCTCTATGGTAATTTTTTTTAAATGTTACTCTTTGTGTGTCCTGTCTAACCTATCTTTTTTTTCTACTATATAATTGAATTTAAAAGCTTTTGTTTACATGTTTGTTCTCCTCTGGCTCCAAACCTCCATTTTGGAGGTTGGAATAAGTTCAGAAAAACAGGTTTTGCTGGCTCAAAATCAGTTTGAAAAAAAAAAATTGCCAATCGAAAACCCAGACTTGGAAAGTTGACAAAGTCAAGTAAATCTTTAATGTGTTAATACATGTTAAAATGTAGGCCCGCTGAAAATTGGTGACATTCAAAGGTTTAAATTATATTGTATTTATTATAACGATGAACATTTTTTATAGTGTCTGATCCTGTCAAAATATCTCAAAGTGCTTCACAATTAAATTACATTTAAAAAGTAGTGTCTGTTTTATGTAGGAAAATGCAAGAGCTTTATTTAATACAGCAAAAAAAAAATGATTTAAGGAACAACATTGGCCAGGACACTAAATTCCTGTTCTCTGAATAGTAGAAGGCGACCTTTGACATTCTCTCAAACACAAACAAGGAGTTAGGATCTCAGTGTAATATTTCTTCCAAAGCATAGCACCTTCGCCAACACAATATCACACATTACTGCACTAGAGTATCAGTTTAAATTATGTACTCAAACCATAGTATGGGGCTTGATGCACAACCTTTTTGACAGATGAGATCAACACAAGTTCACTCACCTGAAATGTAATAGCTTGCTATCAGTATTGCTTATTTAACTGTAATCCATTGAGAACAACCTAAATTATAACTGAATTTGCAGGATTCATTTCCAAGACATAGTAGAAGGATTCTCCAAGGAATCAGCCTCTGAGTGAATTGGTCCTTGAGATTAACCCCAATTGATTGGCCATCAAAAAAAATCCAAGAAGCTCTTACTAATGACATCCTTGGCTTATAAATTGGCTGGCTGTGTACTAGCATAAACCAACAGACTCGTTTTGATTATCAACCCGATCAACTGTTTTCAGAAAAAAAGTGAGCAGCACTCTAGTAAGGAAGAAATTAGGAAGGATGTGAGGGTCTGTGAGTGGTTGCATGGAAGATTTACAAGAATGGTTCTAGGGATGAGGGATTTTCGCTACAAGGTTCAGTTGGAGAAGCTGGAGTTGTTCTCCTGGAGGAAAAGAGATTGAGGGGAGATTTGTAAGTAGTAAGAATTAAGTAGCATGGAGTCCAGCTCGATGGAGTATAACAGAGAACTTAACTCTGGGAATTTAATGAGTGAGGGACTTTGGCACAGTGAGGATGGAGGTGCAGTTCGGTTTTTCACAAAACAAGATGTCCGAGTGAGGGAGCCCAACAAGAAACAGGACTGTTCTGGACTTAATGTTAGCGCATGAAGCTGGGCAGGTGGAAGGGGTATCATTTGGACAGCATTTTGGTGGAAGTGATCTTAATTCAGTTAGATTTATGGTAGTTATAAAAAGGACAAAGATAGACCAGGAATAAAAGTTCTCAATTAGGTAAAAGCTAATTTTACTAAGCAGAGATGTGATTCAGCCAAAGTGGACTGGAAACAGCTACTTGCAGGTAAATCAGTGTCAGATCAGTGGGAGACATTCAGGAAGAAATAGTGAAGGTTCAGAACAAGTATGTTCCCTTAAAGAAAAAAAAAGTGTGACTAACAAATCCAGAGCCCCCTGGATGGTAAGGGGCTTAAAGAGGAAGATAAAGAGATAAATGGAAGATTATGACAGTTACTGAGGGCTCAATACTGCAGAAAACCTAGAGTATAAGAGTAGGAGTGAAATTAAAAAGGAAATTAGGAAAACAAAGAGACATGAAAAATATTAGCAAGCAAAATCAAAGAAAATCAATGATTTTTAAAATAAATACATAAAGAGCAAGAGGATAACTAAGCAAGTGTACGGCCTATTAGGGAACATGATGTTAACTTGTGTGTGGAGGCGGAGGATATTGGCATGGTTCTTAATGAATACTTTGCATTTGTTTTCACAAAAGAAAGGGACAATACAGACATTGCAATCAGGGTGGGGAAATGTGAAATATCAGACGAAATAAACAGAGAAGGAGTATTAAGGGATTTAACATCTTTGAAAATGGATAAATCCCTAGGCCCGGACAAAATATATTCTAGGCTGTTAAGAAAAGAAATAGCAGAGGCTTTCACCATTTTCCAGTCCTCTCTGGCTACAGGTGTGGTGCCAGAGGACTGGAGGACAGCTAACAATGTACCATTGTTTAAAAAGGGAGAAAGGGATAGATCGAGTAATTAGAAGCCAGCCAGTCAGCCTGACCTCTGTGAAAATTATTGGAAAAAATCTGAGGGACAAGATAAATCTTCATTTAGAAAGACATGGATTAATCAAAGACAGCATAGATTTGTTAAGGGAAGGTCATGTCAGACTACATAATTGCATTTTTTGTGGTGGAAACAAGGAGGGCCAATGAGGGTCAGTACTAGATCCCTTGCTTTTTGTGGTATACATATATTAATGATTTGGACTTGAATGTAGAGGGTATGATCAAAAAGTTTGCAGACAAAACAAAAATTGGCCGCGTGGTTGATAATGAAGAAAACTATAGACTGCAAGAAGAAATCAATGGACTAGTCAGGTGTGTGGAACAGTGGCAAATAGAGTTCAATCCGAGAAGTGAATAGGGTACTGAGAAATGTAGAGAAACAGATTCCAGAAGGTGCTGGACAGGCAGATAAGGTAGTCAAAAGGCATACAGGATACTTACCTTTATTAGCCAAGGCACCTGAGAAGCAGGTATCATATTTGAAGGGAAGGCAGCAGTCCTTGGCAAGGCAACTGAAAGGGAGACCACACAATAGCAGCAATAATGTAATCGCAGCTGCTAGAGGATATGAGACCCATTATAACTCGCAGCACTCACCTCTTCAATCCTTCCACTCTCTTTTCTTTGCATACCTTGCACCTTGGATAGGCCCGTTGATCTTTATACCTCTAATGGGTTCACCAAGTTTACTACAATCCAGCTCATCACTCCCGTGCTTTATTCACTCTCACCATCCCTGTACTACAGCCAACACTAACCTACCGCTGAGCTTCTGCCTCCTTATAACTGGTGAGGCTCTGAAGCTCTGTTCTTCATGTGCACCCCGGAAAAATCTGAAAACCTCCGGAAAATACCCGTTAATTGGCTCATTAACAGGCTCTGCCCTCAACTGATAAGCGCGGTCTTCACTTGGCAGTCCGGCTGCCTCTGGAAACTTCGACAGCGGCAGGAACACGTTGGACTTCCAACGCATTGCATTCCTTGTCATTTTTCCAGCCTGTCACCCCGAGTGCGAGAAAATTGTGCCCCGTGATTATAGTCACTAATTGTAGGTCTCTGCACTCGGTTTGGAACGCCATTCGGAGAATAGGTAGAAGAGACTGACACACTCAGGATACAGTCCTCTTTTTCAGTTTGTTCTCCGAGCACTCGAGCAATGAATATCAAAGTGGCCAAAGATGGATATGTGGTTAATAAGAAGATAATGTGACTGAAGTACTGCGTGCCCTTCCCAGGATATAGTTTTACTTTAGATTTAATCTGTCCTATTATTGCTGATATTGGGTGTAAGAAGTGGAAAATGTTTTGATTTTGTAACACTGATACCCAAAACATTATAAACAACTTATTGACCCTTTTTGAGAAGGGGTTATGAGTTGGAAAATAGCTCACTTTTTTAATAGCACTCCTAAAATAATAAAACTATGAAAAAATATATGCGTATTGTGTGGTGGATTTATGCTTAGTTTTAGTGTTCACGAGCTAGGAAACCGGCTGCGATGTAATCCTCCTGGTTAATATTGGTTATACAATAAATTACTTCACAGTGATTGCTATTCATGATAAATCTTCGTGATCAAATAGAGGCTGATAATTATCAGGTTCTTATCTCAAGCTGATCAAGCAGCAATCTTTCAAACAAAGTTCAATAAATAGTTTGCCCACCTTATTATGCTAAAGAAACTAAAATATGAAAGTACACCGTATAAAAGGTAAAATAAATCAGATCTACAAAACTTAGCCATCATTGCAACTAAAGCACACAAGTAAAGATATTTCATACCTTGAACTGCTTGAGCATATTTACTTATATCTGTTATGTTGGTGCCAGAAAGGTGTCAAGAGCATACAAATAGTTTAGCATCAGATAGCACGCGAGCTTGAATGATGGTGCTTATAGTAACAAGTGAATTCCAGAATGTTTGTGAGCTCCTCCACAATGATGGTAGGTAATATATGGCATTTTATATATTCTGAATGCAGTTGAAGCAAGCAAGTAAAAGGCTTTTCATACTTCAAGTTCCATAAAAAAGATTACCTTTGGCATTCAACCTGGAAAGACTTTGCAGTGACTTTAAATTAATTGCTCCTGTGCAAATACATGTTCAGATATTTTTGGTTATTCATTCATGGGATGTGGGCATCGCTGGCCAGGCCAGTATTTATTGCCCATCCCTAATTGCCCTTGAGAAGGTGATGGTGAGCTGCCTTCTTAAACCGCTGCAGTCCATGTGAGTTAGGTATGCCTAATGTGCTGTTAGGAAGGGAGTTACAGGATTTCGACCCAGCGACAGTGAAGGAATGGCGATATAGTTCCAAGTCAGCATGGTGTGTGACTTGGAGGGGAACTTGCAGGTGGTGCTGTTCACATGCATTTGATGTCCTTGTCCTTCTAGTTGGTAGAGGTTGCGGGTTTTTAAGGTGCTGTCTAAGGAGCCTTGGTGCATTGCCACAGTGCATCTTGTAGATGGTACACACTGCTGCCACTGTGCGTCAGTGGTGGAGGGAGTGAATGTTTGTGAATGGGGTGCCAATCAAGCAGGCTACTTTGTCCTGGATGTTGTCGAGCTTCTTGAGTGTTGTTGGAACTGCACCCATCTAGGCAAGTGGAGAGTATTTCATCACACTCCTGACTTGTGCCTTGTAGATGGTAGTCAGGCTTTGGGGAGTCAGGAGGTGAGTTACTCGCCACAGAAATCCTAGCCTCTGACCTGCTCTTGTAGCCACGGTATTTATATAGCTACTCCAGTTCAGTTTCTGGTCAATGGTAGCCCCAGGACATTGATAGTGTGGGATTCAGCGATGGTAATGCCATTGAATGTCAAGAGGAGATGGTTAGATTCTCTCTTGTTGGAGATGGTCATTGCCTGGCACCTGTGTGGCGTGAATGTTACTTTCCACTTATCAGCCCAAGCCTGGATATTGTCCAGGTCTTGTTGCATTTCTGCACGGAGTGCTTCAGTATCTGAGGAGTCGCGAATGGTGCTGAACACTGTGCAATCATCAGCGAAGATGCCCACTTCTGACCTTATGATTGAAGGAAGATCATTGATGAAGCAGCTGAAGATGGTTGGGCTACACTCGAAAAACAGACTTTTCCTGTTTTAAAACTCCTCTTAACTTATCAGACAGCAATACCTGAAACCAGACTGTTGGGCCTTTTTTTCACTGATTTGTGCGATGTGAGTGTCACTTGCAACGCTGGCATTTATTGCCCATCCCCCATTTACCTTGAGAAGGTGGTGGCAAGCACGCTCCTTGAATCATGTCACATTCTTAGGATGCACAAGACTTTTTAAAAAATGACCTCTGTATGCGGTCTCTGCATTCCACAGAAACAATGTAGCAATCCACTTGTTATTTAATTAATACATAGTGACATTTCCTACACACAATCTTTTCACTCCAAAGATTTAAATGGTCACAATTTAAATTACTGTTTTAATTCAAGAATGATGAATTTATTTGATGTTCAATACCCAGGGGCTGAGAGATAAACTAAATTCAGCTTGACTGCTGTTACAAATCATTGGATCTCATATTATTCATCATTGAATCCAGAGTCGAGTATACTTTTGGTAAAAACAATGATTCATAGTACTGATTGAAACTAAAGGTTTTGTTCCCTCATAATTCCAATAAATGTATTGCCTAATGTGGAATTGAGCCATATGGACTGGAAAGCCTCAAGTTTGATCCCTGGGCTATGCTGGGATCGTTTATGTCATCCAGAGTGCGAAAAGGAACTTTACAATTTGCCCATGGGTGAAGGGAGTCAAAAACACCTGCAGTTCCTGTTCGTAATTATGATCCAGTGACTTCTGTTGGAAAGGTGAGCACAGCATTGAGCTGAATTATGTTGGCTTCTTGCTGGCTAGCCTGCACTCACTGCTTAAGCTCATCCAGTGCCAAAACCTGATTTGTACCTCTGAGACTATTATAATGCTCTCCTGGCTGATACAGCCTTTATCCTATTCCACACCATGTCCCACTCATCCATCACCCCTGTGCTGATTGACCTATATTGGCTCCTATTCCCCAACACATTCATTTTAAAATTCTCATCCACATGTTTAAATCCCTTCATGATTTATCCATCTCCCTATCTTCATAAACTCCTCCTGCCTTACTAATCTCAATCCCAATCTCTCCATTCCTCCAATCGTAGTGTCTTGTGCACCCATCCCCACTTTGGCCACCATTGGTGAGAATTCCTTCCCTATTGCCTCTGGTTCTCCTTTGTTTTCTCCTTCTTTAAGACTCTTGTTAAATCACTTATTTGACCAAGCATTTGGTCACCCCTCATAATATCTATTTTACATTTATTTCTTATTAAAGCTCTGTGAAGTAATTTGGGATGTTCTTCGATATTAAAGATGTCATATTGCTGATGGTTGTACAACATGATGAACAATAAGTTGATGATTGTGCTGGACAATTGCTGGTAACTTTGGACCATACCACAAAATCAGTAAGTGCTGTCCAATCGCGGAATCATATCTAACGTTACACATTGTGTTCTGAGTTTTGCTAATATGGACTGGTTAAGTAAAGTCAGTACTCTGCCTTTTGCAACCAGCCAAAGGAACGTGCTGTTTAATATGATCCACCAGTCATTGGAACGTGTGGCCTACGTACCTGGCATTGCACCGGCACTGGAATTCATGTACCACATTGCTTATTTATGTGGTAGGCAGAATGTCTTTTTGGCTTGACGGCAGCATCCGGTTGGTGGAAACTACCACTTGCGTTGCTACGGCATAGTTGCAATGTGAAAAGGCTAGCTTCACTTCTTGCTCAAATTTTTGAGATATTTTACCCTTCCAGGGTAATTTGAGGTAGACTGGCCACTTTTCAGCTTCAAACTCATTTCACACTGCTACTATGCAGTAGTCATAGTGTTATACAGCACAGAAACAGGCCATTTGGCCCATCGTGTCTGTACCGACCATCAAGCATCTTTCTATTCTAATCCCATTTTTAGCACTTGGCCCAGAGCCTTGTATGCTATGGCATTTCAAGTGCTCATCTAAATACTTCTTAAATGTTGTGAGGGTTCCTGCCTCTACCAACCCTTCAGGCAGTGTGTTCCAGATTCCAAACATCCTCTGAATGAATTTTTTTCCCCTCAAATCCCCTCTAAACCTCCTGCCCCTCATCTTAAATCTATGCCCCCTGGTTATTGACACCTCCGCTAAGGGAAAATGTTTCTTCCTATCTACCCTATCTATGCCCCTCATAATTTTGTATACCTCAATCAGGTCCCCCCTCAGCATTCTCTGCTCTAAGGAAAACAACACTAGCCTATCCAATCTCTCTTCATAGCTGAAATGCTCCAGCCCAGGCAACATCCTAATGAATCTCCTCTGCACCCTCTCCAGTGCAATCACATCCTTCCTATCGTGTGGTGACCAGAACTGTACACAGTACTCCAGCTGTGGCCTAACTAGCGTTTTATACAGCTCCATCATAACCTCCCTGCTCTTATATTCTATGCCTCGGCTAATAAAGTCAAGTATCCCATATGCCTTCCTAACCACCTTATCTACCTTTGCTGCTGCCTTCAGTGATCTATAGACAAGAGTTCCAAGGTCCCTCTGACCCTCTGTACTTCCTAGGGTTCTACCATCCATTATATATTCCCTTGCCTTGTTAGTCCTCCCAAAATGTATCACCTCACACTTCGCAGGATTAAATTCTATTTGCCACTGCTCTGCACATCTTACCAGCCCATCTATATTGTCCTGTAATCTAAGGCTTTCCTCCTCACTATTTAGGACGCCACCAATTTTCGTGTCATCTGCGAACTTACTGATCATACCTCCTATATTCACATCTAAATCATTACTGTGCACTACAAACGGCAAGGGTCCCGGCAGATCCCTGCGGTACACCTTTGGGCACAGACTTCCAATCGCAAAAACAACCCTTGACCATCACTGTCTGCCTCCTGCCACGAAGCCAATTTTGGATCCAATTTGCCAAATTGCCCTGGATGCCATGGGCATCTCCCATGTGGGATCTTATTAAAAGCCTTACTGAAGTCCATGTAGACTACATCAACTATTTTACCCTCATATACACATCTAATCACCTCCTTGAAAAATTCAATCAAGTTTGTTAGACATGATCTCCCCCTGACAAAGCCATGCTGACCATCCTTGATTAATCCCTGCCTCTCCGGTGGAGATTAGAATTTTTTCCAATAGTTTCCCTACCACTGATGTTAGACTCACAGGTCTATAATTACCTGGTTTATCCCTGCTACCCTTCTTGAATAATGGTACCACATTCGCTGTCCTCCAGTCCTCTGGCATCTGTCCTGTGGCCAGAGAGGATTTGAAAATCTGTGTCTGAGCCCCTGCTATTTCCTCCCTTGCCTCACATAACAGCTTGGGATACATCTCATCTGGGCCTGGGGATTAATCCATTTTTAAGCCCGCTAAAACTGCTAATACCTCCTCCCTTTCAATGCTAATTTGTTCAAATATATCACAATCCCCCTCCCTGATCTGTACACCTACATCGTCCTTCTCCATAGTGAATACAAATGAAAAGTAATCATTTAAAACCTCACCTAAGTCCTCCGGCTCCACGCACACATTGCCACTTTGGTCCCTAATGGGTCCTACTCGTTCCCTGGTTAAAATCTTGCCCTTAATATATCTAAAATGCCTTGGGATTTTCCTTTATCTTGCCTGCCAGTGTTTTTTCATGCCCCCTCTTCACTCTCCTAATTACTTTTTTAAGTACCCCACTACACTTTCTATACTCCTCTGGGGCCTCTGCTGTTTTTAGCGCTCTGAATCTGCCATAAGCCTCCTTTTTTTCCCTTATCCAATCCTCTATATCCCTTGACATCCAGGGTTCCCTGGACTTGTTGGTCCTACCCTTCACCTTTACAGGAACATGTTGGCCCTGAACTCTCACTATTTCCTTTTTAAATGACTCCCACTGGTCTGATGTCGACTTTCTGACAAGTAGCTGCTCCCAGTCCACTTTGGCCAGATCCTGTTTTATCATATTGAAATTGGCCTTCCCCCAATTCAGTACCTTTATTTCCAGTCCAACATTATCCTTTTCCATAACTACCTTAAATCTTAGAGTTATGGTCACTATCCCCGAAATGCTTCCCCAATGGCACTTCTACCAGTTGTCTGGCCTCATTCCCCAGGATTAGGTCCAGTACCGCCCCTTCGCTTGCAGGATTTACTACGTGCTGGCTCAAAAAGCTCGACTGTATGCACTTTAAGAATTCCACCCCCTTTAAGCCTTTTACACTAAGACTATCCCAGTTAATATTGGGGAAGTTGAAATATCCTACATTTATTACCCTATCATTTTTACACCTCTGAGAGTTGCCTACATGTCTGCTCCTCTATCTGTCTACTTGGAGGCCTGTAGCACACTCCCAGCCAAGTGATTGCCCCCTTTTTGTTTTTAAGTTCTACCCATTTGGCCTCATTTGAGGAACCTTCTAAGATATCATCCCTCCTTACTGCAGTACTTGACTCCTTGATCAATAGTGCAATGCCACCTCCTCTTTTATACCTCCTTCCCCCTCCGTCACACCTGAAGATTCTATATCCTGGAATATTGAGCTGCCAGTCCTGCCCTTCTCTCAACCATGTCTCTGTGATAACAATAATATCATATTCCCATGTGTTAATCAATGCCCTCAATTAATCTGCCTTACTTATAAGACTCCTTGGGATGTTGCCTGGTATGGAGGGCTTGAGCTATAAAGAGAGATTGAATAGGCTGGGTCTGTTTTCCCTGGAGTGAAGGAGGCTGAGAGGGGACATGATAAAGGTATATAAAATTATGAGAGGCATAGATAGGGTAGATAGCCAGAGTCTGTTTCCCATGGTAGGGGTGACTAAAACTAGAGGGCATAGATTTAAGGTGAGAGGGAGGAGGTTTAAAGGGGATCAAAGGGGTACATTTTTCACACAAAGAATAGTGGGTATCTGGAATGAGCTGCAAGAGGAGGTGGTGGAGGCAGGAACAGTAGCAACAGGCATCTGGACAGGTACTTGAATGAGCAAGGCATAGAGGGATATGGAATTAATTTAGGTAGGTGGGATTAGTATAGATCGGCATTATGGTCGGCATGGACGCGGTGGGCCGAAGGGCCTGTATCTACGCTGTATGGCTCCATGACTCTATGACTCTGTGACTCAATCCAGCTTTGCATTATTCGCTTGTGCCTTAACAGGTTTATATTTGCTCTGTCTTCCAGACTAACTTTATTTCTCTTCTATATTTGACTTTGCATCACCCCCTACTGTATCTCCACTCTGTATCCCATCCCCCTGCCAAATCAGTTTAAATCCCCCCTCCCACAAACAGCACTAGCAAACCTCCCAGCAAGGATGTTGGTCCCATTCCTGTTCAGGTGCAACCCGTCCAACCTGTACAGGTCGCACCTTCGCCAGAAACAGACCCAGTGATCCAGGAAACTAAAGCCCTCCCTCCTGCACCATCTCTTCAGCCATGCATTCATCTGCTCTATCCACCTATTGCTATACTCACTAGCAGGTGGCATTGGGAGTAATCCAGAGATTACAACCTTTGAGGCCCTGCTTTTTAATCTGCCAGCTAGCTCCCTAAATTCTTGTTGCAGGACCTCATCCCTTTTTCTACCTATGTCATTGGTAGCAACACAATGGCCCTCCCACCCAGTGGCCAATTTATGCCCTTAAGTGGCCTATTAATGGTCAATTAAGGGCCACTCCCTGCTGTCGCTGGAATCTTCCTAGTGGGGGGCCTCCACCACACAAAAAGGTCGCTTTGTAACACAAGGCGACCTCCCTGCAGGCTTGGGGGAGGCTCCCTCCACTGTGGGCAATCTGTGGGCGGCACAGTGGCGCAGTGGTTAGCACTGCAGCCTCACAGCTCCAGCGACCCGGGTTCAATTCTGGGTACTGTCTGTGTGGAGTTTGCAAGTTCTCCCTGTGTCTGCGTGGGTTTCCTCCGGGTGCTCCGGTTTCCTCCCACCGCGAAAGACTTGCAGGTGATAGGTAAATTGGCTGTTATAAATTGCCCCTAGTATAGGTAGGTGATAGGGCATATGGGATTACTGTAGGGTTAGTATAAATGGGTGGTTGTTGGTCGGCACAGACTCGGTGGGCCAAAGGGCCTGTTTCAGTGCTGTATCTCTAAATAAATAAAAATAGAGGACACCCCCTGGGAACCACTTCATCTCCCGGGACCTCCCTGTCCCTGGACTGCACGACCACCCCCTCATCAGGGACTTCTGGACTGGCCCCGGCGACCCCACCACACTTACCTCTGGTCTGGATTCAAGTGCTGGGCCTGGGTCCGAGGCCTTTGCAGTACTGGTATTGGCCACCACTCCCAGTGATGCTGTCGATACTGCTGAGCTGCCGGCCCTCTGGTTGGCTGGCAGCTCGTGGAGGTGGGATTCCGTCTTTGAGGGGACGGGAATCCCGGCTCCTGTAACTTTGATGGAAAAAGACCAGAGGATTGCTACAGGAGCAGGAAAAGGGTTCCCGCCGCCTTTTTGATCCGGCACCGAGGAGCACAAACTCCAACACAAAATCCAGCCAAGTCAGTGGAAATTGGAAAAAGACAGGAGTAAGAGAAATGCTAGTTTTAATCACATGAAGGTGGCAGTACTTTGAATGACTTGTAGTTTATGGGGAGCTGAGGTGAGCAGATTGGCTAGGGGAGCATTAGAGAAGTCAAGCCTTGAGGTGATGAGGACATGGATTAGGGTTTTAATAGCTGTGGGGGAGATGTAGAGGTGGCATCAGGCAATGTCACAGAGATAGAAGAAAGCAATCTTGGTAATGAAGCTAATGTGGGGTGGCAGCTCAGGTTGGGCTTGAGATTCAAAATTAAATAATTGACATGTGTAATTATAGAAGTTATTCCACTTCGAAAGAACATCAGTACACATAAGAGCATGGAAAATGAACATACCGTTTGGTTCATGGAGTTCTCTCCTTCCACAGACAAAACACAATCTTCTTCTTCTTCTTCTTTGGCCTCCTTATCTCAAGAGACAATGGGTAAGCGCCTGGAGGTGGTCAGTGGTTTGTGGAGCAGCGCCTGGAGTGGCTATAAATACGAGAGTGACAGACTCTTCCACAGGTGCTGCAGATAAAATTGGTTGTCGGGGCTGCTTCGCAGTTGGCTCTCCCCTTGCACTTCTGTCTTTTTTCCTGCCAACTGCTAAGTCTCTTCGATTCGCCACACTTTAGTCCTGCCTTTATGGCTGCCCGCCAGCTCTGGCCATCGTTGGCAACTGACTCCCACAACTTGTTATCAATGTCACAGGACTTCATGTCGCGTTTGCAGACGTCTTTAAAGCAGAGACATGGACGGCCGGTGGGTCTGATACCAGTGACTAGCTCGCTGTACAATGTGTCCTTGGGGATCCTGCCATCTTCCATGCGGCTCACATGGCCAAGCCATCTCAAGCGCCGCTGACTCAGTAGTGTGTCTCAGCTGGGGATGTTGGCCGCCTCGAGGACTTCTGTGTTGGAGATACGGTCCTGCCACCTGATGCCAAGTATTCTCAGGAGGCAGCGAAGATGGAATGAATTGAGACGTCGCTCTTGGCTGACATACGTTGTCCAGGCCTCGCTGCCATAGAGCAAGGTACGGAAGACACAGGCTTGATACACCCGGACATTTGTGTTCCGTGTCAGTGCGCCATTTTCCCACACTCTCTTGGCCAGTCTGGACATAGCAGTGGAAGCCTTTCCCATGCGCTTGTTGATTTCTGCATCGAGAGACAGGTTACTGGTGATAGTTGAGCCTAAGTAGGTGAACACTTGAACCACTTCCAGAGCGTGGTCGCTGATATTGATGGATGGAACATTTCTGACGTCCTGTCCCATGATGTTCATTTTCTTGAGGCTGATGGTTAGGCCAAATTTGTTGCAGGCAGCTACAAAACTGTCAATGAGATTCTGCAGACCCTCTTCAGTGTGAGATGTTAATGCAGCATCGTCAGCAAAGAGAAGTTCCCTGATGAGGACTTTCCGTACTTTGGTCTTCGTTCTTCGACGGCAAGGTTGAACAACCTGCCATCTGATCTTGTGTGAAGGAAAATTCCTTCTTCTGAAGACTTGAACGCATGTGAGAGCAGCAGGGAGAAGAAAATCCCAAACAGTGTAGGTGCGAGAACACAGCCCTGTTTCACGCCACTCAGGATAGGAAAGGGGTCTGATGAGGTGCCGCTATGCTGAATTGTGCCTTTCATATTGTCATGGAATGAGGTGATGATACTTAGTATAAACCAGGATCAATGACCCTTCCCTACTTTACTTATGTTTATTTTGAATACCTCACTGTTTTGAGAATGTTCTTGTTTAGCAATATGCTGTTTTGTTGAAGTGCAGAGTGATTAAAGCTAGAGCAATGTGTTTCCTGCTGTGTTGGGCTGCCTTGTAACAATGTTCTATACTGTACAGAGCAATAATTCCCTTTCTACTTCCCCTCCCTCAGGAAGGGAGGAGCTGTAAGTAAACAATCTCCAGGTGCAGGGTAATGACATTGTTTGGTTGTCTCACACTGGCAGTGGGGGAGCAACCTTTTGATCATTCTCTTAATCAGCAAGGGCACTTGCAGTAGTGAAGAATGGGGATAAATGTTTCACATCTGGCTAATGGTTTTTATCCCTCCAAATTCACTGAAATGCAGCAAATGCTTTAAAAATCAAGCAAACAAAATGTTAACAGTATTAATCACACAGTTCTGTTCCTTTTGCAAATAACAAGTCTAAGAGGTCGCCTAATGACAGGCATGCTGAAGGAAAAATGCTCACCTCTCTCTTTGCTTTCTGTTATGTGGGTGAGGCTATGTATTCTTCTCTGTATGTTTGGGATAGAAATGCAATACTGTACTAATGTGCCTCAAGGCTTGCCATAGTCATGCGATCTCTACTATGAGGCACACTGACTGAAGGCAGCCATTATAATCAGTTTCATAAAAGACTCTGTACTCACCAGACTGGTGTCCTGTGAGCTCATAACATTGTGTCAGAAATGGAGCTGAGATTGAGTGGTGAAGAAGCACTGCTACGGAACAAAGGCCACAGGTATGGTCACAACTGCTAACAGCTGCCAAAAGTCACAGGAAAGGAACAAAGAAACAGTTGAAAGCACAGGGTAAGACATAGGCTGCAAATTTTCCTCTGCGTGCCCCGGTAGAAATGAAAGATGATATGAAACAGAACTGGCAGTTTTTACCTTCACAGTGGTAAAATTACAAAATTATGACAGATTTAATTAACAAACCAGAGCAGTTGTGAGTAGCTACACTTTTATCACTGTTGGGGAGAGACTGTTACAAAGTGTATTCCACCCTAAATCTCTGAAGAACAAAAAAAATGGATAGCAGAAATTTTGAAAGCCTTGAAGGCACACTTTGAATCCCAAGTGGTAACCTATGAACGGTATATGTTCAATATTAGGGCCAAAGGTGAAAAAGAGTCCATTGATCAATCTTTCTTCTTTTGGGCCTCCTTATCTCGAGAGACAATGGATACGCGCCTGGAGGTGGTCAATATGTGACTGCATTAACACAGCTCTGAGAATCCTGTGAATTTGCTCAAGTAAAAGATGATCTAATTAATGACTGGATTATATTAGGCATAAGTGATTGACATGTGCATAAGTGTTGAGGTTGTAAATCAGCAGCTAGACCATATTCATAGCAGAACAGACCAGGCCTTGCATTATGCTGATGGACGTTCCAGGCCGAAAGAGCAGAAAGATCACAGACAAAGGGCAGGATGCAAATACTGCAGAGGACATCACACACAGGAGATGGAGGGATGTCTAGCATGGAGAGAGCAGTGTTCTCACTGCAAGTAGCTGATTCATTCTGCACACAAGTGTTTGGCTAGAAGGAAACACAATAAGCAGGTACAGATGGCCACTGGAGGGATGTCAGTTGAAGATTCTGACGAATCACTATGCACCATTCAACAGGTTGGTTCAGTCAGGTCAATAGGTGATATATGGTTTGTGACTGTTGGAATGATGACTGCAGAAGGAGAATATCAAGTCAACATAAAGTGCCAGATAGACACTGGTGTGTCATGTAACATTATGACCTTCACAGACCTGTGCAAAGTGGCGATCCAAAACTGAAGCCCTTGAAAGTAAGGTTGAGGTAATATGATGGCATCATACTAGTGCCAAGAGGGTAAGTTACTCTGACAGCCCAATGCAATGGCAAGAATGAAGATCTGGAGTTCCAGATCATAGATAACAAGCAAAAGCCACACATCTCAGCCCAAGCAAGTCTAAAGCTTGGACTTGTAACCCTCTACGTGCAAAAAGGGATTTGTGATGTGTCGCACCACACTAAACTATTGACCATGGAACAGATCCTAGAGGAGTACAATGATGTATTTACAGGTTTAGGATGTCTTCCTGGAGAATATCATCTCGAAGTAGATGAGAGGGTAAAACCAATTCAGCATCTGCCGAGGAAAGTTCCAGCTGCCCTCAAGGCCAGCCTGAAAGACAGGATAGAAGAGCTGGAAAAGAAGGGAGTAATCAAGAAAGTGACAACCCCTACAGAATGGATTAGCAGCATGGTAGCAGTGAAACAACCTGGAAAGCTGAGAGTATGCATCAAACCAAAGGATCTAAATAAAGCTCTGAAGAGATCAAACTACCCCATGCCAACCATCGAAGGAATTTTGCCTGAACTTGCGAAGGCAAAAATCTTCTCTACCCTAGATGCGAAAGATGGTTACTGGCATGTGAAGCTGGATGAATGCAGCAGCTTTCTAACCACATTCTGGACACCGCTCGGGTGATACAGATGGTTGTGCATGCCGTTTGGCATTTCCATGGCTCCAGAGGAGTATTAACGCAGACAGCGTGAGATAGTGATCTTCCCGGAGTGGAAGCTATACTGGATAATCTGCTAGATTATGGATGCAGAGACTCAATGGAAGACATTGCTGACCATGATCAAAATCTAGTGCGACTTCTGGACAGAGCTCGCCAGATGAACCTGAAACTGAACAAGAAAAAATTGCAATTAAAGATGCCCGAAGTCAAGTACATCAGTCATGTACTGATAGAAAAAGGTCTTCGACCAGATCCCGAAAAGGTGAGAGCAGTAGCAGCAATGTGGCGACCAACAGATGTAAAAACAGTGCAACGATTTGTTGGATTCATCAACTATTTAGCAAAATTCTTGCCCAATTTGTTGGAGTGTGAACCATTAGGCCAACTCACTGCCAAGGACATGCAGTGGTATTGGGGCACAGAACAAGAAGCAGCGTTCACTAAAATCGAACAACTAATGACAGCAATGCCAGTGCTGAAATACTATGATGTAAAAGATGAAGTCACCCTGCAGTGTGATGCCAGCGAGACAGGACTTGGAACAAACCTAATGCAGTAAGAACAACCAGTTGCATTTACATCCAGGGCGTTAATGCAAATGGTTGACTCTATGTTCAGATTGAGAAAGAGTGTCTGGCCAGTGTCTTTGCTTGTGAACATTTTTATCAATACCAACATGGAAGAGACAAAGTGACAGTCAAGTCCGACCACAAACCACTGCAAAGCATTTTCCTCAAGCTGCTACTACCTGCTGCAAAGCATGTGCAAAGGATGTTACTCTGATGTCAGGCAAACCCCCCCCCCACATACCAAAACTGCGGCACCCATTATTTCGCACGTGAACATTAAAACTTAGAATTGCAAGCCCCTGACTGGAAAGACATTTTTGTATAGTAATTAGCAGTGTTGGAACAAAAGGGACCCAGTCGTTGCTTTCCCAGTTTTAGTCACATGACTAGCTGGCTGGAGTTTTTTGAATTTGAACTTCCACAAAAGGGATTTGAACTGAGATAAAGCTATGTGCTCATGGAGTGAAGATCTCGCCTGAAACTGAAGCAAGCATTACAGCTTCTCCTGTCTGCCTGCTTCCATCTCTTTCCCATGGAACGGAATCTTGTGAAGACACGTAAACTCAGAGAAAAAATCTCCTACATGAACAAGGTTTACAAAGAATACTGGGCCCCAACAAAACACAAGACCATATCTTCAATCAAGGACTACAGCAAGCTTGAGAAACAGTAGCAAGATATTGCCTCAAACTGTTCTACTTATCTTTTCTTCTCTTTTTTGTCCCTATTTGCATGTGTGTATCGCGTGTGCATGCTAGCGTGGGCGTGTCATATATCCATAGGTGTTAACTGTATTAAAGTTTAAGTTTAAGGTTTAATAAATTTCATCATTCTTCTTTAACCCAAAGAAAGCCTGTTTGTGCTCATTTCTTTGCCTTATAATTGGAAAGTTGTGAACAAGGATTCACAAAGGGGGAGCTCAAAACACAGTGTGTTTAAAAATTAAGCCCTGTTACAATAAGACCAGGTGAAGATAGTAACAAACCCCTCGACACTTTTCGCACCTGGTCATAACAGAAATTGGGTGCTAGCGTCCGGATTGTTAACCACAGACAAAAGAGTGAAATTGGAAGTGGGAAGCCAGATTGTTCCCAATCAAAAAGAGCACATCAGTACAGGTTTTCTTGTGGTTGTGTGTGGTTGAATACTAACATGTCTGCAACTGAAGCGAGTAGTTCTCCAAGCCAGGATGAAGTAACTTGGGATAAGTTAAAAGCACTGTCTATGGAAGAGCTGAGAAAAATGGCTGAGCAGTGTGGGATCACTGTACCTTGTAAGGTTAGGAAGTCTAAGGCTAGTGGCCAACCATTTTTCCCTTGAATCTGAAGAAGCAGAAGCAGTGTTAGAAGTAGACCCAGACAGGTTACTGTAAGCAAAGATACAATTGGAACAGAGGAAACGTGAATTAGAAGACAGGGAAAGAGAGAGAGAGAGAGGCAGGAGAGGGAGAAAGAGAGAGCCTTCCAAAAGGAACATGAAGCAAATAAAAGGCAGGAAAGAGAGAGAGAGAGAAAAAATATTCCAGAAGGAATGCAAAGAAAGAGAGTTACGGCAGCTTGTTAATTAGGGGGTGACAGAGTAACCCTGGGGAAAGCATGGCCAATATGGAGAAGCCGAATTCAGGGATGGGTACAAAATTGCTAAAACTCCCTCAATTACTTCCAAAATTCAATGAGGAAGATGTGGAAGCATTTTTGTGTCTTTTGAGAAACTGGCAAGGCAGCTAAAATGGCCAGCTGAGACCTGGTCTCTTTTACTGCAAAGCAAATTAACTGGAAAAGCATTTATTCCTTGATGCCAGATGAGAATTCATCAAACTGTGAACTGACCAAAAATGCTATCCTTGGGACATATGAATTAGTACCCGAAGCCTATCACCAAAAGTGTAGAACCCTCAAAAAGTGAGCCAATTAAATTTATCTGGAGTTTGAAAGAAACAAGCAGCTGGCTTTTGACCAGTAGCTGAGGGCTTTAAAAATACAACTCAGCTATGAGACTCTCAGAAAAGTAATCCTGTTAGAGGAATTTAAAAACTCTCTCCCATTCTCAATAAAAAACCCATGTGGAGGAGCAGTGGGTTCAGGGAGCCCGGCAAGCGGCCGTTCTGGCTGATGAGTTTGCTTTAATTTACAAGTCGGTTTCCCAGGGGAGAACATTTCCTAATCACCCCCAGAAATCCGAAAAGGATAAAGGGTGGGAAGGTGATATCCACCCAGGCAGTTTTGGAAGAGAAAGGAAAGCCGGAGACACAGGGGGCCCTCCTCCAGTCAAAAAGAAAGGAACTGTGAGCAAGAGAGGGACCCAGAGACCTGTGTGCTTCCATTGTAATAAGACAGGGCATTTAAAAGCTGACTGCTGGAAACTAAAGGGAAAACCGGTAGTGTTAATCAGGGCAAACCCACTCAGTGAAGACGAGGGCCTGATGGAAAACACGGAATGGGCTGTGGCTTTGACTGCAGTAAGTGTGCAGCCCAGGAAGCTTACTATGGCCAATGTAGGAAAAGTTAATAGGATTCCTGAAGGCAATCAGGGCTTTGTTTTTGAAAAGAAAGTAGCCCCATATCCCTCAGGGACACAGGGGCCACCAGATCCCTTTTACTGGGAAAAGGCCTGACTTTTCCCCCAGAGAGTGCAGTGAACACCAAAATAGTGGTGAATGGTTTTGGAGGGCAGTGCATCTCTATACCTGTACACCTGGAGTGCGATCCAGTTTCAGGACCAGTGAAGGTAGGGATTGTCCCTAGTTTGCCTGTGGACGGGGTTCACCTGCTCCTAGGTAATAATCTGGCAAGGGTGAAGGTGATAGCCCCCACCCCAGAGGTCATAGAGACAGGGCGATGGCAGGAGACGGTCCTCTGCAAGAGCCCCTGAATCTGTAGTGGGTCAGGCCATGACCAAACTCGCTCCCCAGAGGAGACTGCATTGCCACTGCAGGCAGATGACCATGAGGTCTCCTGTCCGAGACTTTCTTTGGAAAGTTAGGAGACCCAGGGAATTAATTAAATGTATTTTCCCTAGCTGAGGCTCAGTGAGCCGACCTAGTATTGCAAGAGTTAGCACAGGCTGCCCAATCTGAAAGTGAAGCAGAGGGAGTCCCTGACTGCTACTTTTAAAGAATCAGGTACTGATGAGGAAATGGAGTTCTCCTCACAGAGCTGAGGGCAAGCAGCGTACAGTAGTTCACCAGTTAGTGGTGCCACAGAGGTACTGGGGAGAAATATTAAGAAGGGCCCATGAGATTACAGTGGCTGTACATGCCAGTATACGAAAGATCAAAACCCGCATAAAGCATCAGTTTGACTGGCCAAAACTCCACAAAGGTATGGTGGAGTATTGCAGGAGTTGCAACCTACAGTGAAACCTGCACCCCTAAGTCCTCTACTGGTGTTAGGAGGACCCTCCAGCAGAGGGCTGGTGAACTGTAAGGGACCCCTGCCGAGAACAAAAGGAGACAGGCAGGCACATGGCTGGCAAAAGTGTAGAAAGAAAAGGGGAAAAAGTGACCAACAGGGAAGGTTGAAGGAACTCCAGGAAGAATCCCAGATGAAAACCCCTACTATCTGATCAACCAACCCAGAAAATGTGAAAAGTTAGACCCCACATCCACCGATGTGAATACAGACTCTAGTTGAAGTGTCACAAAAAAATGCAGTTAAGTCTGCACAAATGCACAAGTAGGAGTGTCCCAGAGAACAAAGGGGAGAGTAACAAAAACTCCTCCCCCACTGTCAGAGGAAAAGGGAACCACCTATCCCCTGAAGTCAAAAGTCTTTGCATGACTCAGAGGGTTCCGGATAGACCTGCCCCCCCACTAACTCGCCTGAGAAAAAAAAAGCGGGAAATTAAAGCAGCCCATGGCACCCAGAAAAGACAATTTTTAATGAGCTTTAGGATTGGTGAATGAGTGGAAGTGAATGAGAGAAATCCATGGTTTTCTTTCTGTATCTCATATTTCTCTAAAACTTTAATGAAATGTACCGTTTTTCTTCAAATCGCGTTTCATTCCCCTGAGAGTGGAGGTGTTAGGCAAACACCCCACCTACCATGACAGGGGCACCCATTATTTCGCCACATGAACATTAAAACTTAAAATTGCAAGCCTTGACTGAAAAGCCATTTTTGTATAGAAACTAGCAATGTTGGGACAAAAGGGAGCCAGTCATTGCTTCCCCAATACACAGAAGAGGTGGTCAAACCAGTTTTAGTCGCATGACTAGCTGGCTGGATTTTTGTTTTGATTCTGAACTTCCAACACAGGGATTTGAACCAAGACAAAGCCGTGTGATCATGGAGTAAAGCTCTCTCCTGGAACTGAAGCAAGAATTACAGCCTCTCCTGTCTGCCTGCTTCCATCTCTTTCCCACGGAACGGAATCTTGTGAAGACACATGAAACTCAGAGAAAAAATCTCTTACGTGAACAAGGTTTACGAAGAATACTGGGCCCCAATGAAATTCAAGACCATATCTTCATTCAAGAACAGCGAGCTCGAGAAACAGTAACAAGATATTTCCTCAAACTGTTCTACTTATCTTTTCTTCTCTTTCCTGTTCCTATTTGCATATGTGTATCACGTGTGCATGCTAGCTTAGGTGTGTTGTATATCCGTAGGCGTTAACCATATTAGAGTTTAAGTTTAAGATTTAATAAGTTTCATCTTTCTTCTTTAACCCAAAGAAAGCCTGTTTGTGCTCATTTCTTTGCCTTATAATTAGAAAGCTGTGAACAAGGATTCACAAAGGGGGAGCTCAAAACACAGTGTGTTTAAAATTTAAACCCTGTTACAATAAGATCAGGTGAAGATAGTAAAAAACCCCAGGACACCTTTCGCACCTGGTCGTAACACTGGTTACAGAGATACCATCTGGATGTGACATACAAGCAAGAGAAACGAATAATCATAGTTGACATGCTGTCGAGAGCTGCACTCCCTATGAAGGAAGTAGAGGATGCTATGACAGAGTGTGAAATCTTCCAGATCCAACGTGAAGCTGCAGCTCCGCATGCTCTGGAAGTCATCAACCCAGCAGAGACATTGAATCTGAGAGACACGAAAATTGCTCAAATCAAGCAAACTACCCAACTAGATCCAACTCTGAAGTGTTGCAAGAAGTAGTGATGAAAGGATGGTCTGACAGCACCAAGGACACTCCTGGGGTCAAGAATGTATTGGGCTTAAAGAGATGAATTGACAGCCCAAGATGGCATCTTGTACAAAGGAAATAGAGAGTCATTAACCCTAACGATTTGAGAGGAGATATGCTAAAGTGCATCCATGCAAGCCACCAAGAAATTGAGTTGAGTTTGAGGAAGGCAAGAGAAGTGCTCTACTGGCCAAACATGAGCAATGAAATCAAGGGCCACATCATCCAGTGCAGTGTGTGCAATGAGTACCAAGCTAAGCAAGCTAAAGAGCTGCTGATGACACATGACAGACCTCGGATGAAGCTGGAGGTAGTCATATTCACTCTCACAGGAACTGACTATCTTGTCACTGTAGACTACTATTCTGACTACTGGGAGATAGACCAGCTGACCACAATGACTCCCAATGAGATTGTAGAATGCCTAAAAGCGCGTTTCGATCATTACGGAATGCCAGACATTATGATGACCGACAATGGCCCGCAGTTCACGAGTGAAGAATTTAGCTGCTTCTTAAAGGATTGGGAAATTCAACACCATGCATCATCTCCACACTATCCCCAGTCCAATGGAAAGGCTGAGGCGGCAGTGAAATTCGCCAAAGGAATCATAAAGAAATCGAGCAAATCAAGCACAGATGTACACAGGGCAATCCTCGAGTGGAAAAACACACCTACCAAAGGCATAGAAAGTAGTCTGGGACAAAGACTAATGTCACACCGCACCCAAACTATTCTTCCAATAGCAAAAAAGCTACTGAAGCCAGAATTAGTAACAGGCATGAGTGACAAAAGCAAGGTGAAACAGCAGAAAGCCAAATTTCACTTTGACAAAAACTGCCAAACCATTGCCAGAATTGAGCATTGGAGAGCCGGTCAGGGTACAACCCTTCAATGCTCTCAACAAGAGTCAGCCCAACCTGTGTAGAGCAGTTGTCACCTCGATCTTATGCGGCGGAAGTGAACAACCAGACATACCATCGCAACCGCAGACACATACGCACGACTGGAGAAGTTGTTCTGTCACAGCAGGCGGCCAATCAGGATGATAAGAACTCATCAACTGCACAGACCGCAGGTCAACCATCAGCCCCAGAGGTCCACAGCACCGCAACAACGGAAATGGAATAATAACAGTTACTGCAGCAACAAGTGACAAGGGAACGACACTCGCCGGAGAAGGAAAATCAACCAGATGAACAACCAATGACAATGCGCATGTGCACCATTAAGAGACCGGCACGATTTAATGACTGTGTGCAATGCATGTGCAGAGACCGACAAGAATGACAAACTTGTAATGCATGAGAACAGTTGTGTGCATAATGGGTAACTTGGGCAACTCGGTGTAAATGATAATGCATGCAATTTAAAAAAAAAATTGTATGAAAAGGGGAATGTTTGGGATTGAAATGCAATACTGTAGTCATGCAGGCCCCCACCTTCCAAGACTGAGGCACACATTATTTTGCCACATGAACATTAAAACGTAAAATTGTGGCTAGGAAGAAAAGAGGGCCTATCACAAGGAATTGCCAAGCCCCTGACTGGAAAGACATTTGCATGCTAGCAGACAGTGTTGGAACAAGGGACCCAGTCCTTGCTTCCCCAATACACAGAAGACGTGGTCAGATCAGTTTAGTCACATGACTAACTGACTTGGAGTGTTTATGAATTTGAACTTTCTGAAAGAAACTCAGAAAGCTGTTCACTCCTGGACTGAAAAGACCTCTTTCCTGTCTGCTCCCATCTCTTTATTTTTTTTTATTTCGAGATACAGCACCGAAACAGGCCCTTCGGCCCACCGAGTCTGTGCTGACCATCAACCACCCATTTATACTAATCCTACACTAATCCCATATTCCTACAACATCCCCACCTGTCCCTATATTCCCCTACCACCTACCTCTACTAGGGGCAATTTATAATGGCCAATTTACCTATCAACTGCAAGTCTTTGGTGATGGGAGGGAACCAAAGCACCCGGCGAAAACCCACACAGACACAGGGAGAACTTGCAAACTCCACACAGGCAGTACCCAGAACTGAACCCCGGTTGCTGGAGCTGTGAGGCTGCGGTACTAACCACTGCGCCACTGTGCCGCCCAGAACTGAAGACCCATTGACGACATGTGAACTCAAAGAGAGAAAAATTTTCTATGTGAACAAGGTTTAAGAAGAATACTGGGCCCCAACAAAAAGTAAGAGCTGTCTACAATCAAAGACTCGACGGCAAGCTGGAAACACACAAAATGTAACAAGAAACCCCCTTCAGAAACTGCCTCAAATCTCTATTTTTCTTTTGCTCTTTTCTATCCCTATCTGCATGTGTGTATCGTGTGTGCATGCTAGCATGGACGCGTCGTATATCTGTAGGCATTAACCGAATTAGAGTTTAAGTAAGTTTAATAAATTTCACTTTTCTTCTTTAAACCTAAGAAAACCTGGTTTTCTCATTTCTTTACCTTATGCAGTGGCACCGTGGTTAGCACCGCAGCCTCATAGCTCCAGCGACCCGGGTTTAGTTCTGGGTACTGCCTGTGTGGAGTTTGCAAGTTCTCCCTGTGACTGCGTGGGTTTGCGCCGGGTGCTCCGGTTTCCTCCCACCGCCAAAGACTTGCAGGTTGATAGGTAAATTGGACATTGTAAATTGCCCCTAGTGTAGGTAGGTGGTAGGGAATATGGGATTAATATAGGAGGGGATGTGGTAGGGAATTTGGGATTAATGTAGTATTAATATAAATGGGTGGCTGATGGTCGGCACAAACTCAGTGGGCCGAAGGGCCTGTTTCAGTGCTGTATCTCTCTATGTAATTGGAAAGGAGTGAACAAAGGATTCACCAAGAGGAGCTCAAACCACAGTGTGTTTAAAAATTAAACCCTGTTACAATAAGACCAGGTGAAGAGAGTAAAAGACCCCTAAACATCTTTGTCACCTGGTCGTAATGGTACCAATGTGCCTCCTGGCCTGCTGTAGTCATGTGAACTCTACCATGAGGCACTCTGACTGCAGGCAGCCATTACAAGCAGTTTCATTAAAGACTCCATACTTACCAGACTGGTGACATGTGAGCTTGTAACACTATATTTGGGCTGGAGTATGTTGGGGAAGGAAATAGCTACGTGTTTCTTTTAAAACAAAGCTAGTTCTGTTGTTTTCAGAACATCCACATATAACTAGTGTTATTTGCATTACGTCATCTTAAATTCAAGTTCGGCTGTAAGGTCATAGACCTGAAAGGTCAACTCTGTTTATCTCTCCGCCGATGCTGCCAGACCTACTGAGTATTTCCAGCATTTTCTTGTTTTTATCTTAAATTCAATGGCTGGAATTTTACGCCCCCACAGGAGCAGGCTGGAGGTGGGTGGGGGGTGGGCAGACGTCTTAAAATTGAGTGGGGAGGCGGGGGTGCTGCTCACATCGCTTTCCTATCCCCGCTGCAAGTTTATGAACGGCTGTGAAGGTGACAAACGACTCACCCGCTCCATGCCAATTAAGGCCCTTGAGTGGCCAATTAATTATCACCTAAGGGGCCTCCTCCCACTGCCGTTGGAATATTACCAGTGGCGGGCAGGCAGCTCAGCACCTAAGTTTTAACCTTGCAGGCTGTCAAGGGACACTCTGATCGGGCACCATGTGCCCCACAGACAGCCTCCCCCCCACCACGGCACAAACCGCTCCCACTGGAGCACATTCCCCTTCCCTTCAACTGAGCTCCCTGCCTCACTGGGGCCTGGCCGAATGCCCCTGTGAGGCTCCACACACTTACCTTAATTTCGGGGCCTCGTCCATTGCTGCTCCTCTTGCTAGGCGCAGTCCCAACAGTGGTCACCACTTCCGGAGGTGCTGTTGGGACTGCGAGCTGTCGGCAGGTAGCTCTTGGAGGTGGGACTGCTTGCCTCAGAGGGGTGGAAGTCCCGCCTGAGGCCAATTAAGGGATGGGCCACGCAAAATCACTGCGTGGCTCCCAGCCTGGCAGAGGAGGGCTTGCTACTGACTTTTTGGCTGGTGGGTGGGGCCTGAGCCCCGACGTAAAATTCTGACCAATATCTGAAACTGGCCCGAACTGTGTTCCTTACATCTTGCCATGTGGTGGAAGCCAGGGTCCCTGTGCAAGGCTGTCTATAGGCTGTTCTTCCCTGTGCCATTGGGGATCTGGTGCTGGAGAGTGTTGCACAGACTAGTTGTGCACAATAGACTTTTAAGCAACTTCACAGACTCCCAGGCTGCATGTGATTTCTGTGGCTTAAAGGACTGCATATTTCATGTATACGCGCGGTGTGACAGGTTGCCCTCCCCCTTCACTTATTTAAGGGTGCCGATCCTCCACATTTGGTGACATTTTCGTCCCACATTCCTGATATTTGGTCAACGGGTGCAGAGGGGGAATGGGCGTTGTATGTGATTGCTCTGTGCTGTGTTTGTAAGACTGCTCACTATGCTGTCAGTCAAGCCTGAGGGAGAGTGATTCCAAAAGTGAATCTAAGACAGATCTGGACAGACATCTGAATAAAGCTACGCACAGAGAAATTGCGAGTCTAGTTTCTTCATGCTTTGGGGTAGGAAACATAACAATGGATAATTCAGAGGTCCTACTCGGGTCTGCTCCTGAGTTTTGCCAAAATGAGAATTTGTAGGTCAAGATGGGTCCATGAGGGTGGAGAGTGGGGGTGGGGTTCACTCTGGCACTAAGTCCCACTCTTTCTCCTGAAATAAAGTTCTCTAAAGATGACCTCTCATCCCTAAATGTTGTTCAATTATTTAACTTTCTCTTACCTGCACTATTTAGCCAGCATGGAACAGCTTTGCCTTCCTGACACAGCTACACAGGAATGTTCTTCTCCCAAGGAACATCTGATTATTTCAGCCGATATGTATCCTTATACCCTCCAATCACATTTCCGACCAAGGAGTTGATACTCTGCGATGCGTTAATTTTAATGGGTTGGCTAATGAGTTTATATCAAGTTCCTATGTGCTTATGGTAATAAATTTGTTAACTTGTAAATGATTTCATTAAAATAACGTACACAATAGAAAGTGTGCTATAATGGTACACCAAGAATTTCAACCTCCTGAAAGTTATTAAGTTCCTTTTACAGGGGTGACAGAACTCTTGAGCTCCAGTTTTAAACTGGGGTGTGAAAGTCGGGTCTCAAGCTTCATATACCTGACTCTGATGGCGGGATGGAGGTCTATGCCTTCAAGTCCTTTCTCAGTATCTGCTCTGTGGACAGCCTACTGATGTCAAACTGCAGTATTTCGGGTGGAAGATCAATGACTGTGCTTTGGATGAGAGCCTGTTCCATGTACCTATTACCTCTACTGGGGGAAAAAAAAAGTTTATTCTGAATTGTGGGATAATTTTCCCAGTTTCTGTTGCCAGAGGAGAGCCTAATCCTCTGTGGTATGCGGTTTATGATTTTCCATTAATTCCTGAAATTAGTAACCAGGAAGTGAGGCAACCTGTTAACGGAATGCTTCTCATTTCATTGCACAATGCATCAGAGCAGACCATTATGCATTAACAAACTGCCCAAAAGTAGGATGCTTTCAAAACATCGGTGGATGTTATGGGAAATGTTCCTCGTGATGGGGCAAAAAGCAATTTTTAAACAAACGCACTATGAACCATTTTTGATGAAAGTTCTCTAACTTATTTTCATGAATATCAGTTCTTTGAAGCTTGAAAAAATGGATAATTTGGCTTCTAAATTATTTTGCTTATCTGCACTCATGGTAAAAATTTAAATATGAACCATTCTGACCATGACAAATGAGCTATTATTCAGAGGAACCAATTGTTAATCTGTTAATTGTGTATCAATTGTTAATTATATGCAGGTGGAGGGTGCTATTTGGGGTCTTACTTGAGCACTTATAAGCAGACACTTACTGAAACTAGAGGAGGGTTTGAGTGAGGAGCTACATGTTTGTAATCCTTTTACTCTGCACAATAAATGTGAAACTGAGTAAAGATAGGCTCCAGCATTATCCTTCCACAACAAGCTTTCTAAAATTTAATAGCAACTAATCAGTTTAAAATAGAATTATTCTCTTTGACCCCGATTAAACCATGGGATACCAATTTCAACTGGATCATCTGTAATCGCTCTCCATGATATTTTAGTGGAGGAGTCAGCCCATTTAATAGTGGTGAGAGGAATTTTTCAGAGAACCTTTAAGCAGTCAGATATTAGTAAGCCCCAGTGTAATTCCAAGACGTATGTTTCTTAGCTTTTTGTCCGAAAGTAACCAATCGTATTACTATGTTACATTTTGTGAATAATGGCTCATATGTTCTGAATTAAATCTTTAGGATACAAGCATAAATATGAAGGGAAAAACCATTACAGACTTAATTCTTAGACTGCTTGTAGGTTCAGTGAAACTTCTATCTCATTTTATCAAATTATTTTCTTTGTTTGCCATTTTCACTGCAGAGATAAAGATAAACATTATTCTTACTCAAGTATCAGGAATACCATATTACTCACCCAACACACCTGTATTTGTTGATGTACATCAGGCTCCAGTTCCTAAACACCTCAAATTTTAAATTATCAGCTTTGTGTTTAAATCAAGCCATATCCTTACCCTTCTCTGTAATTTTCTCCATCCCTACAACTCCCTCACCACCTATAGTCTTTGTTCCCCTGATTCCAACATCCTGTGCATTCTCCTCTCTTCACTCTGATTGCTGGACATGCCTTCAGCCCCAATATCCCACTGAGTAGAATTACCTATGTAAACACCTTTACCTCTCTCTCCTCCTCTCGCCCTCCTTAAAACACAACTCTCTAACCAAGCTTTTGGCCACCCTGCTTAATCTCTACTTCCACAACTCATTTATCAGGTGAGGTGAGAGTGGCAGCCCTTGATATCAAGGCAGCATTTGACCGAGTACGGCATCAAGGAGCCCTAGCAAAACTGAGGTCAATGGGAATCAGGGGGAAAACCCTCTGCTGGCTGGAGTCATACCTAGCGCAAAGGAAGATGGTTGTGGTTGTTGGAGGTCAATCATCTGAGCTCCAGGACATCACTGCAGGAATTCCTCAGGGTAGTGTCCTAGGCCCAACCATCTTCAGCTGCATCATCAATGACCTTCCTTCAATCATAAGGTCAGAAGTGGGGATGTTCGCTGATGATTGTACAATGTTCAGCACCATTCGTGACTCCTCAGATACTGAAGCAGTCCATGTAGAAATGCAACAAGACCTGGACAATATCCAGGCTTGGGCTGATAAGTGGCAAGTAACATTCGCGCCACACAAGTGCCAGGCAATGACCATCTCCAACAAGAGAGAATATAACCATCGCCCCTTGACAGTCAACGGCATTACCATCGCTGAATCCCCCACTATCACCATCCTAGGGGCTACCATTGACCAGAAACTGAACTGGAGTAGCCATATAAATACCGTGGCTTCAAGAGCAGGTCAGAGGCTAGGAATCCTGAGGCGAGTAACTCACCTCCTGACTCCCCAAATTCTGTCCACCGTCTACAAGGCACACGTCAGGAGTGTGATGGAATACTCTCCACTTGCCTGGATGGGTGCAGCTCCAACAACACTCAAGAAGCTCGACACCATCCAGGACAAAGCAGCCCACTTGATTGGCACCCCATCTACAAACATTCACTCCCTCCACCACCAAAGCACTGTGGCAGCAGTGTGTACCATCTACGAGATGCAATGCACCAAGGCTCCTCAGACAGCACCTTCCAAACCTGTGACCTCTACCAACTATAAGGACAAGGGCAGCAAATGCATGGGAACACCACCACCTGCAAGTTCCCATCCAAGTCACACACCATCCTGACTTGGAACTATATCGCCGTTCCTTCATTGTCGCTGGGTCAAAATCCTGGAACTCCCTTCCTAACAGCACTGTGGGTATACCTACCCCACATGGACTGCAGCGGTTCAAGAAGGCAGTTCACCACCACCTTCTCAAGGGCAATTAAGGATGGGCAATAAATGCTGGCCTGGCCAGTGAGGCCTGCATCCCATGAATGAATAAAAAAAAACAGCCAATGAAAAGTTTAGACTCCGATATCATGGGTTTAATTTGGTGTAATGTAGCAACTGCATCAAAACCAGGAAGTTCTTGCAGCACTGTGTGAACTTAAACAATTGCCAATCAGTAATTTCATTCATATTTAAAGGTTTATAGGGACACTGCTCCAGAAATTCTACTGATGGGGAAGAGGTCTGCCGGCCTATTGCTCTAACTGAGGTGGGTGCTTGTTGGAACTAGGAGAACAGTGGCGATCTGAAATAAAAACAAGAACTGCTGGAAATACTCAGCAGGTCTGGCAGCATCTGTGGAGAGAGAAGCAGAGTTAACGTTTCAGGTCAGTGACCCTTCTTCAGAACAGTGGAAATCTGTTTGCAAGAGCAGAGGGACCTGGGGGTATATGTGCATAAGTCATTGAAGGAGGCAGGACAGATTGAGAGAGCAGTTAATAAAACATACAGTGTCCTGGGCTTTATTAATAGGGGCATAGTGTACAAGAGCAAAGAGGTTTTGCTAAACTTGTGTAAGATACTAGTTCAGCTTCATCGGGAGGATTGCGTCCAGTTTTGGGTGCCAGACTTGAGAAAAGATGTGAAGGCATTTGAAAGAATACAGAAAAGATTCACGAGAATGGATCCAGGGATGAGGAACTTCAGGTATGAAGACAGATTGGAGAAGTTGGGTCTGTTTTCCTTGGAGAACATAAGGTTGAGAGATGATTTGATAGAGGTATTCAAAATCATGAGGGTCTGGCCAGAATGGAGAGGGAAAAACTGTTCCCACTCATGAAAGGATCGAGAATGAGAGGGCACAGATTTAAAGTGATTGGTTAAAAAAAAAGCAAAAGCGACATGAGGAAAAACATCTTCACACAGTGATTGGTTAGGATATGGAATGCACTGCCTGAGACTAAGGTGGAGGCAGGTTCAATTGAGGCATTCAAAAGGGAATTAGACTTATCTGAAAAGGAAGAAGACAGGGGAATGGCATTAGGTAAATTGCTCTTTCAGAGAGCCAGTGTAGACACAATGGGCCAAATGGCCTCCATCTGCGCTGTAACAATTCTGCGATTCTGTGACAGGCAGGGACAGGACCAGAGGTGGAGACTTCTTAAAACTGGAATTATTGTTTCTGATCTCAGACAGGGCCTGGCATTAATTTTAATTTATTTTCACTGGATGTGGGCATCACTGACTAGTTCAGCATTTATTTCTCATCCCTAACTGCCCTCAAACAGGTAGTGGTCAGCTGCCTTCTTAAATCACTGCAGTCCATGGGGTGTAGGCACTCCCACACTGTTGTTAGGAAGAGAGTTTCAGGATTTCGACCCAGTGACAGTGAAGGAATGGCTATATAGTTCCAAGTCAGAATGGTGTGTGGCTTGGAGGTCAATGGTAACGCTCAATAATGTTGATAGTGGTGGATTCAGTGATGGTAATGCCATTGAATGTCATTGGGAGATGGTTGGGTTCTCTCTTGCTGGAGCTGGCCATTGTGTGACACTTGTGTGGTGAAAATATTACTTGCCACTTAACAGGCCAAGCCTGAATGTTATCCAGGTCTTGCTGCAAATGGACACAGACTGCGTTAGTATTTGAGGAGTTGCAAATGGTGCTGGACATTGTGACAGTCAGTACATCAAGTGAGTGGAGCTGTACTAAATGGACCTACATGGACTACATCAATGTTGGCTTTTAATGCAAGGGGATTGGGGTACAGGAATAATGAAGTCTTAGTAAAATTGTACAGGGCTTTGGTGAGACCACACCTGAAATACTGTGCGCAGTTTTGGTCTCCACATTTAAAAAAATATATACTTGCATTGGAGGCGGTGCAGCAAAGATTTACTAAGTTGGTCCCTGGGATCAGGGAGTTGTCCAATGATGAGAGGCTGAGTAAATTGGGCCTATATTCTCTGGAGTTCAAAAGAATGAGACGTACAAGATTTTGAAAGGGCTTGCTAGAGTAGACGCTGAGAGATTGTTTCTGCTGGTCCGGGAATCTGGAACGTGGGAACACAGTCTCAGGGTAAGAGGCCAATTATTCAGGACTGAAGTGAGGAGAAATTACTACACTCAAAGGTTGTGAATCTTTGGAATTCTCTACCCCAGAGGGTTGTGGTTGCTCCATCATTGAAGATATTTAAGGCTGTGATAGATAGACCTTTGGTCTCGCAGGGAATCAAGGGATATGGGGAACGGGCAGGAAAGTGGAATTGAAGCCCAAGATCAGACATGATCATGTTGAATGACAGAGCAGGCTCGATGGGCCACATGGATACTTCTGCTCCTATTTCTTATGTTCTTGTGAGTCCAAGCAAGTAAATTGGTTGCACCTTCAAAGACATTCAAAGGAATTTATTTCCTAAAACTTTTTGGAAATCGGTCCCTTGTTCAGGAGGCCCAAGAGGTTGATTTGAGCCAACTTTTCCATGTCAGTATTTCTGATGGCAGGCACCTATATAAACTTGTCATACTGTAATTATAACCTCCCACCACTGGTGGCGCTGTAGCATCTCTACCAGCTCCTGGACTACACTGCAATGAACTCTGTGATTCGAGCAAGCTCTATCTCTCTGCTTCCCCAATTGTTTTCCACATGACATCAGTAACTATACAAAAAAGTATTTCATTTGCTGTAAAGCACTTTGGGACATTCTGAGATTGTGAATGACACCATATAATGCATGTTTTTCTTTTTTGTAAGTTTTTCTATTTAACAAAATAAGAACTTAACAGCAATGTGTTATATAAAAATAAGTACAGAACAAACAACTTTAAAACAGGGAATTAATTATTTTTGTGTTGTATATTGTAATAACGGAGCATTTTGTTATACTGCCCTCTCTGCTGCCCTCTCTGTTGGTGAGGTGTAAGTAAAATTGGTTTAATAATGGCTACTTGTAAGTCTACATATTAATCTTACACAGTGAAATAAGTACACAACATAAAGATGGTGACGAGAATGGGATTGAATTCTTTTTTACATTTCATTTGAGAAATTATGGCCTGAAGAATATTGTGACACACTTTTCAGAACTTCCAATGTTGATTTTGAGGATGTTGGGGTGATTTGAAAGAATTCTCCATGTGTGCACATTGTGTTCAGGTACAAAACAATGAGTCAGCATGATATGTAATTGAAAAAAAAACAGCACTAAAGATATATTTTGAGACAATGGGGGAATTCAACCCAAACAAAAGGACTTGTATAATTACGAACGAACGTTACACATTTGGCTGAAAGCTAATAAAATAGGAGATGAGGAAAAAGTAAATGTTTTCCTCACCATGATGGGCCAGATGCTTTTGAGGTTGTGTTTAACCAATATTACCCGTGAGACCCCAGTACTACGGACAATTCTAAACTTAATGAGATTCTGGACTTGTATTACGGCACAGCTAAGAATGAAATTGCACTGTGAGTTGCATTCTGTGAAAGGAAGCAGTTGCTAAGTGAGACTATTGCAGATTATATTATCGAATTAAAGAAACGCTCTCATCACAATGGGCATGGCGCGAATTTAGAAGTCAACCTTGGAGACAAATTCGTTGAAGGTCTAAAGAACAGTAAAATCCAAGCCAAGCTTTTGAGGCAAGGCAATAAGCTGATATGGAAGGAGGCCTGCAAAGAGGCCACAGCCATGGAAAAGGCAGGAAGAGATAGTTGTAAATTGCAAGGAAGTTCTTTTCCTGAGCCCGCAGGGGAGGTCCACCAAATTTCAGTGAGAACCAGGCCACAGCAGCAAAATTCACAGGCTCAGAGTCAGAAATTTAGATGCTATCATTGCCATGCTAACCACTAACCATCTAAATTCCTCCATTTCCAGTCAAAGTGCTATGCCTGTGGGAAAATTTGGTTATATCCGGACGGCATGCAGGAGTAGAGGAAACAGTAATTCTCCAGGTCACAGTAAAGCTTCAGGTCATAGCAATACACCAGTTCAAGGTTGTAGTAGACCTAACACTGGTTCAGGAGCCTGGAAGTCCTCAAATGTGCATATGATAGATATGGAAACAGAAGATGATGTTGTCGAGCAGGAAGATCAAAAGTTGTACTCAGTCAGAGAGCAAGAAAAACAGCACATGGAAGATGAGAGTTAAAGGGCTGAAGACATAATTTCATGCCCACAGTAAAAATGAAAGTCAGATGTTCAAAATTTACTTTCATCACTGATACAACTGCAGCAGTGTCTGTTATCCTGTAAGGAGAGTACAAGAAGTCCCTAAGTCCCATTCATTCTTATATGCAAAACTGGTGTGAAACTGACTAGTTATTCCAATAACAGTATTCCAGTGGTTGGCAAAGTTAGTGTTAGAGTGGAATATGATGATGCATTCTATTACTTGCCACTGGTAGTAATAGAAGGAAACAAAGTCTCCCTAATGGGAAGGAATTGGCTTAAGAAAATATGGTTAAACTGGGCTGAGTTATTTACAGTAGGAATCAGTAAGAATATTGAGGAAGTGCTAAGAGAGTACAAAGTGGTCTTTGAGCAAGGTGGACCAAATGATAAGATTAGGCATTCAAAGGTTGAAGTCAAGATAAAGGACAATGTACAGCTGACATTTTGCAAAGTTAGGTCAGTGCCTTCTGCACAGTTCGAAGCAATAAGTAAAGAGCTGGATAGATTAGAAAGAACAGGGACAATTAAGAAGGTGAAGTGAATGGGCTGCACCCATTGTGGTAGTTTAAAAAGCATATGGGTCCATTCAGATTTATAGAGATTATGAACAAATGGTAAATAAGGTAATTGAAAATTACACTTAAACACTGCCTACTAGTGATGATTTGTTTTCTAATTTAACAAATGGGAAGGCGTTCCATTACATAGATCTGTCAAATGCATATTTGCAATTAGAATTAACTGGTAAGAGCAAAGAATTGTTTACCATTCATAAACACAAAGGGCTGTACCAGTACAGAAGGTTACCATTTGGGGTGTCTACTGCTCATGCAGTGTTCCAGAGTGTCATGGATCAGGCACTACGTAGGGTGAGAGAATTGTGCTGATTCTTGGATGACATTTTAATTAGCAGTAAGACAGAGAAAGATCACTGGGGCACTGTTTTAAAATTTTGGGTTGCCCTTTTAGGACAGAGATGAGGAGAAATTTTTTCTCTGAGGGTTGTGCAACCTTGCATCCCTCTACCTCAGAAGGTGGTGGAGCCAGGGTCATTGAATATTTTTAAAGTAGAGGTATATAGATTCTTGTTAGGCAAGGGAATCAAAGGTTATCGGAAGTAGATGGGAGTGTGGAATTCGATACACAAACAGATCAGCCATGATCTTATTGAATGGCAGAGCAAGCTCGAGGGGCCGAATGGCCTACTTCCACTCCTAATTCTTATGTTTATATGTACATTGTAAGGTTGAATGAAGGCCTAGATTGACTTCACTTGTCTGGCATCAAAGCTAAAAAGCATAAGTGTTGCTTCATGGTGTCAAGTGTAACATACCTGTGCCACCAAATAGATGTCGAAGGTATCCACCCAATGCAGGAGAAGGATGAGGGGATTTTGAAAAACACCAGAGAACTAAGACAAACGTAAAACATTCATAGGAATTGTTGTGTATTATTCTAAGTTCATCCCCAATTTAGCTAATACTTCGCTGCATTGTATCAACTGCTCAAAGATGGAATAATTTGGAAGTGGTCTATGGAGTGTCAAGAAGTATTTGAAGAAGTGAAGAAAGTACTGACTAGTGATGCTGTTTTAACCCACTATAATCCCAAGAAACAATTGATTTTAGAGTGCGATGCCCCACCACAGGGGTTAGGTGTGATGCTATCTCACATAATCGAGGATGGTGTGGATGAAGCATGTGCTTCATGTACTTTAACAAAGTCAGAGCAAAACTACTCAAGTTGAGAAAGAGGCATGAGCGATCATAAATGGTGTTACAAAGTTTCATAAATACATGTACAGTAGGAATTTCACTTTGTTAATTGACCACCAAGTCCTTATGATCATATTTGGTTCAAAGAAGGGAGCACCATCTCTCGCGGCAGCACGGCTTCAGTGATGGTCGTTGAAATTGATGGCCCATCAGTACAGTATTACATATTATTAGTCAGCAAATCATGAAAATGTGGATGTTCTTTTGCGATTTCCTGTGAAGACTGATTCATTTTCAGCCAGTGAGTTACCTGCAAATTACTTTACATACACGAATGACATGCCAGTGATTGCCACAGAAATTAGTGAAGAAACTCAAAAGGATGTGATGCTCAGTAAAGTGCTAAATTAAGTCATGAATGGCTGACCTAAAGAGTGTGATAATGAGAAATTGCAGGAGTATTTCACATGTAGAAATTAACTGAGTGTAGATCAAGTCTGTCTCCTATGGAGTTTGAGTCATTATTCCACCAAGGTTTAGAGAGATTGTCAGAGGAATTTACACAGTGACAGTCTATATGAAAGAAGTAGCAAGAAGCTATTTTTGGTATCCAAGGGTAGATTGAGATATTGAAGAGTTGGTGAAATGTTGTTAAGTGTGTCTCAGAATGAAAAATGATCCAACCAAGGTTCCTTTCATTCCATGGTCAAACACAAGAAAACTTTGGGAATGAGTACATGTCAATTTCTTGGACATGGAAGGGCAAGAGTACTTTGTTTTGGTTGATAGCTACAGCAAGTGAATAAAACTTGAGTCTATGCCCAATATCACAAGTGCCAAAACTATTGAGGTTTTGAGAAGTTGGTTTGCAGTTATAGGGTTGCCAGAGGTGTTGGTGTCAGATAATAGTGCACAGTTTACATCAGAAGATCGTGAAATATTTCTGAGGAACAATCGGGTCAAACACACTCTAATACCACCATATCACCCATCGAATAGTGCTGCAGAAAGAAGTATACAAATTGTGAAGAGGTCTTTGCAGAAGTATTTGCTTGGTGTCAAGCTTGGCAGTAATTTCCATGTTTCTCTTTGACACAGGCTAGACAATTTTCTGTTCTCTTACAGGCCAACCCCACAGTCTACAAAAGGTTTCTCACCTTATGAGTTGGTGTTTAAACACATTCCTAGGACAGGGTTCAGGTTGCTTAAGCTTGAAGTCAATAGGCAAACTATGAGAAAAGCAAGATAGAGTGAAGATGAGTCATGATACACAAGGCGTGAAAGTTAGAGAGTTTAGTGCTGGTCAGAAGGTCATGGTGAAAAACCATCGAGGTGATAAGCAGAAATATAGGTTTGGAGTTTTTGTCAAAAGATTAGGTGCATTCACATATCTAGTGAAGATTGGAGAGAGTCTCCATCAGTGTTATGCATATCATTTGCTTAAAAGAGGATCTCTGACAAAGGGAGAACATGAGAAACCTCCTATAGTCCAAGTTCCTACAGTCCCAAGAAAAAGTCAGAAAGAAAGTGTGAGTCACAAAGAAACTGTAAATTTGCTGGTTTCACAGAATCCACTAGTAGAGCAAAGTGAGTCAGGGTCTTTGATTAAGAGTAATCAATCAATTTCACAGTCCAAACTATTAAGTGGAGTTGTTAGTCAAAGTCAAAGTTCAGGCACAGTCTGAGATGTTGAGAGAGCAGAGTGAAGCTACTGGAAATGAAAGAAGATACCCAGACGGAAAGAGAAAGTAGCCAAATAGGTTAATTGAAAGTATGGAGGAAGAGAGAAGAAATAAGTTGTTCTTTTCAATACTTCTTGTCAAATGATGGTATTTTTGGTAAAGACATACCGGTGTTAAGGAAAAAAATTTTTTAACATGTAAATTACTCTGGAAATATTGGCTATATATTTTAGCTGTGATTACAGTAACAAGCATGCAACCCAACCTATTAAATTTCAGGTACTGTTATTGTATTCTGGGAAATTATGTACATGTACCATTTTACATTTTAATATATAAGCATTTTGTTATACTGCCCTCTCTGCTGTCCTCTCTGTTGGGGAGGTGTAAATAAAATTGGTTCCACAATGGCTGCTTGCTGTGAGTTCACATGTTAGTCTTATACAGTGAAGTACAGAAGACTGTGCATCCCTGTTCAGTTATTGCCCACCCTCCAACTTGCTTCATCAGGAGGCTACACTTGATCTGACCCTTATGTGCAACACCATGACAACCCGTGGCAAAACAAGCTGAGTACAATCTGTACAATTAAGCAACTGCAGTATTACTTAGCTGCACATTTCTGAAAAAAATATTGTTTCAGGTCAAGCTTTCACCAAACCATTTTCTCACATGAACAGCTTGCTAACAATTTCTGTAAACAGGTTGTATCTCCTAGGAATTGAAACCTATGGCCCTGTTTTCTGTTACTCTCAAGAATACGAGGATACCAACTGCACCTCTCACCAGTTTAGAAAGCTGTTGAAAAAGTATAAGTGATACTTGGTATTATTTTTAGAGGTATTGAGTACAAAAGCAAGGAAGTTATGCTAAACCTTTATAAAGCATCAACTCAAGACATCTGGTTTTGATGCATTTACATTGAAATGAATTGACACTTGCATTTTTGTACATAAAAAACAAAATAAAATTATAAATACAGAAAAATATAAA
This sequence comes from Heterodontus francisci, assembly GCF_036365525.1. Lineage (NCBI taxonomy): Eukaryota > Metazoa > Chordata > Chondrichthyes > Heterodontiformes > Heterodontidae > Heterodontus > Heterodontus francisci. Next base: position 106,802,582 of record NC_090372.1, on the reverse strand, counting down.
ACAATGTTAAAAAAGTACTTGTGTATACAAAAAACTGACATTATACAGACTAATTGTTGTGAATTTCTTACTGTACAAAAATTAAAATTATTCGATGGCGTTACATACATTGGTAATCTTGCACCTTCAACTTTATCAATGTGTAAAATGGTCCAATTGAAGGATGTTAAAGCCTTGGAGGAGGTGTAGAGGAAACTTACCAGAAAGATACCAGGGCGTCAGTTATGTGGAATGACTAGAGAAGCTGGGATTGCCCTCCTTCGAGCAGAAAATAGAGGAATTCAAAATTATGCAGGGTCTTGCGAGAGTAAATAAGGAGAAAGTCTCTCTGCTGGTAGGTGGGTCTGTGAGTAGAGGGCTCAGAATTAAGATAATTGGCAAAATGCACTGACTGAGGGAGTGATGGAAACATATTCAGTAGTAACGTTTAGAAGGGAAATGGGTATGTACTTGAAAAAGAAAAAAATTGCAGGGCTACACGGAAAACGTGGGGGAGCGGGAATAATTTGATAGCTCTTTCAAGGAGGTGGCACAGGTAAGATGGGCTGATTGGCCTTCTTCTGTGCTCCAATATTCTATGGGCTTGATGTTATGCGGGAGGCGGGGCTCCCGGCGCCGGGCCGAAAATGCAGGGGGAAATCTTGCTTCTGCATTTTTTAGACCCCCGGAGCGATCTTCCAATCTTTTGGGGTCAAAGTTAAAGGAGGCGGGTTTCCCGTCCCTTCAAATACTTAATAGGAACAGGGATCCCATCCCCAAGAGCTGCCGGCCAATCACAGGACTGGCAACTCAACAGTATCAGCAGTGCCACCAGGAGCAGTGGCCACGCAGAGGCCTCGGACCCAGGCCCAGCGTTGGAACTCTGGACCCGAGGTAGGTGATTCAGGGTCACTGGGTCTAATCCGGAAAGCCTCGGCGATGGCGGGGGGGTGGTGGTGGTGGGTGTTCAGTTGGTGGTGGGGAGGGGTGGGGTGTGTGTACAGTGATGTTTGGGCTCGGGGGGTGTTCTCAGTGGGCAACAAATTGTCCATGAAGGACGAGACCCCCCAAGCCCACAGGAAAGGCGTCTTGTTTTCCAAGTTGTCCTCCCGGCACGGTGGAGGCTCCCTCGCCGCTGCTAAGATCCCAGTGGCGGCAGGAAGAGGCCCTTAATTGGCCATCAATAGGCCAATTGATTGGGTTTGATAATCCGGGCGTGGGTTCTGTGGTGGCCACTGCCACTCCGATTCTTCAGCCTCACCCCCCCCTCCCCTGCCAAAGAACCCAACGTTGGGCTGGGAACAAAATCCAGCCCTATTACTCTATAATAACACAAGGCTAGATTACTGTGTCGGGTGTAAAGCATCACACCATCACTATCAGCAACAGCTGTGGGAGTGAGCATGGTTTCATCACAATGTTTGAACTATTCGCAGAGGTGCCACAACAACAATGATGACGACAACTTGTATTTTTGCAGTCTTCTTCTTTGGCCTCCTTGTGTCGAGAGACAATGGGTAAGTGCCTGGAGGTGGTCAGTGGTTTGTGGAGCAGCGCCTGGAGTGGCTATAAAGGCCAATTCTAGAGTGACAGACTCTTCCACAGGTGCTGCAGAAAAATTTGTTTGTCGGAGCTGTTACACAGTTGGCTCTCTCCTTGCGCCTCTGTCTTTTTTCCTGACAACTGCTAAGTCTCTTCGACTCACCACACTTTAGCCCCACCTTTATGGCTGCCCGCCAGCTCTGGCGAACGCTGGCAACTGACTCCCACGACTTGTGATCAATGTCACAGGACTTCATGTCGCGTTTGCAGACGTCTTTAAAGCGGAGACATGGACGGCTGGTGGGTCTGACACCAGTTGCGAGCTCGCTGTACAATGTGTCTTTGGGGATTCTGCCATCTTCCATGCGGCTCACATGGCCAAGCCATCTCAAGCGCCGCTGACTCAGTAGTGTGTATAAGCTGGGGATGTTGGCCGCCTGGAGGACTTCTGTGTTGGAGATACGGTCCTGCCACCTGATGCCAAGTATTCTCCGGAGGCAGCGAAGATGGAATGAATTGAGACGTCGTTCTTGGCTGACATACGTTGTCCAGGCCTCGCTGCCGTAGAGCAAGGTACTGAGGACACAGGCCTGATACACTCGGACTTTTGTGTTCCGTGTCAGTGCACCATTTTCCCACACTCTCTTGGCCAGTCTGGACATAGCAGTAGAAGCCTTTCCCATGCGCTTGTTGATTTCTGCATCTAGAGACAGGTTACTGGTGATAGTTGAGCCTAGGTAGGTGAACTCTTGAACCACTTCCAGAGCGTGGTCGCCAATATTGATGGATGGAGCATTTCTGACGTCCTGCCCCATGATGTTCGTTTTCTTGAGGCTGATGGTTAGGCCAAATTCATTGCAGGCAACCGCAAACCTGTCGATGAGACTCTGCAGGCATTCTTCAGTGTGAGATGTTAAAGCAGCATCGTCAGCAAAGAGAAGTTCCCTGATGAGGACTTTCCGTACTTTGGACTTCGCTCTTAGATGGGCAAGGTTGAACAACCTGCCCCCTGATCTTGTGTGGAGGAAAATTCCTTCTTCAGAGGACTTGAACGCATGTGAAAGCAGCAGGGAGAAGAAAATCCCAAAAAGTGTGGGTGCGAGAACACAGCCCTGTTTCACACCACTCAGGATAGGAAAGGGCTCTGATGAGGAGCCACCATGTTGAATTGTGCCTTTCATATTGTCATGGAATGAGGTGATGATACTTAGTAGCTTTGGTGGACATCCAATCTTTTCTAGTAGTCTGAAGAGACCACGTCTGCTGACGAGGTCAAAGGCTTTGGTGACATCAATGAAAGCAATGTAGAGGGGCATCTGTTGTTCGCGGCATTTCTCCTGTATCTGACGAAGGGAGAACAGCATGTCAACGGTCGATCTCTCTGCACGAAAGCCACACTGTGCCTCAGGGTAGATGCGCTCGGCCAGCTTCTGGAGCCTGTTTAGAGCGACTCGAGCAAAGGCTTTCCCCACTATGCTGAGCAGGGAGATTCCACGGTAGTTGTTGCAGTCACCGCGGTCACCTTTGTTTTTATCGAGGGTGATGATATTGGCATCGCGCATGTCCTGAGGTACTGCTCCCTCGTCCCAGCACAGGCATAGCAGTTCATGTAGTGCTGAGAGTATAGCAGGCTTGGCACTCTTGATTATTTCAGGGGTAATGCTGTCCTTCCCAGGGGCTTTTCCGCTGGCTAGAGAATCAATGGCATCACTGAGTTCCAATTTTGTTGGCTGTATGTCCAGCTCATCCATGACTGATAGAGGCTGGGCTGCATTGAGGGCAGGCTCAGTGACAGCATTCTCCCTGGAGTATAGTTCTAGATAGTGCTCAACCCAGTGATCCATTTGTTTGCGTTGGTCAGTGATTGTGTCCCCTGATTTAGATTTGATGGGTGGGGGGCGATCTTCTTGATGGTTGGCCCAAGGGCTCTCATAATGCCATCATGCATTCCTCTGATGTTTCCGGTGTCTGAGGCCAGCTGAATATGACTGCATAGGTGTTGCCAGTAGTCGTTTGCGCAGCGCCTGGCTGTTCTTTGTGCAGTGCTTCTGGCTGCTTTAAGAGCTACGGATGTTAACCCCATGGGGGCTTTCTTGTAGTTCAACAGTGCAATGCGCTTAGCAGCTATGAAAGGTTCCAGCTCTTCATTGTGAGATTGAAACCAGTCTGCATTTCTCTTCGCACTTTTACCGTAGGTGGTCAAAGCTGACTAATAGATGGTGTCTCTGATGTGGGCCCACCTGGTCTCAGCATCCCCTGTGGGAGTGTTTTGAAGGGCTGTTACAAGTGAATTTAGAAATTTTTGTAACAGCTGTGGGTGAGACGTTTTGCTTGTGTTGATGCACAGGCGGCCCTTCTGCTTGGAATGATGCAACTTCTTTGGTCTGAGTCTAACCTTGCTGCACACCAGGGAGTGGTCGGTGTCGCAGTCCACACTGTGGAAGCTGCGTGTGATTTGAACACTGTTTAAGGCCACTCGCCTTGTGACAATGAGGTCTAGCTGGTGCCAACGACATGATCTTGGGTGCCTCCATGAAACCTGATGACAGGGTTTAGTGTGAAAGAACGAGTTGCTGATGCAGAGTTTATGATAGGTACACAACTGAAGCAGTCTCTGCCCGTTCTCATTCATCTTTCCAATGCCATAGTGCCCAAGGCAGGACGGCCATGAGTCATGGTCAGCCCCAACCCTGGCATTAAATTTCCCCAGCAGGAATAGGTGTTCGGTATTGGGGATGCTGCTAATGATATTATGGAGTTCCTCGTAGAACTGATCTTTAGCTTCAGGTGGGGAGCAGAGTGTTGGAGCATAGATGCTGAGTAGGTGTACTGGACCAGAGGTGGTGAGCAGTCGGATGGACAGTATGCATTCCGAGCCATTTGAGGGAGGCTCTATCATGCTGAGCAAGAAGTTTCTAATGGCGAAGCCCACTCCATGCTGTCTTGGTTCTTCAGGATCCCAACCCTGCCAGGAGAAGGTGTAGTCTTGCTCTGCTAGAGAGCCACTCGCGGGGAGGCGAGTCTCCTGAAGTGCTGCAATGTCTACATTGAGTCTACTGAGCTCGTTGTTGATGATGGCGGTCTTCCGAGAATCGTTGATTTGTGTAAAGTCATCCGACAGGCCAGGACACATAGTTCTGACGTTCCAGCTTGCAAAGCGAAGGGCTGGTACTTTCTTTCCTTTTTTTGTAGTGTGGTTTGGTGCGGTGTTACAGTCCACTTGTCGGGCAATGACCCTGAGCTCCAAGCACCCATTGAAGCAGGTAGACTGTGGTGGGACAGAACCTTATTGACCTGGGGCTGCCCGATTTGAGGCGGGCGGTAGCTGACCAGTGAGGTGCGATGACCTCTCCCACCGACAAAGGCAACCCGTGGCGCCAGTTTCTACGTCAATTTATCTGGACTTATACTGCTGCCTTCCGTGTTGTTTCAGTCGCTGTGAGGCAACTATGGAGTGACCTCTCCATGGCGCATGCCTGGGCGAATTTATGGAGGTTGAGAGTTGCCCAGTCGTCAAAACCCCCCTCTCGGCCTTCCTGGTGGGGTCCAAAGGAGGGCAGGACACGACGTTTGGCATCGGTATGGCTGCAGGAACTGCCAGAAACATGCCAAAGGTGACGCATGACCGCCTACAGGGTTCCGCTCCGGATTTTCTGTTAGGGTTTACTCCCTTAGCCTTTGTCTCCCGAGACGCCCACAAGGCAGTGGGGTTGTTAGGGCCCCTACACAGGGGTACGATGATGCCGGTGAGAGGAGGGGATGCGAGGGGGAGGGGTGGAGGGAGGGGTGTGCGAGGGGGAGCTGGGAAGGGGGCTGCAAGGGGGTGGGGAGGGGTGCAGGGGAAGGGGGTGCCGGGGGAAGATGGTGCGGGGGGGGGCTGGGACGGGGTTGAGAGGGGGTGCGCTGAGAGGGTGGAACAGGGGAGGGGAAAGGGGGGGGTGGAAAGAGGGGAAAGGGAAGGGGGGATGGAAGGGGGGAGGAAGGGGAAGGGGGGGAAAGCAAGTGCAGGTAATAAGCCATTTCCTCAGCTTCTGGAAAGACTCTGAGGCAAAAATGTTCGAGGAGCGGCCACCTTAACTGCCACATTTCCTGCTGCAGCCAGTCACATCATTCACAGACTAAATCCATGGTGAATTTAGTACAGCCCTGGTGCAAAATCCAGAAAGTTGTGTTTTATATTCCTTTAAAAGTTCTTGATGTGGTTTAAATAAAGGCATACTGCATTGCCGACAGTGCGCTGCAGATGCTCTCCGAGCCATCTCCCGCGGGCACTTTGAAGTTGCGGCTGAGGAACCGTTCATGGATTTTTTGGGTGTTCGGAGCACCTTTTCTCAAGGCTTCCCTTGAGTCCTGCTGCTCCTTCTTCTCCTCAATGGACTTACCGCACGCCGTGGCCACAGACATTCTGGGCGGTGAAGACAGCAGGATCGGAGATTAAAGTATCGACAGCTGTGCTCTTCAGTTTCGTCCGGATCAATTTCGTTGAGAAAACAAAGAGCAGGTGTGGCTGGGGGAGGGCAGTGGGCCCAGGTAACATGCACTAAACTAACTGTTAGCTTTTAGTTAGGGCTAAAATGAACTGATTTAAAGAGCCAGGAGAGTTTAAGCAGTTTAAGAGGGTAGATTGGGGGAGAAAGCATGAAGAATGGGAGCAGATGGCCATGGATAGAGTTGAACAGCAAGGGAGCTTCCGAGGGAGCTTACAGCCCAGGAGCCATCTATACTGTACCTTTAATGTAAATAAACATCCCAGAGTGCTTCACAGCAGCATCATCCAACAAAATATGACACCAAGCAACATAAGGAAATATGAGGGAAGATGACCAAAAGCTTGGTCAAAAGGCTAGGTTTTAAGGACATCTTAAAGCAGGAGAGAGAGAGGTAGAGAGTCAAAGAGGTTTAGGGAGGGAAGAGATTAGAGCTGTTGTGCTTTGTTGCAGCGTAGATCAAGTGTTGTCGACAGAAATCTCTTTATAGAGTTAAAGAATAAGTAATTTATTACAAACGTATAATTATTTACACTTTCTACAAGCCTGTCTAGCCAACACACCTTGTGCTGCTTCTCGCTTCTTCCATGCCGAATACCCATGTGACTGTTACATCATCATCACTACAGTGGGAGGGGTTTACTCTCATGTCTCAAACATTAATCCTTTCAGGCCCTTATACTACATCTCCCCCCAAGTCTTTAGTCTTTGTCCCTATCTATTTTTATATATATATGCACACACATTTATTCATTTTGGCTTTGCATACCACCCCATCATCCCCCCAAGTCTCCGCCCCTCACAAATTCACCCTATCAGGAAGCTTCACGACTCTCCCTGATCATGTTCTTATCGGGTTTGGAAGATCGGTAATCCTGCTTGAATGTCTTTTTTTAAATGCATTTGTGGGATATGGACATCACTGGCTGTGCCGGCATTTATTGCCCATCCCTAATTGCCCTTGAGAAGGTGGTGATGAGCTGCCTTCTTCAACCACTGCAGTCCATGTGAGGTAGGTATACCCACAGCGCTGTTAGGAAGGGAGTTCCAGGATTTTGACCCAGTGACAGTGAGGGAACGGCGATATACTTCCAAGTCAGGATGGTGTGTGACTTGAACGGGAACTTGCAGGTGGTGGTGTTCCCATGCATCTGCTGCTCTTGTCCTTCGAGGTGGTAGAGGTCACGGATTTGGAAGCTGCTGTCTAAGGAGCCTTGGTGCATTGCTGCAGTGCATCTTGTAGATGGTACACACTGCTGCCTCTGTGCGTCGGTGGTGGAGGGAGTGAATGTTTGTGCATGGTGTGCCAATCAAGTGGGCTGCTTTGTTCTGGATGGTGTTGAGCTTCTTGAGTGTTGTTGGAGCTGCATCCATCCAGGCAAGTGGAGAGTATTCTATCACACTCTGGCTGAAGATTGTTGCAAATGCTTCTGCCTTATCTTTCGCACTGTTGTGCTGGGCTCCCCCATTATTGAGGATGGGGATATTTGTGGAGCCACCACTTCCAGTTAGTTGTTTAATTGTCCACCACCATTTACGACTGGATGTGACAGGACTGCAGAGCTTTGATCTGATCCGTTGGTTATGGGATCGCTTAGCTCTGTCTATTGCATGCTGCATATTCAGTTTAGCATGCAAGTAGTCCTGGGTGGCAGCTTCACCTCATTTTGAGGTATGCCTGGTGCTGCTCCTGGCATGCCCACCTGCACTCTTCATTGAACCAGGGTTGGTCTCCTGACTTGATGGTAATGGTAGAGTGGGGGATATGCCAGGCCACGAGGTTACAGATTGTGGTTGAGTACAATTCTGCTGCTGCTGATGGCCCACAACGCCTCATGGATGCCCAGTTTTACATTGCTAGATCTGTTTGAAATCTATCCCATTTAGCACGGTGACAGTGCCACACAACACGATGGACGGTATTCTCAATGTGAAGGCGGGACTTCGTCTCCACAAGGACTGTGCGGTGGTCACTCCTATCAATACTGTCATGGACAGAAGCATCTGCGGCAGGCAGATTGGTGAGGACGAGGTCAAGTATGTTTTTCCCTCGTGTTGTTTCCCCCACCACCTGCCGCAGACCCAGTCTAGCAGCTATGTCCTTTAGTACTCGGCCAGCTCGATCAGTAGTGGTGCTACCGAGTCTCTCTTGGTGATGGATATTGAAGTCCCCCACCCAGAGTACAGTTTGTGCCCTTGCCACCCTCAGTGCTTCCTCCAAGTGGTGTTCAACATGGAGGAGTACTGGCTCATCAGCTGAGGGAGGGCGGTAGGTGGTAATCAGTAGGAGGTTACCTTTCCCATGTTTGACCTGATGCCATGAGACTTCATGGGGTCTGGAGTCGATGTTGAGGACTCCCAGGGCAATTCCCTCCCTACTGTAGACCACTATCCTGCCACCTCTGGTGGGTCTGTCCTGCCAGTGGGACAGGACATGCCCAGGGATAGTGATTGCAGTGTCTGGGACATTGTCTGTAAGATATGATTCCGTGAGTATGACTACGTCAGGCTATTGTTTGACTCGTCTGTGGGACAGCTCTCCCAATTTTGGCACAAGCCCCCAGATGTTAGTAAGGACGACTTTGCAGGGTCGACAAGGCTGGGTTTGCCGTTGTCGTTTCTGGTGCCTCGGTCGATGCTGGGTAGTCCCTCCGGTTTCATTCCTTTTTATTGACTTTGTCGCAGTTAGGTACAAATGAGTGGCTTGCTAGGCCATTTCAGAGGGCATGTAAGAGTTAACCACATTGCTGTGGGTCTAGAGTCACATGTAGGCCAGACCAGGTAAGGACAGCAGATTTCCTTCCCTAAAGGACATTAGTGAACTAGATGGGTTTTTACAACAATTGACAATGGTTTCATGGCCATCATTAGACTAGCTTTTAATTCCAGATTTAGCAATTAAATTCAAACTCCACCTTCTGCTGTGGTGGACGACTTGGATGGCCTTGATCAATGTTTGTCGTACCGTGTTGATTCTGGGTTTCTTGATCATCATCCGGTTTTCCCAGATAAATGATTGGTTGTTGCTTCTGTGGAATAGGGGTAATGTTTCTCCCATTTCATCATATAGCACTCTCTGCCATGCTTAACTGCGCTAACTTATTTACAATTACAATTAATTCATTGTGACAAAAGAAATACAGACAAAAATACTAATGAACACAATGCTTGTATAACTGAACTTGTAGAAACAGTCCACAAGAAGTTAATGGCTGGAATTTTACAGTGGGCGGATGGGAGATGGACTCCGATGTAAATGTCGGCGACGAACCCGCTCCTGCCCCGCCTGGGGATCCGTCCTGTATTTTATGGATCCCCGGGCTTTAATTGTCCCAAGGCGGGACTTCCACCCACTTGAGGGAGGAGGTCCCGCATCAGTGGGCCGGCAGCTCTTCGTCTCAGCAGCACCACCGGGACCGGTGGCCACTGCTGGGACTGCAGCCCAGCCGACGCCATGGACCCGAGAGAGTGGGTAAGTTTGGGTTGCCTCACCAGGGAGATCGGTTGTGCCCTGGTGAGGCTAGGGTGGTCGTTTGGAGGGAAGGGGGCATCTTGGATCCCGGGAGTGGGTTGGGAGGCGGGGGCGGCCCTCAATCGGGCACACTGTGCCTGACTGCCATGCCCCCACTCCCCGGCAGCTATCGCTGGGCGGCTTTTCATGTCCCCAGCACACCTGCTTGCCACGGGTAAAATACCCGTGGAGGCGGACAAGGGCCCTTAAGTGGCCATTAAGTGGTCTTGATCAGCCTCGGGCGGGTGTGCCATTTCCCACAACCCGCCCCCCCTGCCTGACCTCCGTAAACTTTTCCGTTGGCGGATTCGGGGCAGGTAGGCCTCCCGGCGCCTGCTGCTCAATTTTATGCCGCCCCCATGCCACCATCCGACCTGCTAGGGTGGTGTAAAATTCCGGCCAATGTGTCTTTTCTCAGAATGCTACCTTTAACATAGAGTTTTTTTTAAATTAAGCAGTTTTTTTGATAAGCCTACTCTCACTCCTTGGGAAACAAAAATCTATCTCAAAGTGCATCTTTTAAGGTGTGATGTTGCATGTGGAATATGTATGCTTGAAACACTGACAGAGATCAGTAAATTTGTTTCAGTACCAAAAACCAGTAGCTACAACTGAGACATGTTTCCTTCTGACTTCCTCTAAAGTAAAGCAGTTTCTTTGAAGAACGTTGGTTAGGCTACATTTGGAGTACTGTGTGCAGTTCTGGTCGCCACACTACAGGAGAGATGTGATTCAGCTAGAGAGGGTGAAGAAAAGATTCACAAGGATGTTGTCTTGTTTGGAGGGCTTGAGTTATAAAGAGAGATTGGATAGGCTGGGTCTGTTTTCCCTGGAGCGAAGGAGGCTGAGAGGGGACATGATAGAGGTATATAAAATTATGAGAGGCATAGATAGGGTAGATAGCCAGAGTCTGTTTCCCATGGTAGGGGTGACTAAAACTAGAGGGCATAGATTTAAGGTGAGAGGGAGGAAGTTTAAAGGGGATCAAAGGGGTAAATTTTTCACACAAAGAATAGTGGGTATCTAGAATGAGCTGCCTGAGCTGGTGGTGGAGGCAGGAACAGTAGCAACATTTAAGAGGCATCTGGATAGGTACTTGAATGAGCAAGGCATAGAGGGATATGGAATTAATGCAGGCAGGTGGGATTAGTATAGATAGGCATTATGGTCGGCATGGACGTGGTGGGCCGAAAGACCGGTTTCTACGCTGTATGACTCTATGACTCTAGCAAAGAAAATGTTGACTGTATTCACATCTTGGTTGACAGTGGGTTGATGGCCCATACAGTTAGATTTCCTTTTCTCCATTTTAACAAAATTATGTTGACATAGAACATCAAAGCTGCATGCTAACTTTACAAAGTTGTGTATATTGATATTTTAATCACACTTCTCCCGTTGAAGAAAACCTTTTATTTGTTTATTTATGACAACAAATTTGCCTGATTCTCTCAAAGAAAGTGCTTCTGATTTACCATTTGTACTTAATGAAGCAGTAGCTTCTATTTTAAACACTAACTATTTAAACTATACAAAACTAAAGAGAAAAATTCTTATAAACAGAAGGGAAAAAACCTGCAGATACTGAAAATATGAAACAAAAAACAATCTGCTAAAAACATTCAGCTTTTGTAGAGAGAATAACATTTCAGGTAGAGACCTTCATCAGGTTGTTTTCTATTTTTGCCACATCCATGCATACAGTATTTTTCCCTCACTATATTCATATCAAGTTACATTAATAAGTTTCTCTACATTACAATAGTGACTATAATTCAAGAATATGGCAGCAGTTTACAATTTTCAAATGAAGGGCATGGGGAAAACGCAATGTCTGGAACTTGGCAGTGTGTTCAAGTCGTTAACAATGTGGAGGGTCATGGAGGTGACTTGCTTTTCTCAGTGGTGAATGGACGGAATCTGGAGAGGGAAGTGAGGCCACTGGCATCACTTGGGCACTTGGAGTTGGCAGGGGAAGGCCTGGTGAATGCACAAAGCCCAGCTGAGCGAGGTCAGATGGGAACAGGTTATTCTGACAATTGACAGAGCAGCCAGGATGTGCTTCAGTAGGAGGCCAGAGGATCACAGCAGGGGTCTGCAAGGGGAAGAAGGCCCTACCCGAGATATTGGGTCTGCCACCCAGGAGTCAACTACCTGCAAATGACAGACCGTCAGTGGCGTAGGAGGCTGCCCCTATCCAGAAAGATAGGTTGTGGACCTTTGTGCTGTGATCCACAATGACCTGAGGCCTCATAGCCCCCATGGCAGTTCCCTACCTGCAGGCGTCAAGGTCACCGTCATCCTGAGATTTTACGCAATCTGGCTTGTTCCAGCGATCAGCTATGGACCTAGGTGGCATCTCACAGTCGGCAGCTCATCACGCCATCAGGCAGGTCACGATGCCATATTTCGGAGGAAGGGGTACTACATCCACTTTGACACAGATGGGCTAGGGCACACACAGAGGTCTTTGGGCTTTACTGCCATTGATGGATTCCCTCAAGTCCAGGGGGTCATCGATTACACTCCATAGCCATAAAGGTGTGGACAAACCCGTAAGATTCCTGTACAGTAAGCGCTCCCACTCATTGAATGTCCAGCTGTTCTGTGACCACAGGAAGTGAATCTTGCAGGTCTGCACCAGGTTCCCAGGCAGCGGTCATGATTCCTTCAGGAGTACCAGGTGCCACCTCTCTTCAGGCCCACATCCAGACTCCTTGGGTGGAGGGTTATCCCCGAAGAAGGTGGCTCCTGACACCTGTTCGAAACCACAGACACAGATGGAGAGAGACGCTATAACAAGAGCCATCACCTAACATGGACCTGCATTGAACAGACCATTGGCCTCTTGAAGATATGCTTCCATTGCTTTGACTGGTCGGGTTGTGCCCTCCAGTACAAGCCAGCAGAGTACACCGTATCATGGTCATCTGCTGTGCCCTACATAACATGACACTGGAAAGAGGCCTGAAGATGGATGATGAGGAGGAACTAGAACACCACTCCATCTCAGAGGAGGACTGGGAGGAGGAAGAGGAGGCGGAAGGGATTGCTCAGGACGTGGTCAATGCACAATGCCTGTGTGGAGTTTGCAAGTTCTCCCTGTGTCTGCGTGGGTTTTCTCCGGGTGCTCCGGTTTCCTCCCACAATCCAAAAGACTTGCAGGTTGATAGGTAAATTGGCCATTATAAATTGTCACTAGTATAGGTAGGTGGTAGGGAAATATAGGGACAGGTGGGGATGTTTGGTAGGAATATGGGATTAGTGTAGGATTAGTATAAATGGGTGGTTGATGTTCGGCACAGACTCGGTGGGCCGAAGGGCCTGTTTCAGTGCTGTATCTCTAATCTAATCTAGGGGAGGATGCCTGTAACTGACGTCACAGACCTCAGGGTGAACTGCAGGCTGGCATGGCAGCAAGGGCCACATTGATTCAACAGTGCTTCACCTGATTTCCCCTGAGAACTTGCAGCTGAAGACCCCTAAACACATCTTCCAGCAAAGAAAGATATTTCATTGCTATGACCCTGAACTGCGAGGTCCCATTGGAAGCCATGAGCATGCAGATGGAGGGTTCCTCCACCAACATTGACCATCACCATAAGGCATGGGCACAAAACATTCCAAGGGCCCCAAATCCCCACCACCTGACCCACAATGCTATGTCCCCATTTTGAGATGAGACAGCAAAAACACGTCTGTACTGGAAATCAGCAAACCTGTGCTCATGAATGGAACTCATTAATCTCATCTGAACTAGCTCTGCAGAGAACCCCTTTGAAATTGAAAACAGCATTATTGCATTAATGACTCTTATCAACATGAATGAACTAACAAAGGATTCTGGAGACCGACAAACTAAATTTGAATAGGAGTGAAATAGCACCGTGTTAACAGAAGGGTCCTCATTCAGACATCAATTGATAGCCATGGTGTCCACATCCTGGTTCAGTGTGTGGTCACACCAGGGGAGCGAGCCATGTTTCTCCTAACAGAAACTCTCATGTGATGAATTTTTACCTTAAAAAGGTAACCCTCTGGAGTGAGAGGGGAGATCAAGCCCACACCTCCAGAAAGCTGTCCAGCCAGGGACTGTGAAAGAGATCCAGCCAAGCAAGGAAGGAGCCCTGCTGCTAAATCTACACATCAACTTGTTGCAGCAGAGTACTTAAAGTGACCACCACCTCTAGTCTAAAGTTTTAACCCCCAGAAAATCTACAACAATTCAACAGGTTCAAGACTAAAAACAAACTGTACCTTTAAAAGAGACGGTCCTCCTGAGAAAATTCAACAGGTTTACCATAAACCACGAAAACCTACCTTATTTTGAACTTTAAACCACTGCAGGAGTTCCTCAGGGTAGTGTCCTTGGCCCAACAATCTTCAGCTGCTTCATCAATTACATTCCCTCCATCATAAGATCAGAAGTGGGGATGTTCGCTGATGATTGCACAATGTTCAGCACCACTTGCAACTCCTCAAATACTGAAGCAGCCTATGTCCATATGCAGCAAGACCTGGACAACATCCAGGCTTGGGCTGATAAGTGGCGAGTAACGTCCACACCACACAAGTGCCAAGCAATAACAATCTCAAACATGAGAGAATCTAACCACCTCCCTTTGAGGTTCAATGGCATTGCAATCACTGAAACCCCCACTATCAACATCCTCGGGGTTGCCATTGACCAGAAACTGAATTGGACCAGTCACATAAATGCTGTGACTCCAAGAGCAGGTCAAAAGCTAGGAATTCTTCAGTGAGTAACTCAGCTCCTGTCTCCTCAGTGCCTGTTCACCATCTACAAGGCACAAGTCAGAAGTGTGATGGAATACTCTCCACTTGCCTGAATGGGTACAGCTCCAACAACACAAGAAGTTCAACATCATCCAGGACAAAGCTTGATAGGCACCCCATCCACCACCTTCAACATTCACTCCCCTCACCACTGATGCACAGTGGCAGCAGTGTGTACCATCTACAAGATGCAGTGCAGCAACTCACCATGACTCCTTCGACAGCACCTTCCAAACCCATAACCTCTACCACCTAGAAGGACAAGGGCAGCAGATGCATGGAGACACCACAACCTGCAAGTTCCCCTCCAAACCGCACACCATCCTGACTTGGAACTATATCACCATTCCTTCACTGTTGCTGGGTCAAAATCTTGGAACTCCCTTCCTAACAGCACTGTTGGTGTACCTACACCCCAGGGACTGCAGCAGTTCAAGAAGGCAGCTCACCACCACCTTTTCAAGGGCAATTAGGGATGGGCAATAGGTGCTGGTCTTGCCAGTCATGCCCGCATCCCACAAATAAATAAAAAAGCCCTGTTCTTGTGAATGCATGTTTGAGTGTGTGTCCATGAGTAAGCTTGCAACTATTTTGGGAATTGTGTAAAAATAAATAGTTAGGTTTCTTGTAGGTTAAAAAAAATATCATTTGTCTGGTTATTTGACTCTTAAAAAACCACTCAGGCATTAACTCATCATTTTTAACAAAACATGATTGCGATCAGTTGGGAGGTGAATAATGGGAAGCACCGACACCCCTTTCCAGCTGTCCATAATAAAGGGAAGGGGGATGTTGTGATAGCATATTTGTCAGTCTGTTAAATATAATCATTTAAATATATGTTTCTGCTAGTATGTATGTCATCACAGGAAGTGATGCAATACTGTGTGATTCAGTTCTTGTGCACAGGCAATTAGCAAGTATAAGCTGAAACAACACAACTCTCCATTAAAGCTCTGCGTTCAAACCTTTATGCTTGCCCTTCAGCTTCGATTTAATTCGTCTAGAAAGAGATAATATAACGCTTATCAGAATACCTAATCTCCTGCTTTTGTAACCAGTGTTGATATGGGTGGTCAAGGGTAACTCCCAAGCTCTTGATGGGGAGGTACAGCAACAATGGTGCCATGAAGGTCAACAGAATGTAGACGCACTTTTTCTACTTGGAGATGCTCATTGCCTGGCACTGATATTGTGCAAATGTTATCTTAGGTTTACCATTGAAGGACGAACTTTCCCTTCAAAAATGTAATCTAAAAGGAGCATTTGCTTTTCTGAGACCTGATGGTATACCGATCCCATTTTCCTTTCTTCTTATGTTTTGATGATTCTAAAGAGTTCAGCCTGGGTGTTTTTAAAATGCATATAAAAGAGAACACCTCACTCAATGGGGGTACTTTTATTCACTCCCCCGTGGCAGATTTGGCGGTGTGGAAAGCATAAAATCGGCTAGTTTGATGGCCGTTGGGGAGTCGGGGTGGGGGGGGGGGGGGAGGTTTTGGTTGGTGGGGGTTCCCACCACCATCCTGCCTCTCCTGAAATTTAGTCCGGATTGGGAAGGCCTGTGAATGGCCTTCCTGCCCCTTTGCCAATTGAGGGCCCTTAACTGGACAATTAATATCCAGTTAAGGGTCTCTTCCCAACCCAGCCGCAATTAGCCACAGGCAGTCCAGTTGCTGCATAGGAAGCACATCACGGATAACCATGTGGGCTGCTTCCCAGCTTCAGGGGCATTGGGGGAATGGGGTAGGTCCCTTGTTAAAAGGCACTTAGTACCTGAACGAGGGGTCCAGCATCGGGAAGGAGGGAACCACTAAGGGTCAAACCCCTGCCCTTGCCCCTTGCTGCCAACCAGCCCCCATGACCTCCACCTCATGAGACCCCTCCCACCCTAATCTTCCTGAGGCCTGGTTCCAGTGACGCTTCTCTGCCTCCGGCAGGTATATTTGCAGCAGCAGCCACCACCCCTGCAGTGGCGCTGCAACTGCCAGCCTCTGTTTGACTGGCAGCTCTGCAAGGCCAGGCCTTCTGGCTCCAGGGTCCTTGATCCTGTGGGAGGCCTGCTGCTGTCCAGTTAAGTGCCTGATTAGCACTAAATTCGGCGGGCCATCCGCAGGAGAGGTGACGTCAGTTTCTCCAGACATTGAGACCCTTGCCACCAGGATTCCCCCAATGTATTTCCTATCATTTGAACCCTAGCAATGTACAGCACTAGGATTGCAGTACAATTGATAGCATAAGCAAATGAAGAATTAAACAAAATATATATATATTGTTGCCTGGCCTCAGAAGTTGCCAGCATGTACATTGTAGTAGATGCCTGAGGTCTGCTACAGTCATTTTCTGCCCACCTCCAGGCAAGCTGTCCAGTGGAGAGTGTGACCCTGTTCCCAGGAAAGCTCTGCAGTCCCAGACAAGCTTTGCATTGGTGACCGTTACTCCACTTCCAGGCAAGCTATGCAGTGGAAATTGGTATCCTTTCCCAGAAAAGCTCTGCAGTTTCTCAGCCAGAGTTAGGTGTGGGCTCCTAAGGCAAGAAGAACCTCTTCCTCCCACACTAATCAAGTTGCATTGGGGCTCTGCCAAAGCAAAAACTCCATGCTGCCATGTAAACTGCTGAATATTACTGATTCAGATTCGGCTCTAATAGCTTTCTGCTTCATATATAATGTCGAATAAAAAGGTTCATCATTTCAATATCATAAATTTCAACTTGCATAGTCCTACATTCCATTAAAATTATTGGACATTGAAAATGTTCTCATTTGCAGTACTCAGAGCAGTTGTTAAATATTATGAAAGGTTTTGGTAGGAAATAGGGAGCGATGGTAGCCAGAAGCCACAGATTTAAAGATAATTGGTAAATGAACCAGGGAGGAGCTGAGGAGTTTTTTTTTACAGAGTTAGTTGTTGTGATTTGGAATGCACTGCTTGTAAGGATGGTGGAAGCAGATTCAATAGAAACTTTCAAAGGGAATTGAATATATGATTTGAAAGGAAATATTGCACGGCTATGGCGAAAGAGTAGGGGAGTGGGACTAATGGATAGCTCTTTCAAAGAGCAGACATAGACACAATCGGTCGAATAGCCTCCTCCTGTGCTGTACATTTCTATGATAGAAATGAGGTATAAAAATCAAAGAGTTTCAATAAAAAAGCATAAAGGAAATGTAAAAAATACATTGAGTGAAAAGGGGGGGAAATCAATTATTGGCACTCTATTGCCTCTGTTCCCTTTGAAGAAATATATTATACAACTTTCCTGCCCTTGCAAGTTCCCCTCCAAGTCAGACACCATCTTGCTTGGAACTATATTGCCGCTCCTTCACTGTTGCTGGATCAAAATCCTGGAACTCCCTTCCTAACAGCACTGTGGGTGTACTTGCACCAGATGGACTGCAGCAATTCAAGAGGGCAGCTCACCACTGTCTTCTCAAGGGCAAATAGGGATGGGCAACACATGCTGGCCATGCCAACAATGCCCACATCCCATGAAACGAATAAAAGAAAATTTACAGGAAGCAGTTTGTAATTAAACAATTGACCTTGGACATTCCTGTTACTTGAAATATTTTTTCTCATTACCTATATCTATATTAGTGTATTGCAGTGAAGGTTCAGAAGTTGGAACACATTGAGGCTTTTGTTTGTTTGATAAGCTCTCTTTCTGCTGCAGATAGTTTGACAGTTCTTTGTTTGAGTTTTGGTTTCATAGGATTTTCATAACAGAAACTGGAGAGTCACTGTTGCATGCAGTTTTGTATTGCTGGCTAATCTTGTCTCACAGATAATGGCCATTTCTTTTCTTTTCTGTTTGTGTGAAGTCGTGGTGCCAACAATGGCAAATCTTGGCAGGTGAACAATTATCTATTCATTTTTTTTAATGGATCAATGCAGGTGTTTAAGTTACAGAAGAACAGAGAGAATGACAACGAATGACCTCTTTTTACACCAGGAACAATATTTTGTCATGAAAGGAACAGTAATCCTATCCTGTCCCTAGCATTTAGTTCACTGAATAACTAATGCTGCATTGTGTTCTTGGGAAGTTGATCTGCTTAATCTTATGATTAATGCACTAAAATAGTCTGAACTTAATCTACTTAGGTCAGAATATTACCTTCTACCTGAGGTACTGCATTGACCCAAATACCCAGTATTGGAATGTTGATTCAATTTTTTAATGTCATTAAAGATCTGATTGTTTTGTTGGTTCTCTGCTAACATTTTAAACTTAAAGGCAGTGCAATTGATTACCTGGAATATACTTACACTTTAAAAGGTGTATTCACCAATCCTACGGACACAGCAAGGCATGGGTCAGAAAATTGGGGCTGCATTTCAGAATTTAATTTTTCCAGAGTCCTTCAACTAAGGTTTGGTTGGATATAAACATATTAATATGGGAAATGATAAACAGACTGTGACAGGAAGGGACAGAGCATACAAATCTAAGAGTAAATCAGCAGATAAGGCTAGAGGTTACAAAACTATACGCTCTCTGTCTGAATGCACGTAGCATTCAAACCTAAACAGATGAACTGAGAGTGCAAATAGAAGTAAATTAGTATGACCTGATAGCCATTACAGAGACATGGCTGCAGGACGACATAGATTTGGACCTGAATATTGAAGGGTACATGGCATTTAGGAAGGACGGGAAGCTACAAAAAGGTGAAGGGGTACCTCTGTTAATTAATGATGATATTAGCACAATAGAGAGGGATGACCTAAGTTCAGGAGACCAGGATGTAGAAGCAGTTTGGGTAGAAATGAGTAATCATAAAGGCAAGAAGACACTTGTGGGAGTGGTGTATAGGCCACCTAACATTAACCACACTGTAGTATAGGATATAAAGGAAGAAATAATGGCAGCTTGTCAGAAAGGTACAGCGATAATAATGGGGGATTTTAACCTACATATAGAATGGAAAAATCAGATGGGCAGAGGTAACCTAGAAGAGGAGTACATAGAATGTTCTCGGGATAATTTCTTGGAACAATACATTTTGCAGCCAACCAGAGAGCAGGCTTTACTGGACCTGATATTGTACAATGAGATGGGATTAATTAATGACCTTATAGTTAAGGCGCCCCTAGGTAGCAGCGATCATAATATGATTGAATTTTACATTCAGTTTGAGGGAGAGAAAAGTGGGTCCGAGGCTAGTATTTTAAACTTAAATAAGGGCAATTATGAGGGAATGAGTGCAGAGCTAGTTAAAGTGAACTGGCAAATCAGGTTAAGGGATAGGTCAATAGAGATGCAGTGGCAGACATTTAAGGGGATATGTCAGAATAGACAGAATTGATACATTTCAATGAGAAAGAAAAATTCTAAGGGTGGGACCCGCCATCCGTGGTTAACTAAAACAGTTAAAGATAGTATCAAACTTAAAGAAAAAGCCGATAATTTTGCAAAGATGGGTGGTAGGTCAGAAGATTGGACAGAATATAAAAAACTTCAAAAAGCGGCTAAAAGATTAATAAGGAGGGAAAAATTAGAGTAAGAGAGAAAGCTAGCTAGAAATCGAGAGACAGATAGTAAGAGTTTCTATAGATATTTACAAAAGAAAAGAGTTAACAAAGTGAGCATTGGTCCGAGAGAAAGTGAGTCTGGGGAATTAGTAATGGTTAGTAAGGAGATGGCAGATGAATTGAACAGATATTTTGAATCAGTTTTCACTATTGAGGATACAAGTAACATCCCAATATTAGCTGTAAGTCAGGAATTGGAAGGGAGGGAGGAACTCAAGAAAATTAAAATCATCAGGGAAGTGGTACTGAACAAATTGTTGGAGCTGCAGGCTGACAAGTCCCTGAGTCCTGATGGACTTCATCCGAGGGTGTTAAACGAAGTGGCTAGTGAGATAGTTGATGCATTAGTTTTAATATTCCAAAATTCCCTAGATTTGGGGAAGGTTCTGTTCGATTGGAAAATAGCGAATGTAACTCCTTTATTCAAAAAGGGAGGGAAACAGAAAGCAGGAAACTACAGGCCAGTTAGCTTAACATCTGTCTTAGGGAAAATGTTAGAAGCTATTATTAAAGACGTTTTAGCAGGGCACTTAGAAAAATTCAAGGTAATCAGGCAGAGTCAACATGGTTTTGTGAAGGGCAATCATGTTTAACCAATTTATTGGATTTTTTCGGGGGAGTTACATGTGCTGCGAATAACCAGTGGATGTATTATACTTAGATTTCCAGAAGGCATTTGATTAAGGTGCCACATCAAAGGTTATTGCAGAAAATAAACGCTCATAGTGTAGAGGGTAACATACCGGCATGGATAGAATTTTGGCTAGCTAACAGAAAACAGAGCGTAGGCATAAATGGGTCATTTTCTGGTTGGCAAGATGTAACGAGTGGTGTGCCACAGGGATCAGTGCTGTGTCCTCAACTTTTTACAATTTATATAGATGACTTAGATGAAGGGACCAAAGGTCTGGTTGCTAAGTTTGCTAATCACACAATGATAGATAGGAAAGTAACTGGTGAAGAGGACTTCAAGGGATATAGATAGGTTAAGTGAGTGGGCAAAGACCTGGCAAATGGAGTATAATGTGGGAAAGTCTGAATTTGTCCATTTTGGCAGAAAGAATAAAACAGAAGCATATTATTTTATTTAGAGATACAGCACTGAAACAGACCCTTCAGCCCACTGAGTCTGTGCTGACCATCAACCACCCATTTATACTAACCCTACATTAATCCCATATTCCTACCACATCCCCACCTATACTAGGGGCAATTTATAATGGCCAATTTACCTATCAACCTGCAAGTCTTTGGTTGTGGGAGGAAACCAGAGCACGCGACGAAAACCCACGAGGTCACAGGGAGAACTTGCAAACTCCGCACAGGCAGTACCCAGAATCGAACCCGAGTCGCTGGAGCTGTCAGGCTGTGGTGCTAACCACTGCACCACCCTGCCACCCATTATCTAAATGGTGAGAGATTGCAGAGCTCTGAGACTCAGAGGGATCTGGGTGTCCTAGTGCATGAATCGCAAAAGATTGGTATGCAGCTGCAGCACGTAATTGGGAAAGTTAATAGAATGTTATCATTTATCGCGAGGGGTATTGAATACAAATGTAGGGAGGTTATGCTTCAGCTATACAGGACATTGGTGAGACCACATCTGGAGTACTGCGTACAGTATTGGTCTCCTTATTTAAGGAAGGATGTAAATGCGTTGGAGGCAGTACAGAGAAGGTTTACTGGACTAATACCTGGAATGGGCTGTCTTACGAGGAAAGATTGGATAGGCTAGGCTTGTATCCACTGGAATTTTGAAGAGTAAGAGCTGACTTCATTGAAACATATAAGATCCTGAGGGGTCTTGACAGGGTGAATGTGGAAAGGATGTTTCCCCTTGTGGGAGAATCTAGAACTAGGGGGTCACTGTTTAAAAATAAGGGGTCATCCATTTAAGACAGAGATGAAGAGAAATTTTTTCCCTGAGAGGGTCGTGAGTCTTTAGAATTCTCTTCCTCAAAAGACGGTGGAAGCAGAGTCTTTGAATATTTTTAAGGCAGAGGCAGATAGATTCTTGATAAGCAAGGGGTGGAAGCTTATCAGGGGTAGGTGGAAATGTGGAGTAATCAGTTTAGCCATGAACTTATTTAATGGCAGATCAGACTTGAGGGGCCGAGTGGCCGACTCCTGCTCCTAATTTGTATATTCGTATAGGTGCTAGATATTGTAGAGTCTCATCGTGCTGCTGGAATGTGGAGTTAACCTGTAGCAGCACGTAAAATAAAGAACTTGCCAACTGCTTCTGAGCACAGGGCTGTCAATCAAGCCAGATTCAAAGACACACTTGTGCATCTTGAACATCATCATCGTCGGCAATCTCTCGTGTCCAGGATGAATATTCCTTGCAGATGGCTGGGTGTTGGCTTGGGTTCGCGATGATTTATGAGCCCTATCTTAGCCTTGTAGGCTCTCCCACAGTGAGAACATTGGTTGTTGGCCATAGAGGTGGTGACGGATTGTTGGCTCGAGCAGCTGCTTCCCTCTCTTTCTGTCTTTCTTGCCAATCTCTTTCAGTTCCTGCTCTTGTTGATTGGAAGGTTTTGACATCATTTTTGATGATGGATCACCATTTTGGTCATGATTAGGCATCTGCTTTCCATGTGCTGATGTTAATAGAACAAACTTTCATGGAGGCTTTGAGATTGTCACCACTAGAGGAAGGGGCTAGAAAAGGTGTCCTAAAATAGCCTGCCTCACTCCAGTCCTGGCTGGAAGACTGCATCAAGGGTTGAAACTCACTAAAACAGTCAAGATAAGGGCTGGAATTTTTCATTGGGCGGGAGGCCCCGTCCACTGGCCGAAAAGTCAGGCTGGGGAGCAAGACCAGGATTTTACGCTCCCAGGCCTTTAATTGGTCTTGGGCAGGACTTCCATCTCCTTGAGGCAGGAAGTCCTGCCTAATGGCAGCATTTAGTCCCAGCAGTGCCACCGGGAGCAGTGGCCACTGCTGGGATTACATCCAGCCATAGGAAGAATATGAAGGACGGCCCCGGAGAAAAGATAGTGTGTACAGTAAGGCCCTAAAAAGTCAGTTGGGCTCCGGTGAGGCAAGAGGGATCAGTTAGGGGGGGGCAGGGGGGAAGTGTTGTGCATTGTGGGTGGTTGGCGCTTTGTGGGCGGCCCTCCGTGGTGCACAGGGTACCCAATTAGGTCCGCCCCCCACCCAGCCTATAAGAAGGCTGCCTGGTTTCATCAGGCAGGCTTTTTGAGGCCTCAGCTGCCCACCAGCCAAGGGTAAAATACCCATGGCAGCGGGCGGGCCCTTAAGTGCCTGTTAATTGGCTGCTTAAGAGCCTTGATTGGCCTGGGGCGGGCAGGATGTTTCGCGCCGGCACCGGCTCGTGTAAATTGGCAACGGGGGAGGGAGGGGGTCAGGAACGGCTCCCTCTGCCTCCCACTCAACTTTACGCTCCCCCCCCCCACCACCGCGCCCCGTCACCAGCCTGTTCGTTTTGGGGTGTGGGGGGGGGGCAGTGTAAAATTCCAGCCAAGATCTTGGAATATCAGGTCACAAATGGATAACTCAGAATGATCTGAGACACAAACAGCGATAGTAGCCCATGAGCTTCGATGCCTAGACATTGACATAGTAGCCCTTAGTGAGGCCTGTAGAGCAGTTGAGAGACAAATCAAAGAACATGGTGGTGGCTCTGCTTTCTTCTGGAAAGGGAAATCATGAGAAGAATGCAGAATTCATGGAGTCGGCTTGGCCATCAGAAGCTAACTCATGAAGAGACTCCATGAAGCCCCTTTTGGGATCAAAGAGTGTCTTATGAAACTCAATATTAAGCTCAAAGGCATTTACTCTGCCAGTCTCACAGTGTTTATGCACCTACCTTGGCCTCCAAGGAAGAAGAGAAAGAAACCTCCTATTCCAACCTAGACCTAACTCTGGCAGCTGTATCTTCAACATGACACCATTCGAAGACATTTATCCAGTAATTACTAATGAAACAGACAATATATTATCTATCCTGTCGCCAAGCACAATTTCCAGTTTATATAATAAATTACCAGATAAAACTGCTCTGTTTTCTTTCCGAACCCGTCACCCAGTTTTCAACTGATGGCCTTGTGAGGAAAAGATCCTTGAGCAAAGTTCAAGACAAAGGGGAAGAAACCATTACCCCTGTTATTTTTCCCCAGGATTCCAGGAGCTTCTCCTAGGGAATGGGCCAAGACAGGTGTAGACACAACATCCCCCATGTAAGTGAGGTCAGATGGGATGCTCCCATCTTCCTGGCACAATTTCTTAGCAAAGCATCCCAGGGGCAAGTGATGAGCTTGCACTGGAAACTCTCTCAGATTGAAGGGTCTAAATTGGTGCAGCAGTTAGCTGAAGAAGCACCAAACTGTATTCAAACTTTTTCAAAAGTTACCCACTAGATCTTCAAGCTGTTCTAAAGCAGCAGCCAGTAGGATTTGAGGCCAGCAATGGGGACTGGTTCTCTACTCTTACCTCTCCCATTTGCCAGAACAAGGCTCTGCTAGGGGGGTCAGCCTGTGGCAGAGGTATAACCAGGCCATGATGATGCCCTGGTACACCAAATTCAGACACTGCATGGCCTGGACAGACACAACACACTTTAGGTGACCAGAGCTGGGGCAGAGGGTAGAACACAGGAATATTCTTTCCATTTTAACTCTAGCTACTTCAAAGTCATTCACATTTTCCTCTATATATAATTAAACCTATAAAGGAAACAACAATGTTCTTCAAAGGATCCATAATTTGATTAGTTATATCTGAAAGCTACTTTCACAGCCAGGAGAGAATTTTTTGACAGTTACATGTGATGCTTATCAACAGTTGTTTGGATTTGCTTTACCCTCAGACTCTCAACTCAAGGCCAAAGGAAAATTTAAAAGAAAGAGCAACCATGGCTCCCATTTTATACATCCCAGTTCATTGGCCTCACTGCTATTCCAACAAAATAGTGCAGAAATATTGTGCAATTTAAAACAAACACTTTTCATTGACATTGCTTATTTTGACCAACTCATGCAAATATTTTTTTTTATTTACATTAACTGTAGTTCTCCTAATCAATAACTGGACTTCAGTCTCTGAAATGGACGTTGCAAGTGATGATGCTTTCTCTTCAGAAATTTAGTTTTGGGCCCAATAAAAATTAGGTCTTTGCAAAGTCAAAACTAAAGCCAATCCTGATCACCAGGTCATGAACCTGCCAGTTAATAGAACTGTACACCTCTTTCCTGCTACTCTATATCACTGGGGAATAAGGTGGCATTCTCACTTTACGCTGGCAGAGATCAAGAGATCAGGTGCAGACTGCACTTGAGAGCCTGATGGATCAGCCGATTTATGCCGTCATAAAAAAACAGATGTACACTTCAGCACATTACCAGTATGTCTGGAAACCCACTGGACTGGGCTGAATGACAGACTACACCAATAATTTAAAAATACCTTTGTAGTTTTCCCAAGACAATACCTGCTCTCCTGCAATCTACCATCTCCCATCCAGAGGATAGGAGAATGTTAAAGAGAAAACTGTACTTCTACACTCCATGAGTCTTCAATTATAATACCTGTCCGCCCTTCCTCTCCCCTCACCACCCCCATCCCACCACCAACATTGTGCCACAGCTTTAAGAAAAAGCAGTACCGCACCACTTTTGACTTTAAAATTGTAAACATCACGGGACGGAATCAGCGATCCTTCTGGTGCACTCCTGCCATAACTGCAGAGTGTGGTGGGTCAGCTACAAATTGACTTGCGACATGAACACTTAGATCCAGATCTTACTCTAAAATTTCTAACTGGTCTTCTGAACATCGAGCCTCTGCCAGTCCCAAATAAGACCGTTGATACAGGAGAAGGTGAGGCCAACAGCCAGGATTCCAATGCCAAGGTATTCCTGTGTTCTCAACCTGGGAGGAGGTTAGGCCAAGAATGGCAATTAGTTCCAAAGTCAGTGGACGTACCATCATATGTAGTGATCACTTGAGGATCCAGGACGTTTCCTGGTAGCTTGAATATGGAGGAAATTTCTAGAAAATATTTCAACGCCCTTACAAAGGGGCCAGTCATATACATTGCACACCAGCACAGTATAGACAGGCCCATGTTAACTGTACAAACGTTTCAGTTGGTAGCATCCAGGTTATTGGTGATTAAGCAATCTCTCTAGGAGTGCTGATGGACAGACAGCTTTGATAGTGATCATTGTTTCATCGCAATGCATGAACTGTTAGCACAGGTAATACAGTGATGTTGATTCTGCCAAAAGGACAGAAGACAGGGTGGTGCCAGTGAGACATTTGGTGGGGTGGAGTGCACCTTTCCCTGGACTATATTGCTCAAGTTATTAAAAAATTCCTGCAATGTCTCCTGATTGGGGGACTGTGGAAATGGTACATACAGTTTAAAATACTTCTCCTCACTGTACCCACACTTCTTGATGCCAAACAATTCTGCCCATCTTGCCTTCATCTCTTCCAACAGTAGCTCCATCTCGGAGTCAGAGCAGTTGCAGGTCTCCTTGCAGCCATTATTTTAAGTTGTTCTGCTCAGTTGAATTTGCACACATCTCCTATTAAGCTTCTGCAGAACTTTCAATCCTGTTACAGCACATCCATTTCTGCCCCCATAGGCAAATCCACCCAATCCCTCGTCATGGGAGCCAATCAAAAAATATGCAAATGGACTGACTCCAGGAAATCTTGCAGGGTGACCAGTACTGCCTTGGAAGTCTTCATCTGCTGCACTGCTGCCGATCGTAGGGAACACTCAGAAATCTGTGCCCTGGGGCAGAGATTCAACTTGCCACCTGGATGAAAAACCGGCCTTGCAGATGACCGTACATTATAGAAATCAGCTGGCAATTCAGATTGTTTCACCAATCCTGAGTTTATTCCCATTGATTTAAATTTTGAGCAACCATGCATAATATGGTACCCTCCTCCCATACTTTTGGGTAGAACAACTGTCTTTTATACTCGAAGATTTACAACAGATAACTGGAGAGAGAAAATATTCCTCACCATTGGAATGCTATTAATTCTAGAATCAAATCCCCCAATTATACTAAATTCAATTCCTTTTAGAATAGACCAGTTTAAGCCAGTCAGGTCCAGAATATCATCTTTATATATAACTATCTGATCTGATCAATTGAATGTAAGGATTTTTAATTTTCAGATATTAAATTCATGCAGGTCAACGTCGAAAACTGGTAAATCTTACCAACAGCTTCAAAAAAACTGATGTAGCCGTTAAAAAACAGACAAGTCAAGAATGACTTTGAAAAGTAGTTTCACATATTGTAGAAATAATTAACATTTTTTGTATTCGAGGTTAAATAACATAAACATCTGACAGCATTAAGGAGAAATCGAAATGTTGAGGGCACAAAGTTGATCATACTTTTCTGAAGGGTCAAAGTTCAAGCCCTCTTGGAAAAAAATAATTTCTTACATTGAAAATGACACATTCGGTTAATTTTAAATACCTTTATGCAACAATATTTTTTAAAAAAACAAATGACATTTGGATTTTCAATGGATCAACAGACGAGCAGACTCCAAACTTATCTCAGTAGTCACTTTCCCACATCCAACATATCAATGCCTCAATTCACAGAGACGCTCTAGCTCCTTTAGACCCAGTTCACAGAGACACTCTACTCCCTCTAGACTGAGTTCACTGAGACACTCCACCCATTTTAGACCCAGTTCACAGAGACACTCTACTCCCTCTAGACTGAGTTCACTGAGACACTCCACCCACTTTAGACCCAGTTCACAGAGACACTACTCCCTCTAGACTGAGTTCACTGAGACACTCCACCCACTTTAGACCCAGTTCTCAGAAACACTCCACTCCCCCCTCCACCCCATCTAGACCCAGTTCACAGAGACACTGCACTCATTGCTCTCCTTCAATTCGATCTGGAATTTTTCTTCCCCCTCCAACCTAGTAGACAGAGAGAAACTTTTCCCACTCGTGAAAGGATAAAGAAGGCGAGGGCACAGATATAAAGTATTTGGTAAGAGAAGCAAAAGTGACAAGAGGAAAAACTTTTTCATGCAGAGAGTTAAGGTCTGGAATGTGCTGCCTGAAGGTGAGGTGGAGGCAGTTTCAATTGAAGCATTCAAAAGGGGATTAGACTGTTTTATGAAAAGGAAGAATGTGCAGGGTTATGGGGTGAAGGCAGGGGAATGGAACTAAGTGAATTGCTCTTTCGGAGAGCCGGTGCGGACACGATGGGCCAAATGGCCTCTTTCTGCCTTTCTGCGCTGTAATGATTCTGTGATTCTGTGAGTTATGCAGATACTTTCCCTTCCCTCTCCTTTGTTCAAGATGGTTCTCTTCCCTTCCCCCAAAATCCACCCCCATTTGATGCTGACATTCTTTGCATCTGTCCCCAAGCCAGTTAATGCTGGCACTCTCCTGCTTTCCCACCCAAAGCATCAACCCCCCACCTTCAGTCCCTTTCATTACCATCCATTTCTCCCATCCGTCTATTGCTATTCATTTATGTTCCCCCTCATTGATCTCTACCCCCCACTTCTCTTTCCCATTCACTGCTATCCAGTCCCCTCAGTTTTATTGTCACCGTACTCCACCTTTTAGTGTTACCTACTCTATCCTCTGTTTCATTTTCATCCATCCCCACTCCCTTTGGCATCTATTTTCCCTGTCCTAACTGAATCCATTAGCTAATGCATCAGATAAGCCAGACTTGTACATCTTCAGGCCGCATCCAGTGCTCAGTTCCTCTGCTGTGATTTAAAAAAAAAATCATTCATGGAATGTGGGCGTCGCTGGCTAGACCAGCATTTATTGCCCATCCCTAATTGCCCTCGAGAAGGTGGTGGTGAGCTGCCTTCTTGAACCGCTGCAGTCCATGTGGGGTAGGTACACCACGATGCCCAATGTCAGGGGTTCTGTAAAATTTAGCCCAAGGAGTGGAACCGTATTAACCACTGGACTCAGGAGAAGCAGACTGAGGGGCACTGGGGATCTGATTGCTTTGATTTATAGAACATAGAACATTACAGCGCAGTACAGGCCCTTCGGCCCTCGATGTCGCGCCGACCTGTGAAACCATCTGACCTACACTATTCCACTTTCATCCATATGTCTATCCAATGACCACTTAAATGCCCTTAAAGTTGGCGAGTCTACTACTGTTGCAGACAGGGCGTTCCACGCCCCTACTACTCTCTGAGTAAAGAAACTACCTCTGACATCTGTCCTATATCTATCACCCCTCAACTTAAAGCTATGTCCCCTCGTGTTTGCCATCACCATCCGAGGAAAAAGACTCTCACTATCCACCCTATCTAACCCTCTGATTATCTTATATGTCTCTATTAAGTCACCTCATTTCCTCCTTCTCTCTAACGAAAACAACCTCAAGTCCCTCAGCCTTTCCTTGTAAGACCTTCCCTCCATACCAGGCAACATCCTAGTAAATCTCCTCTGCACCCTTTCCAAAGCTTCCACATCCTTCCTATAATGCGGTGACCAGAACTGCACGCAATACTCCAGGTGCGGTCTCACCAGAGTTTTGTACAGCTGCAGCATGACCTCGTGGCTCCGAAACTCGATCCCCCTACTAATAAAAGCTAACACACCATATGCCTACTGAACAGCCCTATTAACCTGGGTGGCAACTTTCAGGGATTTATGGACACCAAGATTTCTCTGTTCATCTACACTACCAAGAACCTTCCCATTAGCCCAGTACTCTGCATTCCTGTTACTCCTTCCAAAGTGAATCACCTCACACTTTTCCGCATTAAACTCCATTTGCCATCTCTCAGCCCAGCTCTGCAGCCTATCTATGTCCCTCTGTACCCTACAACATCCTTCGACACTATCCACAACTCCACCGACCTTCGTGTCATCCGCAAATTTACTAACCCACCCTTCTACACCCTCTTCCAGGTCATTTATAAAAATAACAAACAGCAGTGGCCCCAAAACAGATCCTTGCGGTACACCACTAGTAACTAAACTCCAGGATGAACATTTGCCATCAACCACCACCCTCTGTCTTCTTTCAGCTAGCCAATTTCTGATCCAAAGCACTAAATCACCTTCAATCCCATACTTCCGTATTTTCTGCAATAGCCTACCGTGGGGAACCTTATCAAACGCCTTACTGAAATCCATATACACCACATCCACGGCTTTACCCTCATCCACCTGTTTGGTCACCTTCTCAAAAAACTCAATAAGGTTTGTGAGGCATGACCTACCCTTCACAAAACCGTGCTGACTATCTCTAATGAACTTATTCTTTTCAAGATGATTATAAATCCTATCTCTTATAACCTTTTCCAACATTTTACCCACAACCGAAGTAAGGCTCACAGGTCTATAATTACCAGGGCAGTCTCTACTCCCCTTCTTGAACAAGGGGACAACATTTGCTATCCTCCAGTCTTCCGGCACTATTCCTGTCGACAATGACGACATAAAGATCAAGGTCAAAGGCTCTGCAATCTCCCTGGCTTCCCAGAGAATCCTAGGATAAATCCCATCTGGCCCAGGGGACTTATCTATTTTCACACTTTCCAAAATTGCTAACACCTCCTCCTTGTGAACCTCAATCCCATCTAGCCTAGTAGTCTGTATCTCAGTATTCTCCTCAACAACATTTTCTTTCTCTACTGTAAATACTGACGAAAAATATTCATTTAACGCTTCCCCTATCTCCTCTGATTCCACACACAACTTCCCACTACTATCCTTGATTGGCCCTAATCTAACTCTAGTCATTCTTTTATTCCTGATATACCTATAGAAAGCCTTAGGGTTTTCCTTGATCCTATCCGCCAATGACTTCTCGTGTCCTCTCCTCGCTCTTCTTAGCTCTCCCTTTAGATCCTTCCTGGCTAGCTTGTAACTCTCAAGCACCCTAACTGAGCCTTCACGTCTCATCCTAACATAAGCTTTCTTCTTGCTCTTGACAAGCGCTTCAACTTCTTTAGTAAACCACGGCTCCCTCGCTCGACAACTTCCTCCCTGCCTGACAGGTACATACTTATCAAGGACATGCAGTAGCTGCTCCCTGAATAAGCTCCACATTTCGATTGTGCCCATCCCCTGCAGTTTCCTTCCCCATCCTCCGCATCCTAAATCTTGCCTAATCGCATCATAATTTCCTTTCCCCCAGCTATAATTCTTGCCCTGCGGTATATACCTGTCCCTGCCCATCGCTAAGGTAAACCTAACCGAATTGTAATCACTGTCACCAAAGTGCTCACCTACATCTAAATCTAACACCTGGCCAGGTTCATTACCCAGTACCAAATCCAATGTGGCATCGCCCCTGGTTGGCCTGTCTACATACTGTGTCAGAAAACCCTCCTGCACACACTGGACAAAAACTGACCCATCTAAAGTACTCGAACTATAGTATTTCCAGTCAATATTTGGAAAGTTAAAGTCCCCCATAACAACTACCCTTTTACTCTCGCTCCTGTCGAGAATCATCTTCGCTATCCTTTCCTCTACATCTCTGGAACTATTCGGAGGTCTATAGACGACTCCCAACAGGGTGACCTTTCCTCTCCTGTTTCTAACCTCGGCCATACTACCTCAGTAGATGAGTCCTTAAACGGCCTTTCTGTCGCTGTAATACTCTCCTTGATTAACAATGCCACCCCCCCCCCCCCTTTTACCATCTTCTCTGTTCTTACTGAAACATCTAAATCCTGGAACCTGCAACATCCATTCCTGTCCCTGCTCTACCCATGTCTCCGAAATGGCCACAACATCGAGATCCCAGGTACCAACCCATGCTGCAAGCTCACCAACTTTATTCCGGATGCTCCTGGCGTTGAAGTAGACACACTTTAAACCAAGTTCTTGCTTGCCAGTGCCCTCTTGCGTCCTTGTAACCTTATCCCTGACCTCACTACTCTCAACATCCTGTACACTGGAACTACAATTTAGGTTCCCATCCCCCTGCTGAATTAGTTTAAACCCCCCCCGAAGAGCACTAGCAAATCTCCCCCCAAGGATATTGGTACCCCTCTGGTTCAGGTGAAGACCATCCTGTTTGTAGAGGTCCCACCTACCCCAGAAAGAGCCCCAATTATCCAGGAAATCAAAACCCTCCCTCCTACACCATCTCTGCAGCCATGTGTTCAACTCCTCTCTCTCCCTATTCCTCACTTCGCTAGCACGTGGCACGGGCAACAACCCAGAGATAACAACTCTGTTTGTTCTTGCTCTAAGCTTCCACCCTAGCTCCCTGAATTTCTGCCTTAAATCCCCATCTCTCTTCCTACCTATGTCGTTGGTGCCTATGTGGACCACGACTTGGGGCTGCTCCCCCACCCCCTTAAGGATCCCAAATTTCTGGCAGTATAAGACAGGAAAGCTCAATAAAACCAGTTGATATATTTAAACTATGGAACATCCTTGTTATCTGAAAAAACATGACTGCTTTTA
Source organism: Heterodontus francisci (assembly GCF_036365525.1). NCBI lineage: Eukaryota > Metazoa > Chordata > Chondrichthyes > Heterodontiformes > Heterodontidae > Heterodontus > Heterodontus francisci. Next base: position 106,770,291 of record NC_090372.1, on the reverse strand, counting down.
GCCTTGAAGGAAATAGATCTTCATATAAGACAGATAAACAGATAAATCACATAAACAGATTGACATATCCCAAAAATGAAAAGTTTTTAAAATCTGCAGTTTACCAGCTTGATTGCTATATACAACTTCTTTGGGTCTTAATATTAAATAAAAAATGTCTAGAACAGCAACTCGCAGAAATCATCAGCTCATCTGGAAGCATTTTGGCAGGAATAATGAGGACAGGAAATATAAACTAAATGGTACAATTTTAAAGGGGGTGCAGGAATAGAGAAGTCTGAATACACAAATCTTTGAAGGCAGGACAAGTTGAGAAGGCTGTTAAAAAAGCACATGGGATCCTTGGCTTTATTAATGGAGACAGAATACTAAAGCAAGAAAGTTATGCTAAACCTTTATAAAGCACTGATTAGGCCTTAGCTTGAAGTATTGTGTTCAATTTTGAGTAGTGCACTTTAGAAAGTATATTAAGGCCTTAGCATGGGTGCAGGAGATATTCACTAGAATGATACCAGGGATGAGAGACTTGGTTTGTTTTATTTAGAGGAGATTTATTTATTTAGAGATACAGCACTGAAACAGGCCCTTCAGCCCACCAAGTCTGTGCCAACCATCAACCACCCATTTATATTAATCCTACATTAATCCCATCCCTATACTAGGGACAATTTATAATGCCCAATCTACCTATCAACCTGCAAGTCTTTAGCTGTGGGAAGAAACCAGAGCACCAGAGCAAGTTGTTGTGATCTGGAATGCACTGCTTGAAAGGGTGGTGGAAGCAGATTCAATAGTGACTTTCAAAAGGGAAATGATATAATTCTTCAAGGGGGAAGAAATACAGAGCTACAGGAGAAGAGCATGGGAGTGGGACAATTAGATAGCCCTACCAAAGAACTGCCACAGGCACGATGGACCGAATGGCCTCCTTCAGTGCTATATCAATCTCTGATTCTATGGTTTCTGCCTCAAATTTATGCACCATCAACAGTGTGAGAAAGAGTGAGTTCTGACATCCTTCAGCTTTATCCTGCAGCTGATCAGATTGGTTATATTGAGAACCTCCAGTTATAATGAAGAAAGCAAATATTTTTGTGAAATACTGATAAATTGTCACTTGGGCTAAGATGCTTTCTGTCAGTTATAAAAGCTGATGCCTAGCATGTATAAATTTCATTGGTATCTAATTGAATTTCCCAAGCTTCAGGGCCGAGTCCTATCTTCTAAATTGCCTGCAGCTTTTAAACTCTGTAGCAAAGCTGTGCAACAAAGCTCTTCATTCATATTATGTTCAAGTTGGAGCGCTGAGGTGCATAATGATCTGAACTTGCAAAGTATATCTTGTGCAGTGAAAGCGTCATCTACAGCATCACTGGAGCACATAAAACAAAGGTTACCTCACAGGCGATAGTGAGTTTTGCAATTCATGGATGTGTAAGCCATGTATCATATGACGATTACAATTGTGATTGACTTGAAAACAGCCATTCACGCAACCAAACAATTGCACAATAGCAACTCTTACTGATAACTTATTTGCTCTGTGGATGTGCAGTTATTGATATGGCCTTGAATATATTTCTGGAATTTGATGTTCTGCTTCTGACATGCAACATAGCTTAATGTTGAAACAGTAGAATGTCTGTGGTTACTTATGCATCATTAGGACAGCCCTAGATAGACTCAGGTCAACTTAAATTTTAGTTATTTTTCAATTCCACATGCCTCTTTATCCCCATGTGATTAAGTTTATTTAAAAAAAAACATTTTTTACCTGATTTATTACGGTTTCCTTATGGTTCAGTCAGTTAGCCCAATGAGTAATTGAACTCGTCCATGCTAAGTTAGCTGATCTCAGACAGAGTGATCGTGGGGGTGGGAGCCAGAGGGTACCTTCTTTAGTCTCAGTTCCTGCTCCTGATTGCAATCCAGTGACCATTATGGGAGTGGACAATTGTGGATGTCAGTTAGAACAGGATGGGCTTCCCTTGCTGACTTCATTGTTAAAGCCCATATATGAACTATAGCCAACAAATGGGTAATATCTTTCTGTGAAGAAAGTAAAAAAATCTCAAAAAAGAGGGAAAAGTGGTTAGTTTATATGCTCCCTTAAAATATGATGAATAATGGGAAACCATGAGGAAGCCTAGTGTCTTTTTGAAAACAATGACCTGCATGCCATATGTAATATGGAGACTTTTCCCAATCCAATAACTGTTTTGGCTTAAGTTGTACCTAAATTAAAACAATCTGAGATCACAAAAGCCCCGATATACACAGTCATTCCTTACTCTCACTCTATATTCTCACATGTGTGAAATAACCATCCTAAAGTAATTCCCTACCATTAAATAATGACACTTAAAAATGATATCCAATGAAGCAGCTTTGGCAGGTAAAATAACTCTGTGTGCTTACTTCAATGTAAAATCTGCTTTTATTTTGATAAATGTATATGTGCAATATATAAATACTGGAACAGATATAAACATATGTAAACTACATATGGTATACTTTCAATATCCTGTTTCTGCATGCTGATTTCAGAAAAACGCTGTCTTTCCCAAGTGCAGGTAAATGTCAGAAAGATATTCACTATCTAAGCTTATACATGAAGAATGGGTGTTTGAATGAGAAACCAATGGCCATCTTGCATGTTCAAGAAGTTTATGTGTGGAAGAAAAATAGGGCATGGTGAAGAAATCAAACATTTGGCCAACAAAAGGATCAGCTGATGCACATACAAATTGCAACTAATTGGTAACAGCGGCAGCTTTGCAAAGTTGGAAATAGAACTAAAATGGTAAGAGACTTTCCCAGTCATCAGGTAGTATTAAAAAAATAATAATTCACAGAAGGTGAAGTGGCAAAAGTGTCAATTCTACTATAAACTGTATATATATATATATATATATATATATATATATTTGCTTTAAACACAGAAACAATAATTGTCAAAGTTAGAGAGTACACTGGGACCCTGCTATCATGTGGTCCGCTAAAGCGCGGAACTTGGTATAAGGCAGGTCCATCATGAATCCCAAATATTTCATGTACATTTATCATTTCAGAATGTATTTCAGAACATTGTTGAAGTACAAATGCTCCACAAATGATTTAGAACCAATCAATGGGCTGAATTTTACCGGCCTCCCGACATTGGGGCTTGTGGCGGGGGGGTCCAGAAAATGCCTCCGGGAGAGGCCCGCCATGGGACCGATGCTGGGAAGGCCCCGCCCCATATCATCAGCAGCAGCGAGGCCCCACCGCCGCTCGGTGACAGCACCATCATTCAATATGATAATTTATTAAAATAAAGAAATAATTACTTACCTCGTTGTGCTGGCTGTCCCGCTCCCATATTACGGCCGGTGTCCGGCAGTCCCGTGTCATCCAATCTCCAAATGGAGATCCAATGTGGGACATGGGTGGGGAGGGGGGAGGAGGTAAGTATTTCAGTGTGGGGTGGGGGAGAGGGAAAAAGTCTTACCTGATTGGTCAAGGGGGTGATGGGAATGGGTAAAGGTAAAAGTTACTGAACTTTGTTGGGGAGATGGTCAGATACTCAAGGTAAGTTTTTTGCGGGGGGTGAGGGCAGGAATGATGTGTAAGGCTATTGGGGGGTGGCGGTGGGAGAGGGGCTGTAAAGATTTCACTAATTATTTTTGTCATGCTAGGCCCCCACCTGCCAAGAATGAGGCACATGAATTTTGTCATGAACATTGATTTAAACTGTTACTGGAGTGAAGCAAGGACATGTTAAACAGATCAGCCATGGCTGGTAAAACATTTGCATATTAACAGACAGTATTTGGAAGGACAAAGCAGCCATTCCCTGACACATTCATCCCACATCGACTTTTGATCACCAGATGTTGAAGGTGGGGGAGCTCGCATTCCAGGCTGACTGCTAAGATGACCGAATACACAAATGGACATGGTCAAACCAGCTAGTCACATGACTAACCTGCTGGACAACCTGAGTTTTTTGAATTTGTACAAACAGTTTGGGCAAAATGCAGAATGCTCCTGGACTGAGAAGATCTCTCCCCTGGCTGGCTCGGCAAGCCTCTCCTGTCTGCCTGCAATCATCTCTTTTTCATAAGCCTCTGAATCCATTAAAGACACATGAACCTCAGGAGAGAAAAGTCTTCTGCAGCAAACAAGGTTTAAGAAGAATACTGGGCTCCAACGAAAAGCAAGATCTACATATAATCAAGGACTCTACAGTGAGTTAGAAAAATGGTAACAATAACTCTTCAGATATTGCCTCAAACTTTTCCACTTTATTTTTCTTCGGCTCTTTTCTATCTCTATTTGCATGTGTGCATTGCTTATGTATGTATCTGTCGTGCTTATGCTTATGTCGTGTATCTGTAGGCATTAACTGAATTAGAGTTTAAGTTTAATAAATTTCAACTTGTCTTCTTAAACCTAAGAAAGCTTGTTTGTGCTGGTTTCTTTGCCTTATAATTGGAAAGTGGTGAACAAGGATTCACGAAGGGGGAGTTAAAAACACGGTGGGCTGAATTTTATTTGGGCGCCGCGCTGCGTGGCAGCACCCTTTAAACTCAGCGGGTGCCCGCATTTAGTGGCCGCCGCAGAACCCCCGCAATATTATGCATGGGGGCTCATTAGCATCATGATGCTGAGCCTTCTTCCCCATACTACATGGGGAGAGGCGGGATATTCAACACAGTGAGAGTTTTTGACAGCTGTGCAGCAGGTACTGGGGGCCTATTTTAAGTACCCCAGCACCTGCTTCCTGGAGTGCTGTCAAAGAATACTTAGCTGACTGTTGAAGAGTGGGGCTGCTGTCAATCTTGCAGCAAGGCAGAGAGTGCTGCAGAAATCCAGCAGGTCAGGCAGCATCTGTGGAGAGAGAAGCAGAGTTAACTTGTCCAAGCTCACAGACCTGAAAGTTAATTCTGCTTCTCTCTCCACAGATGCTGCCTGACCTGCTAAGTGACCCCAGTACTTTCTGCTTTGCTGCCACATACTTACCCTGCTGTGTCCCAGTGTCCTGTGAAGTTGCGATCCTCTTCTTCCACTCAAGTGTAACATTCCTTTTTGTAGGCATACCGCATCTGGGTGAATAATCTTAATTTTACAGATTCCAGGACGTGAGATTTAAATAGATCATAAAAGGTATTACAGAAGTTTACAGAAAACTCCCTGACATAAATGGGAATGCATGGGTGTCACAGCAATGTAAATACATCTTTCACAAAATGTTCCTCGACATGTGTGTCCTTTTCTCTGTGTGAATGATGTGTGTCAGCATGTAGTGCCAATGTCACATTCCTTTTGCACTGTTAGCCCTTCATGAGAGCCAACATATGCAATAACATCATTGTCATGCCACTATTACTCATGAGCCTCTCCACGGATGCAGTGACATGGACATTGGCTCAGTCAGCTGCTGCCTCCAATGGTTTACACAGGGGTGCTGCAGATGTGGACTGGTGCACAGCAGCTGAGCGAGGGTGATGTGTGGTTTGCAGAGCTCATGTCGGTTCCTATGGAGCAGACAGCCTTTGTCTGATAAGCCACTGCCATACATCCCTAGCTCACTGCTAGCCCTGCATGCAGAGCCTGGGTGCCATCTGCCCTCCCATGCATCTTTCATGTTGTAGGTCCTCAGCGTCCTCATAGTCTGAAGAGGAATCCTGTTGACATCTCTCCTCATCATGCCAGGCCTGGCCCCTATTGGGTGCATCGTTGTGTAGAGCAGCAAAGAAAGGAGCCGGCCTTTTTTGGCCTGTAGTACAGGGCATCACCCGATCCATCCAGGCATTGGAAGTACACTTTCAGCATACCGATCTCCTGCTCAATAGTGGCTCTTGTAGCTCTGTGGTTGGCGTTGTATCTCTCCTCTTTGGTGGGGTCTCTCACTGGTGCCTGGAGCCCTGTCTGCAAGGGATAGCCCTTATCTCCAAGAAGCCACCCCTCCATCTGAGCCAGTTCAGTGAACAGCGGTGGCAGCTGGGACTGGTGCAACACCGAGGTGTCATGGCAGCTGCTTGAGAAGTGGGCACAGATTTTCATGAAGTATCTGTGGTGATCACATACCAGCTTCATCTAAATTGAGAGGATTCCTTTAACGGCGACGTCTGCAGGTGGTAGCCTAGCGGGAGGCCTGATGGCCACATGAGTGCAGTCTATGAACAGTACAACCTATGGTTCTCTGGCAATGGTGCCAGAACCAATGGCCCTCTGAGCCTGGCTGTGAGAGTCTGTCCTGAAGTAGACATACTCACTGGTCCTCCAGTGCAGGGCATTGGTGACCTCCCTGATGCAGCGGTGCACTGCTGACTGTGTGACCCCACAAAGGTCTCTGGTGGGCCCCTAAGAAGCTGCATAGGTGTCAAGCTTGAGAACCGCTGCTACTATGTGGACCAAAGGCATAGGATGTCCACTGAAGCCCATGGGCTGCAGGTCATCTTTGAACAGGGCACAGAGATGTGTCATCACCCTCTGTACATGCGCACTCGCCTCTGACACTGGTGCTCTGACATTCAATGGCATGTCATGTGGGGCCTGTAGAGGCACAGCAATCATAATGGCAAGCTTTCCTTGGGGGCTGCTGCTCAGGACCGGGGGCCTATATATGGTTCGCACCTGCCTGTTGATTTTGCCTCTGATGCATATGGATCCTCAGGAAGAGAGGATCACACAATTTTAGGATGAACCATACCTATTTCCATGTGGTAATTAAAGATGAATCCTTCATGTATTCGAAGGTTCCTAACAGAGCAGGGATTGGTGTTGATGGGTACATCACCTGCTTTCATGGATCAACTATATGGCATGCTATGGCATTACCCATCTTGACCAACACTGAGTGGCACAGCATGACCACATCAAGATCCTACCAGCTGAATCGATTTCCCCCACCATCCATATAACCTTAACACTCCTATCCTTACTGCTCACACACAGGGTGACTAGAGTGCCATTACTCCTTCACAAACATGAATAATCGCAGAGCATACACTGTTTATGGAGAGAAGATACACAGTACCTCCCTTCATGCCTGCAGAGCTTTCCTTCCAGTAATCCCAGACCCCTCCCTCCTCCCTTCCAGTATGCAGATTGGGACCTCTGTAATCCCCCCTCCCTCCTCCCTTTAAAAATGCATTGTCAGATCCCTGGATAGGAACTTACCTTCTACTGCAAAACCTTCTGTCTCTGAGGACCTGCCAGCTTTTCAAATCGTGAATGGGACGGCACGTGATGGCCGCCTGTTCAGGGAAAAATCTGGAGGTGTCCATGGAGAGGCGGCGGGCTGCATAATCCGCAGAGGTAAGTACTGTTTAACATATAGTAATTGGGGTGCCGCCGCTGCCGGTAATTTGCAGCAGACCCTTCTTGACATCGTGGGCCTCTCCCCACAGAGTTTTACTGGCCCCCACGCTGCAATCCGTGGCGTCGAGGAGCCAGTAAAATTCAGCCCAGTGTGTTGTCATGCAGACCCCCACCTACCAAGAATGAGGAATATTAATTTTGCCACATGAACATTAATTAATTTACCTACAAGCAAGAATTACCTACAAAAGGATTCGACAGTGAGCTTGAAGCACAGTAACAAGAAACTCTTGAGATATTGCCTCAAACTTCTCCACTTTATCTTTTCTTCTGTTCTTTTCTGTCTCTATTTGCATGTGTGTATCATGTATGCATGCTAGCGTGGGCCACGGCGTGTATCCGTAGGCGTTAACCGAGTTAGAGTTTTTAGTTTAAGTTTTAGTTTAAGTTTTAATAAATTTTACTTTTCTTCTTTAAACCTTTTCTTTGCCTGAGAATTGGAAAGCAGTGAACAAGGATTCACCAAGGGAGAGCTCAAAACGCGGTGTGTTTAGAGATTAAACCCTGTTACAGTAAGACGAGGTGAAGGCTGAGATGGACCCCCCACGACACCTTTCTCACCTGGTCGTAACATTTTTAATAGTTTAATATTCACTGTCTCTTTAAAAATTCAACTGCAATGGAAAGGCTTGAAGCCCTTTAAAAATGACGTTGGCGCCTGCCCCTTCCACATCATCGGGGGGGAGGGGAGGGGAGTGGGAGTGTGGTCCGCCCCACACATGTAAATAAGCTGCTGCGCTGAATATCGGGCAGCTCCACGGATTAAAGCCTGTGCATGCATCTTTGAAGCTCAGTTCAGCCCAATGAGTTGACAGCCTTTTGACTAATTAAGTTACCAGTTTTCTCTGCATAAATGCTGGTCAAACTTGCACTGATACCCACACAGCGATCAACGTGAAATTGTATGTACTGAATCACGAAAGAGACAATCTTACACCATCGCCGAAAAGCTAAAAATCTTCACCCAGATCAAGGAAGGTTCTATGCCAGCATCCATTTTGCAAAGAACGGGGATCGCTTTATCAACGCATTGTGGGTGGTTTAAAGATGAAGAGAAGTTGAGGTGGCTGGTGATGGTGATGGATGAAAGTGGCCAAGCAAGAAGGAAAGGCTGAAATGCTGACAATGCTCCTCTTGACAAGGCTGTATACACGTGGTTCACCCAGCAGAATGCTAATGGTGAACCTGTATCCATTCCTGGTATTCAACTCAGGCTATTAAGTTTTGCTTCTAAATGAATGAAAATATCAGTGATCCAGTGGAGTTTGGAGCCAGAAAAGGATGATTACCAAGTTTCAAGAACCAGCACTGCATTTCGCAAGTTAGCATAAGAGGGGAACAAGTGTCTGCAGACCGAGCCAGCTGCAACATCATTTCCCGCTGAATTATATAAGATTTTACAGGAAGGAGGATACACCAATAAATAACTCTACAACTGGGACGAGACGGCCCTGTGTTACAAAATGTTACCAGAAAAGACACTCGCAGCAAGAAATGACACCAAAAAATGTCACGATTCAAACAGATAAAGACAAAGTCCTCCTTTGCTGCAACAAAACTGGTCTACATAAGCTGACTGTGCTTGTCATCGGAAAATTCGCCAAACTGTTTTGCTTCCAACATCTAAACTTAAAATCACTACCATGCCAATACTCAAGTACAAAATTTCAGAAAATATCTCAGATATGACAAACTACTGAAGAAGGCCATCTTGTTGCTTGACAACTGCACTGCACATCCACCCCAGAGAACCTGGTAACACGAGATGGGAACATCAAATGCGTCTATCTACTGAAAAACACGTCAAAAATTCAAGCCCTTGACCAAGGCATCATATCCACCTACAAATATAACTACGGAAGAAAAATGACCAAAAGAATGGTGGATAGTAAGGACATCGTGACAACTTGCCTGAGGAAACTCAATGTAAACGAGGGAATTAACATATGCGGCTGTGCCTGGCAAGAAGTGATAATCAACTGTATCAAAAACACCCGGAAACATGCCCTGCATTTGAGACTGAAAGCAACAGCAACAACACGGAGGGTTTTGAAGGCTTCACTGAAGAAGGGATACTTGAAAGCAAGAAGGGAGTTGTGTACTATGATGGATTTAATGCCCACAATCTAAACAATGCCAGGTCCATACTCGGAGCCGAATTAGATACTGACATCATCAATGCATGGCTGAATTTTGATGCCCAAGAAGCTACCAATGAGATGATACCAATGATCAAATATTGGCCAGTGTAACAGATCCAAACCCATGTCCAAGCAGGTTGAAGAAGGTAATGATAATGACAATGATGCCGAGCCACTGTCATCATTCCATACAGGCATCCACAATCTAGAATAATCGCTGAGATGGTTGGAAGCCAATGAAAAATCAACTGCTGCAAATGTGATGCAACGTCAGAACATCTTACATCTAGCAAAGGCAGAGGCGAGGAGTGAATGTGAACAGTTAAAAATTACTGATTTCTTCAACACATATCCATCTGTTCAATAATGACCAATTGTACATGTATATTCACATTTTTGTTCCCAGAAGAAATTATATTTAATTTATTTGAATTGATTGTCTTCATTTTGTTTGTTTTATTATTCTGGCTACTGGCTTGGTGCTTTTCAAAGGACCTCATTATCACGTGATCTCACCTATCGTGCAGTCTCGTGACATGGATCCCGTGGGCTGTGTTATAGCGGGGTCCCAGTGTATTTACAATGTACTTTATAGAGATCTGTAAGCATCAATCTTTAAGGGTTAACATTTCACACAAGCTCAACCTTCTGTGCTGACATTCTACTGTCAAAATGTTATTGCTTCTATATTTTTTTCCCTGCTGTCAAGTAGCTACAAGCTGATAGCTTAATGACACATCTGTTTTTCATAGCTGTGCTGTAACGTTTCTGTGGGGGTTTTTATATCCCACTGTGCACAAAATGTGTTACACTAGATTGTTTTCATAATGTACACCCATTAAATGTATAGAATATGTTACTTTTACATCTTATCAAAAATACGAAGTTAAATATGATATTTTGTCACTGATTTACAGCAAGAAGTCCATCCATAACAAACTTCAAGAAAAACCTTTCAGGCATGTTTATGTGATTGGCATGATTATTGTTGGTGTTTGAACCAGTAATCTCTATTTGTTTCATTGTGAGCTTGTGATTTTATCCAAATTTGAATGAGGCGTTAAATCAATGCTCCATCTGCTTTTTTAGATAAATTTAAAAGATTCCATGGCACTATTCAAAGAGGGGCAGGGAGTTCTCCCAGTGTCCAGCATCTTTTCTTTTTATTGTGGGTTTCTAGCATTTACTTTTTTCTCTTTTTATTTCACAATATAAACAGCATTATTACCTGCTTGTATCAAAGCTTGATTCATTTGCCCCAGTATTTCTCTCTCTATCTTGTTTGGGTAAGTGAGGCCCACCTAAAGTAAATACAAAAAAATCTAAGTAGCACAACAAATTACTTTACTGATCTGCAGCCCAGGTTTTGGTTTGCTCAGAGCGTATATAAAATGGGTGCTGCTTGATGAAAAACGGTTTCATTTAAAGCTTGCTGTTCTTCCCTGTGCTAGCTTCATCACTCTAGACAAAGACAAATAGAGCCACATGTTAGCATAGGGTTTGCAAGCAATTGTCACTATAGGGCTTTGCAACAGAGGGGAAAATGTGACTATTTGTTCATCACCAATTGAGTGTTAAGTGGTAGAAAGAATGTGAAATTAAAACAAACTCGGACTTATTAGGCTGGCACAAAGCCATTAAACTATCCCCTGCCCACCCATTGATTGCATCCACGTCAATAATTTGGAAGGTTTGTTCCTTACAGCAAAGGAGGTGGCACAGGTCGGCTGAGACACCATTACTTTAGGGTCTCTGCTGATGGCTATTTAGTTTAGTTTAGAGATACAGCACTGAAACAGGCCCTTCGGCCCACTGAGTCTGTGCCAACCATCAACCACCCATTTATACTAATCCTACACTAATTCCATATTCCTACCACATCCCCACCCTGTCCCTATATTTCCCTACCACCTACCTATACTAGGGGCAATTTATAATGGCCAATTAACTTATCAACCTGCAAGTCTTTGGCATGTGGGAGGAAACCGGAGCACCCGGAGGAAACCCACGCAGACACAGGGAGAACTTGCAAACTCCACAAAGACAGTACCCAGAATTGAACCCGGGTCGCTGGAACTGTGAGGCTGCTGTGCTAACCACTGCACCACTGTGCCGCCCCATATGCACAGCCTTTCCTTGGAAAAAAGAACAAAGAAAGCCTTTGAGCAGGGGAAGACAGGAATAAAGGACACCTCAGTGAGCAGTTTCCACTGCTCTGGGTGTGAAAGGATGAGCAGAGAACATGCAAGTAGCCCTAAGACTATGCAGTGACCTGGTGAGAAAATATATGAATGAACCACCAAGCAGGAAGTGCAACTTCAGATGTTCAGGCAGATTAGAAAATAAGAGATGCAGCCAATGGTTTACAAACCGCAAGTGTGGCAAAAAATTATAGCCTGTGTGCTTGGTGTATTTATCATTTAGCTTGAGTGGGAAAGCTTCCCTTCTTGGCCCTTTTCCCCAGGCTGAAGAATATTTTCCTTATTTATTCCTATGAGAGTTGCAAAGATGAGATATCATTTGAACAATTGATCAGCTCTTACAATGCCAGTGCATAGTAGCTCGGTTAGGAAGGCTGCCCCATCCCACAAATAACAATTCTGCTGAACCATCACCTCCAGCAGGACCTACATCTGGTCCTCAGTAAAGGGGGCAGGTCATGCAGTTCCTCCAACCATATTCTTAAAACAGCAGTCAGCTTCCACCAAAAGTTCATGGTACCTCTTGAAGTGTAGCATCCCTTTCAGACCTACTGCACTTCCGGTTCTCACCCTCTCTCATCCCAGGTGATTCAGCATTTCCTGCATGCACCAAAAAGCACAGGAACTTAAACTAACCATTTAAATTAGCTGACTCTGCAAAATCTGGCAGATTTGGCTCACCACGTAACCAGCATGGGTGGACCCTGAGCATTCGGAACGTTGCCTATTTTTTGGGCTGCTCACGGACTTAACCCGCATGTTCTTATGCCTCATCAAAGCACATTTATATCTTTATTTGTTCTTCCTGAGTCTTTATTCGACAATTAGCATTGATTTAATTTAATACTCTGGGTGACTACTGAGCTTCAATGATGCAATTTGTTTCTGAAAATTGATGAGAAAATTACTTAATGCCAAATGCTGATCCACTGGAAAGTTGGCTTGCAGCAGATATAACATTAATATTACTACGAAACAAAGCAAAATTTTGAAACTGATAAAGGAAAACTGGTATAAACTACCAATTGCATCCTGGCACCTGTCTCCCCTGCCTCTTCCACCCTCACCTGTAATAAGTGCGAGTAGCTCATTGACTTTTTGGTAAGCAAGAAAGAAACTATTGTTTAGCTGCCTTTGCTGATTTTCCCTTTTCTTACTAAGCCACACTTATCCCAAACATTCCTCCTGCACTAATCCTAAATGCACATGACTCTTTTGTTTCTGTCATATCTTTTTCCATACCCTCTCTGAGCTCAGGCTATCTGTGAGACCCACATCCTACTCTCATGACTCCATTACCACTAAACTGCTGATCATTCAGTGTTCCTTTTTGGTTCATCTCTCTTGACCCCTCCTCTTCCTCAGAGCTGGTGGAATGTTTGGGAAGATAAAACCCACATATTTCATGCCCTTGCCACATTCCATTCCCTTTACCTGGCTACTGTCTAAGCTGAGTCAGACTATTTGCAAACTCAATGGCCTTTCAATCTGGAGCTGAGTTTTTGACCCCATATTGTTACAGCCAAGTGAGGAGGAAGTCACAGTCACCCCTCTTGCCCTTCCTCTATTTGACCACAACAGGGTTTATTCCTTTTAAACAGTAGTTGTGCTTACCACCTCTGTAAGTTTTTTACCTTTACTATGATCGTGAAAGAACCAATCGGACAGGTTTTCTTGAGTTTAATCAAGAAAGAGGTGAGTTTATTACACTTAACAATCTAACCCCAATTTAAAAATAATAAAAAATATGCTACACATTCCACATTCACGCCCACATTCACACGAGAATCTCACACACACAAATAGATTACAGAAGGAAAAAATAGATTTGGTGGTTGGATTAGAGTCCAGAACAAATGGAATTAAATACACAGTCTGTGAATTGGATGATTTGATTGTCTTCGGGATGAAGCTGTATTCTTGAAGTCCTCAGCTGGTCAAAGTGCACTTTGTGGTTGGTCTGCTTGGCTCAAGGCTTTCTTGGAGGCAGACTTGTAGTTGGTTCTCTTCCCCTGGTCTCTGTCTGTAGCAGTCTATAGGCTTGGAGGGATTCACAGTTGCAGACAGTTTTCAAACATGTGTTATCTGGGGAGAGAAAGAGAGAGATAGGGAGGCATGCAGCCTTTTTTTGCTGCACAGTCTGAGTTACTGCTTGTCTCTTGTCTGTGTATCAAAACTCCCAGTTTTTTCAGAGATGGACAGTCACATGGTTCTCTCAATCCCTTTTGTTTTTAATGAGGTCCAAAGTCTAAAACCCAAAACCTCTCTCATGTGGTTTTGTCAGTGTTTACCCCTGGTGGTATGTCTCCACTTATGAATGCCTCAAGATGGCTTTCAATGTCCTTCTAATGAGGATGATCTGGATAATCTACTCAGTTAGCCAAAGCATTGTTCTGCCAGGGCTTCTTTTTAGACTTTTGGCTCCGGTTGGGGAGTTGTAATGTGCAAAGTTGTTTCAGATGCAAAATTCCAGTGGCCATCTTGGCTGCCAGTTTTTTTTTTCACAAGTTAACTGTAAGATTTTCTCCATTAAAAGTCTAATGTAAGTTTCTAACTGATTAATATTTCTCATTTGGCGTACAGGGTTTTAGATTAGATTAGATTAGATTAGAGATACAGCACTGAAACAGGCCCTTTGGCCCACCGAGTCTGTGCCGAACATCAACCACCCATTTATACTAATCCTACACTAATCCCATATTCCCACCAAACATCCCCACCTGTCCCTATATTTCCCTACCACCTACCTATACTAGTGACAATTTATAATGGCCAATTTACCTATCAACCTGCAAGTCTTTTGGCTTGTGGGAGGAAACCGGAGCACCCGGAGAAAACCCACGCAGACACAGGGAGAACTTGCAAACTCCACACAGGCAGTACCCGGAATCGAACCCGGGTCCCTGGAGCTGTGAGGCTGCGGTGCTAACCACTGCGCCACTGTGCCGTTTTCTTGACAATATCTTCGACATCATAAAGAATGCTGATGTCTATCTCTGTAACATCTCTCACCTCTGCCCCTACATCAGCCCTACCTCAGCCCATCTACCGCTGAAACCCCTATAAAATGCCTTAGTTATCTTCAGACTTCCAAACCCGTGATCTCTACCACCGAGAAGGACAATGGCAGCAGATGCATGGGAACATCACCACCTGCAAGTTCCCCTCCAAGCCACACACCATCCTGACTTGGAACAATATCTCCATTTTGTCACTGTCGTTGGGCCAAAATCCTGGAACTCCCTTCCTAACAGCACTGTGGGTGTACCTACACCACATGGACTGCAGTGGTTCAAGAAGGCAGCTCACCTTCTCTAGGACAATTAGGGATGGGCAATAAATGCTGGCTTAGCCAGCGGCACTCACATCCTGTGAAAGGATAAAAAAGAACTTGACTATTATAATATGTTCTTGCCAATCTCCCTTCTAAATTCTACATAAACTTCAGTTCATCCAAAACATTGCTGTATGTCCTGTATTTCTGCTCCAAGTCCTGCTCACCAGCTCTCTTGTCCTTGTTGACCGATAGTGACTCCCAGTCTCTCAATGCCTCAAATTTCAATTTTCAGTGCTTGTGTTTATATTGTTCATGGTCTCATCCCTCTTTATTTCTGGAACATTCTCCAGTCCAATAACTGCCGACTGCCAAACTCTCCTGTGACACTGGCCTCTTGTGCATCCACCATTAGTGGCTTACCTTTAGCTACTTAGACCCCCATGCCCTGGAATTCCCCCTTTAAATCCCTTCACTTATCCACCTCCCTTTCCTCCTTTAACCCACTGTAAAACCCACATCTTTGACCAAGTTTTTGTAACTTTCCTAATATCTCATGGTTTGGTTTGACCTCTGCCTCTGTGAGGTATTTTGAAATTTTTTTAAATATTAAAGATGCTATACAAATGCGAGTTGTTGTTGTTGATTTTACATGAATGCTGCTAACTGCTAACACACAGTGCCCCTGCTATTGACAGTGCTCCTGAAGATACTGACCTGACCTCTATAGATTCAATGGCAGTGACCCGCGATTTTTTATATGCCTTGTGTGTTCAGCTGTTGGAGTAGCTGATACTTATCATGGTTGTTAGTTGGGCTGGTTATTGCGGCAGTGCGATTGCAGCATGATGCAAAATAGTGTCGTGCATCAAACTTGCTGCCACACTCAATTAGCTTGGCATAAATTCCTGTACAATTTTTCGAAAAGATTGATCCTACAGAACCATAGGAGAAGCCATTTGGTCCATCGTGGCTGTGTTGGCTTTCCACCAGTGCAATCTAAAATGAATCCCACTGCCCTGCTGTCTTCTCATAGTCCTGCTCTTCCTCTGCTTCAAATACTTATTATTGATTCACTTTATCCTTAGTAGAAGCAATGGACTCTGCCTTAACCACTCCTTATTGTGAAAGCATTCCATGCTGCAATAACCCTCTGTGCAGAGAAATTTCTCCTAAACTCTCTCCTCACTTTCATAGCAGTAATTTTAAATTGATGATCCTTCATCACTAACTCCCAAACCAGTGGAAATAATTTTTTCCCCTATTCAATCACATAATAAAATAATAATAAACATATAATAATTATGATTCTCTCTTCCAATGGAAATAGTCTCAGTATGTCCTCATAAATATAATGTCCCATCCTAGTGAACCTACTATATCTAAGATAATTTGCAGATGAACCAAAGGGGAAATGAGGAGTTATGGTCTGGAACGCACTGCCTGCAAGGGCAGAGGAAGCAGATTTCTTCGTAATTCTCAAAAGAGCATTGGATATATACTTGAAAAGGAATAATTTGCAGGGTGATGGAGAAAGACCAGGCAAGTGGGACTAATTGGATAGCTTTTGCAAGGAGACAGCACAGGCATAATGTGCTGATTGTCCTTCTGTGCTGTATGATTCTATGATACATTTTATGATTTCTGTGACTCACCAAATCAATTGAAAACATTTTTGCAGGGGAATATATTTGACACATTGTTTAGATTGTTATTTGCCTCCTCTCTCCTCGTGTATAGGTTCCTCATTTCTAAGTTAGCCTCCAACAAGCCAACAAGAGATATTTTGATATCATTCCTCTGCCAGCGATGTGCAAGGTAAGTGTCTTAAGATTCTGTGTAGCATTGAGGTGCACACTAGAACATACAAGATCAGGCCAATCTAACATTGATTAACCCTGCCCTGAAAGGCATATTGGTGCTATGGTTCAAACTTTATTAAATTGTTTATAAGAAATACAAAAAAAGACAGCATTCCTTTAATGCTGTAGATCCACCTGGTAGTTCATTCAATATTTAAATCTCTCACATGTCCCTTGGTTGTGGTATGGTTCAAAGTATTTTCAGTGAATTGAATTGAATTGATGATTTTGACAGTTCTGCTGAAGAAATAGGATGCCATCTTTATTTGATTACTCATTAAACCTGCATTCCAACTGACACTTCTTTCAAGAAAAGAGCATTTTAAATGGGCTAGAAAATGTAAGGAGAAAGAAACATTTACTTGTTTAGTTCATCTTTCTTTTCAGTTCATTGTTTTGTTCAAATCATGCCCCTTGTTAGTGAAGTTATTTTGTAATGCTCCAATAATGAATAGGTGCCATATTATAGAAAAGTTGAGATTCTAAAGAAAGAAGAATAAAAGAATGAATTAGGCACAGAGCTCCAGAGGATTAGCTATTCTCCCCTAGACCACAGAAAACTGTCCTGGCCATGGATAGGTGGGTTTGTAAAACAAAACGGAGCAGAGTGAGTGCAAAAGGGAACAGTAAACAGTTATATTTGTAGATTCAGTGGCAGGTACCAAACACTACCGCGTGTTACTAATAGTGGATATTTGGAAAATTATGGCACATGTGTGTAAAAAGATTTGCATCTTTCTCTAGTTTCTCTCCTATCTCCCTTCATGTCCTCTCTAGGCTCATATTATCCATGAGACCCACCTTCTGCTCCCTCAACCCTATTCCCACAAAACTGCTGACCCAACAAACCCACCCAACTTCCCCTCCTGGTCCCATGGCTAGCTGAAATTGTTAATGGTTCTTTCTCTTCAGGTGTTGTCCCTCTCTCCTTTAAATCTACTGTCATCACCTCTCTCCTCAAAAAAACCTCTTTGACCTCAGCATCCTTGTGAACTACCATCCCATCCCAACCTTCCTTTCCTCTCCAAAGTCCTTGACTGTGTTCTTGCCTCCCAAATCCGTTCTCATCTTTCCTGGAACTGCATATTTGAATCCCTCTAATTAGGTTTCCACCCTTGTCACGGTATCAAAACAACTCTTATTAAAGTCACAAATTACATCCTATGTGGCTGTGACAAAGGTAAACTTTCCCTTCTCATCCTTCCCAACTTGTCTGCAGTCTTTGACACGGTTGACCACACCATCCTCCTCCAACGCCTCTCCACTGTCATCCAGCTGGGTGGCTCTGCTCTCATCTGGTTCCATTCTTATCTATCTAATCATAGCAGAGTATTACTTGCAATAGCTTCTCTCCCTGCTCCTGCACTGCTATCTCTGGTGTCCCTTAAGGATCTATCCTTGGCCCCCTCCTATTTCTCATCTACATTCTGCCTCTCAGCAACATCATCCATAAGCATAGCATTAGTTTTCATATGTATGCCGTTGACACCCAGCTCTCCCTCACCACCGCTTCTCTTGACTCCTCCACTGTTATCAGACTGCTTATTCGACAACCAGTACTGGATGAGCAAAAATTTCCTCAATTAAATATTGGGAATACTGAAGCTATTGTTTTCGTTCCCCACTCTGAAGTTCGTTCCCTAGCGACTGACTCAATCCCTCATCCTGGCAACAGTCTGAGGTTAAGCTAGATGGTTCACAGCATTGGTGTCACATTTAACCCTGAGATGAGCTTACGACCTCATATTCACACCATCACTAAGACTGCCTATTTCCACCTCGATAACAGCACCCAAATTCTCCCATGTCTCAGCTTACCTGCTGCTGAAACCTTCATTCATGACTTTGTTACTTCTAGGTTTGATTATTCCAACCTGCTCCTGGCTGGTTTCCCACTTTCCACCCTCTGTAAACTTGAGGTCATCCAACTTTCTGCTGCTCGTGTTTTAACTCGTACTAAGTCCCGTTCACCTATCATCCCTGTGTTCATTGACCTGCATTGGCTCCTGGCCAAGCAACGTGTTTTTTTTCAAATCCCTCCAGGGATTTGCCATCCCTATCTTTGTAATCTCCTCCAGCTCCACAACCCTCTGAGATATTTTTATTTAGAAATACAGCACTGAAACAGGCCCTTCGGCCCACCGATTCTGTGCCGACCAACAACCACCCATTTATACTAACCCTACAGTAATCCCATATTCCCTATCACCTCCCGACACTAGGGGCAATTTACAACGGCCAATTTACCTATCACTTGCAAGTCTTTTGGATGTGGGAGGAAACCGGAGCACCCAGCGAAAACCCACGCAGACACAGGGAGAGCTTGCAAACTCCGCACAGGCAGTACCCAGAATCGAACCCGGAGCTCCCTGGAGCTGTGAGGCTGCGGTGCTAACCACTGCACCACTGTGCCGCCCATATCTGCACTCAAATTCTGGCCTCTTGAGCATCCTCAATTTTAATCACTCCACCATTGGTGGTCCCGCCTTCAGTTGCCTTGGCCCTAAGCTCTGGAATATCCTCCCTACACCTCTTCACTTCTCTATCTCACTTTCCTCCTTTAAGATGCTCAATAAAACAAGCTTTTGGTTATATGGCAGAATATCTCCTTACGTGGCTCGGTGTCATATTTTGTTCTATAATGCTCTTGTGAAGCGGCCTGGGCATTTTATTATGTATAAAAGCACTATATATATAAGTTGTTTTTTTAAAAAAAACACCTTTTTTCAGCTCCTCCCCTGAAGGTGGTGACTCATGCTGGGATACTGTTCAACAGGTGCCAGTAACCTGCCACTACCACGCCCAGTTGGTTATGATTCATATGTGAGCCTTAACAGTAAGTATTGGCAGGCTGTTCAACCATGGGATTTCACAGCAGATCTTGATCCTGTCCCCACCTGATAAACACGCATGCAGGTCCATATAGGATTCCTGGATAGTGATCAATAGCAGGAACCCTGGTCGACTTTTCTTTAACCCAGGAGCACTATAGTTAATTGTACTGGCTCAACTACTGAGATTGACTGAAACAGTGCAGACTGAGGAATGATTCCTGGACTTATTCTGTGTGGCTTCATATCACAGTAGGCACAACACTTAAACAGAACATTATTCATTATGTTTTAAATTGGCAGGGTAGCACAAGATTTAACTGGGCTGAAATGAGCTAAATATTGATGTTTTTTGATTAATTGGAAAAAGACCCAAAACAAGTTACTTTGGGTTTACAGTAAATTGCACTGTGCATGCCTGTTGATTATACAAAATTGTAATGGATTTTCTGAACAGTTTAATGAAGATTAACAAATCGCTAACTTCAATCTGTGGTAAATCTATTAACTTGGGAATCAATAAAATTCTGTTCAAGATGGGTTTGAAATTCAACATGAAATTTACTTTTGAACTTTACTTTATCTCTTGAGATCAGAGGCAGTGCCAGCACTGACATGACAAATTCTGAAGGAATCCCTTTAAATTAGTCTGAATTGGCAACTGTGTATTGTAATGCCAAATAATTTGTTTATACCAACTTCAATCGGCCTGGATTTACTGAGAGCCATCCAGAACTTAATTAAAATCTAATTTTCAATTCAGTAATGAAACTTAGTTTATCCTGCAACATCAGATCTATCTATGACAAAGTTGCTCAGGCCCTTGCATGCTGGGTATGTTCATAGTAAGGGTTCTGGTATGCCTGTTATTTATCACATTTAAAGAGTGGACTGAGACCCCACCTCATTCATCACATTGGTATGAAAAGGGTGAAGTATCAATCAGAATGCCTCTGGAAGCAGTAACATGAGGAAATTAAATCTAACTTGCTAAAGCTTGTCCTGTGGATTAGCCTTTTCTTCTTTATTACACTCAGTAGAGAATGTCTATGTTTGTTGTTGGTAATCACAGTAGTATCATTTAAATTTATGTAATTTAACCTATAAGAGGATCAAATTAGCCAAATTACAGGAATTTGTTGAAACAGATACCAAATAAATTAAAGGGGTTTATAGTGACACAAAACCATCACTTTGGTCACCACCAGACTGATTTCTCCAACACCTCCTTGCTGACCTGTGCTCCCAGTACATCAAATTTAAAATCTTTGTCCTCATTTATAAATTCCTGCACAGACTCCCCTCAGGGGCAATCGAGGAGAGTAGCAGACAGAATTGGGAAGGTAGTGGTGGGGGAGGGTGAGGGTGTGTTCGCGGTGATCTGGGTGAGGTGGGTGGGGTTGGGGAGGCTGCTGGTGGAAAGGTTAGCCAGCAGTGGCCAGTATGGTTTGAATACGGAGCTGCGAGGAACACTCATGGCTCTCCCAGCTCCACATCCCTGTAACTATGCACAGAATTTTCCCAGTCAAGTGGAGGTGGGTTCTGGTGTGTGTGGGATGGTGAAGTCACTGAAATTGATGTCGGGTCAGGAACCCAACGTCATCCCACCCTCTTCTGGCTTTCCCTGGGGCGGGTTCTGAATCCAGTGGGAACCCCCTTTGATCTGGTGGGAAAGCAATTAAGCCAATTAAAAAGAGAATACTGAGCCTTTTTAACCCTGGATTCCTTCTTTCCCAACAGTGCAGAGGTTCCATGCCATATCTGCACTTCACCAGGATTACCGAAGTGAGTACACAGTGGAAAGAGCTTCTTCAGTGAAACTGACAAACTGGGAAGGCTTTGATCAGTTACAATGAAGAGCTCCAGCCATGGCAAGGTGAGAGGCTGTGCTTCAAAGCACTTCTTCTCCCAGTCATTGCAATCATATTTGACAGTGATTGTTGCCAACTTCTCGGAAGGTACTTCACCTGTCTTTCCCTTCACTCACCTTCAGTTCAACTTCCCTGCTGTCAGCCTTCAGCACAGCATGGGAGCAGTTTATGCAACTCTACCAACTACTTCTGCTGAGGGAC